>NC_086447.1:516848585-517448585 GCF_028390025.1 Pseudophryne corroboree | reverse complement strand
AAAAATTCAGGGGTGCAGTTGTTAAAAATGTAAAGCACACTGCTGTATGCTGTGAAATATAGGGGTGTTGCTGTTCAGATAACAATACACTGGCCCTGTATGTTGTAAAAATTCTAGGGTGCAGTGAAAATCAATGTACACTGGCCCTGTCTTGTATGCTGTAATTATTCTAGGGTGCAGTGAAAATCAATGTACACTGGCCCTGTCTTGTATGCTGCAATTATTCTAGGGTGCAGTGAAAATCAATGTACACTGGCCCTGTCTTGTATGTATTTATTCTAGGGTGCAGTGAAAATCAATGTACACTGGCCCTGTCTTGTATGCTGTAAAATTACAGGGGTATTGTGAAAATACAGGGGTGCTGGTACTGTCTGCAGTTGCGATGTCTAGGCCTGACAGTCACAACACTGTATGAGAAGAGGAGGCTCCTACCACCATTTGCATGCTCCCTGCAAGTGCTGGTAGGAGCACCGCCAGTCCACTTGCTGATATTGAGATTAAGGATGCCACTGTAGAAGTACACTAGGATGAGGAGGAAATGGGTGTAGCTGGTGCTGCGGAGGAAGTTGACGATGAGGATTCTGATGGTGATGTGGTTTGTTTGAATAAGGCACCAGTGGAGACAGTTGTTGGCCATGAGATGAAAAAGCCCTTTGTCATGCCTTGGCAAAATACCAAAAAAGCAAACTCTTTGGTGTGGAATTATTTTTCCACAAATCTGGACAACAGGTGTCAAGTCATCTGTTGCCTTTGTCAATCCATAATAAGGAGGGGTAAAGACGTTAACCACCTAAGAACATCCACCCTTATACGTCACCTGTAGCGCATTCATCGTAAGTCATTGTCAAGTTCAGAAACTTTGGGTAATAGCGTATGCAGTCCACTGACACCTAAATCATGTGGTTTTGTTTGAATATTATTTCTCTGTGAGGATGAGGATGTAAATACTGAAGGGGACGGGGGGAATCTGAGGATGAGGACGATATCTTGCCACTGTAGAGCCAGTTTGTGCAAGGAGAGATTAATTGCTTCTTTTTTGGTGGGGGCCCAAACAAAGCAATCATTTCAGCCACAGTCATGTGACAGACCCTGTCGCTGAAATTATTGGTTTGTTAAAGTGTGCATGTCCTGTTTATACAACATAAGGGTGGGTGGGAGGGCCTAAGAACAATTCCATATTGCACCTCTTCTTTTTCTTTGCATTATGTGCTCTTTGGGGCCTAGTCTTTAAAACTGCCATCCTGTCTGACTCTGCATTGCCACTCCTAGATGGGCAAGGTGTTTGTGCTGCCCACTTGTGTCACTTAGCTTAGTCATCCAGCTACCTCATTGCACCTCTTTCTTTTTGCATTATGTGCTCGTTGGGGACTAGTTTTTAAAACTGCCATCCTGTCTGACACTGCAGTGCCACTCCTAGATGGGCCAGGTGTTTGTGCCGCCCACTTGTGTCACTTAGCTTAGTAATCCAGCGACCTTGGTGCAACTTTTTGGCCTTAAAACAATATTGTGAGGTGTTCAGAATAGACTGGAAATGAGTGGAAATTAATGTTATTGAGTTTAATCACAATCACAATCACTGTCTGCCACTGCCGTGCTATTCTGTTTCCTAGATGTGCCATGTTGGAGGTTTAAATGCCACATGTTTGTGCCACCCACTGCTGTCACTTAGCTTAGTCACCCAACTGCCTTGGTGCAACCTTTTTTCTCCTAAACTGAATGAAAACAATATTGTGAGCTGTGAGGTGGTGAAAACTGACTGGAAATGAGTGGACATTAATTTTATTGAGGTTAATAATACTGTAGGAGCAAAAACAGGCCAAAATTCTGTGATTTTAGCTGTTTTTATACAGATCCAAAACCAAACCACCAAAGGGTGGTTTTGGCAACACCAAATACACTTCCAAAACACAAGGTGATACATATCTAAAATCAAAACCAAAATGCATGACTGGGGTTTGCGCACATATAGAAAACCATACCTTTTATACTATTATACAACCACTATTGTAATACAATAACATCCTTAGGTGTTGGATTTTAGGAAGGCTGATTTTGTAGGGATGGGAAAATGTGTAAGCGATTCTTTGGCAGAGTGGAGGAACTTGGAAACAGTGCAGGAGAGGTGGGAAACATTAAAATGTGCAATATTGAAGGCAACAGACCTTTGTATTAAAACTGTTAGGAAAAACACAAGGAAAAGGAAGCCAGTGTGGTTTGCAAAAGAAGTAGCAAATATTGTGAGAGCAAAAAAGATGGCTTTTAGGAAATATAAGCAGACACAAAATAATGAAGACAAAAAGATATATCTTGTTAGACAGAAGGAGACAAAGAAGGTAATCAGATGTGCAAAGGCACAAGCTGAGGAGAAAATGGCCCAGTCAGTGGGTAAAGGAGGCAAAACTTTTTTTTAGGTATATAAGCGAAAGGAGAAAAACAAAAGGCGGAATTATAAAACTAAAGACGGACACTGGGAGTCTTGTTGAAGGAGACAATTTAATAGCAGATCATCTTAATGATTATTTTTGCTCAGTATTTACTACTGAAAGAGAGGGGAAGGGGCCACAGTTAAGTTGCAAGGATATTCAGGAAAATGAAACAAGTACATTTACAGAGGAGAAGGTCCTAACAGAATTCTCAAAGCTGAAAGTGGACAAATCTATGGGGCCAGATGGGATACATCCAAGGATACTAAAAGAACTTAAAGAGGTGCTGGTAGCACCATTGACAGAATTATTCAACCAGTCATTAGCTACAGGAGTAATTCCAGGGGACGGGAAAAGAGCAAACGTAGTCCCACTGCACAAAAGTGGAAGCAAGGAAGAGGCAAACAACTACAGACCAGTGAGTATTACATCAGTAGTAGGGAAATTGATGGAAACACTCTTAAAAGAAAGAGTTGTAGATTATCTCAAATCCGGCAATTTACTGGATCCCAAACAGCATGGATTCACTGGGGGGAGATCATGTCAAACAAATCTTATTGACTTTTTTGATTGTGTGACTAAAGTGATGGATAAAGGTGGAGCCATGGATATAGCTTATCTAGACTTTAGTAAGGCTTTTGACACAGTTCCACATCGCAGACTGCTAAATAAACTTGAAAGTTTGGGATTGGATATTAGGATTATTGAATGGATAAGATCTTGGTTGAAGGATAGAAAACAGAGAGTTGTGGTAAATGGAGTGCATTCACAGGAGGGAAATGTTACCAGTGGAGTACCCCAGGGATCTGTACTTGGACCAGGGCTTTTTAATATCTTTATTGGTGACATTGCAAATGGCATTAAAGGGAAAGTATGCCTTTTTGCAGATGACACAAAGGTATGCAACAGGGTAGACACACCAGGTGGGGTAAAACAAATGATTGAGGATCTAGGTAGACTAGAGGAATGGTCAAGAGTCTGGCAATTACAGTTTAATGCCAAAAAATGCAAAATCATGCACTTGGGTCTCAAAAATCCTAAAGCTAAATACAGTATTAATGGCACTATACTGGAAACTACTGAGGAGGAAAGGGATCTAGGAGTCACTATTTCAGATGACTTAAAGGCAGGTAAGCAATGTAACAAGGCAATGAGGAAGGCTAGTCAGATGCTTGGCTGCATTGGGAGAGGAATCAGCAGCAGAAAGAAAGAAGTAATAATGCCACTGTATAGGTCATTGGTACGGCCTCATCTAGAATACTGTATTCAGTTCTGGAGGCCATATCTTCAAAAGGATATTAATACATTAGAAACTGTACAAAGGAGGGCAACTGAAATGGTGCATGGCCTACATCACAAAACATACCCAGAAAGACTAAGAAATCTCAATATGTATAGTTTGGAGCAGAGAAGGGAAAGGGGGGACATGACAGAAACTTTCAAATATATCAAGGGTTTTAACAAAGTCCAGGAGGGAAACATTCTCCAAATGAAGAGAAGCAATAGGACACGAGGACATGCACTGAGACTGGAGGGGGGGAGGTTCAGGGGAAATTTGCGGAAAAATTATTTCACAGAAAGGGTAGTGGACAAGTGGAATAGCCTCCCATCAGAGGTGGTAGAGGCTAAGACAGTAGAGCAATTTAAACATGCATGGGATAGACATAAGGATATCCTTACAAAGAAATAAGGATCAAATAAGGTTAGAGATAAAAATAATATTTAAAAAAAAAGGGGCAGACTAGATAGGCCAAGCTGTTCTTATCTGCCGACAAATTCTATGTTTCTATGTTTCTATGTTTCTATGTTACATTTAGTTTACAAGGATCTGAGATACACTTAAAGACAAATAATAAAAAAATGAATTTACATGTTATATGTGTGAGAATCGCAGGCATTGCAATGAGTTCCAATTTGAAAACATTAAATAAAATGTGAATTGAGATTGACATTAAGAAAATGTTCAGACAACGTGAAATAAACCATAATTATAGCAACTGGACGCACTCTGAGAATATGAATTGTGGATATTGACACCAACAAAAGGGTAATCTGTATATGTTCAGATCTGTGATTCTTTTATGTATCATTCATTCATTGTAAATTGTACTTATTAAGCTAAGTGCAAGTGGTTTATAAAATAAATACTATTTTGTTTTTCTAAAAGGTGTCATCTGTTATGTCAGTAATCTTTTAAAAGGAATATTTCACTATTGACTATCTTCAATCTAGAATAGCGCCCTCCCTTAGTCTTTGGCCTCGCTAACAGGAGTCCCTTTGAGAGGTGCAGTTTCAAAATCTGCTTTACCAGTCCATATATTT
The DNA here is from genome assembly GCF_028390025.1 of Pseudophryne corroboree. Classification (NCBI taxonomy): domain Eukaryota; kingdom Metazoa; phylum Chordata; class Amphibia; order Anura; family Myobatrachidae; genus Pseudophryne; species Pseudophryne corroboree. The sequence continues at coordinate 517,443,840 of NC_086447.1, read as the reverse complement.
CAAAATATTCCAGCTCCTGATTAAAGTCTTTTGTCTTCTGTCGTTTCCTCTAAGTAAAGCCGTACCACAGGCTTATTAGTGCGCATGTAAAAAAGAACAAATGAGGAGCGCGAGGTATGAGTATACTATTGTAAGCACTTGTTTAATTAAAGTATATGTATACATGCATCTCAGTAAAGATCAAGCAGCTTGATGTATCAAATAATAGCTCCTCTGGACAGCACCAAAGTAACAGCCGCTAACCACCGCTCATCAACCGATCCCTGGCTCGGGACCACACACGATCAGGTCAGCAAGAGTGACGTAGATACGTTCAGTGTCCAGTTACCACGCCAACGCGTTTCGCCATGAGGACTTCGTCATGGGATGTGGCTACATGAAGTCAAGCACATTTGCATATTCAATTACTGACTCTCGTATCCTAATAAGTTCTCAGCACAACGGACTAAAATTAAACAATATACCGAGTATATGTATACATAATCAATAAAACAACATATTTAGATGTTACAAATTACAAAAATACTGAACATTTAATACAAATTTACCAAACAATTATATAAAACAAACACGGGCTATGGCGGCATCATCATTCAGCTGTGGGATATTTGATTAATTAACTCTACTCAGTACACTGACATTAGAAACAAAATACTTTATTATCTTAAAAGCATTCTTTAATCTACACTACAATGTAGCCGATTCATGAACTGCCACCATGTCTGGCAGCAAAATTAGAATAATAACAATCTCATATAAAACTCATCTTAAAAAGAGAAAGGTTTATAATCAAAAATACATACATATTATTATACAATAAGCCTTCATATAAAAAAAATCACAAAAGGGGATGAGTACATATACTGTATATAAGAATAACATACAACATTCCAGATATATAAGCGTATGAGCCAACTTACACATATACCATTGTTAATAGCAGAAAGAAAGAAGTCGGTATTTATCTAGAGACAATCTTTATAGATTTATGACCTAACCTATGACATCAAAGAATAGCAAAACGTCACCGAAAAGAGAATGTACACCCTAAGTAGAACACAGGGTCCAAAGAACCAACTACTGTGCACCACCAAGTGAACAGTCTTGACGGACCTAATGCAAAAAAGGAGTGATGTCATATGTTTCATTAAGTCCATCTGGGTTCATCGTCTTCAAAGTGTGTATCCAATATGTCTCTCTCTTATTCAATTTCTTTAAAATATCCCCCCCCCCCCCTTACATTGGAAGTGACAAGTTCAATGGCCTTAAAACTAAATTTATTCAAAGACCCTCCATTACATGTTAGAAAATGTCTGGGGACAGAATGGTTAGTAAGTTTATTAGTAATACTTCTCATGTGTTCAAGCACCCTTATCTTTAATTGTCTTTTTGTTTTACCCACATAAAGGGCCCCACATTGGCATTCTAGAAGATACACAACATATGTTGTTTGACAGTTTATTAATCCCCTTATGTTCCAATATCGTGTTCTATCTGAATTCCAAATCTTCTTTCTGTCCTTATTTACAAATTGGCATACCTTACAATGGTTACATGGATAGCAACCATGTATGTCATTTTACCATTGGTTTGCCTTAGTCACTGGTAAATTACTAGGTGCCAAAACATTTTTGAGGGGTTTAGCTCATTTAAAAACACAGGGTCTAGCTCTAAGACATCCCAATGTTTATTTAGAATATCTTTTATTAGAGATGAGCGGGTTCGGTTTCTCTGAATCCGAACCCGCACGAACTTCATGTTTTTTTTCACGGGTCCGAGCGACTCGGATCTTCCCGCCTTGCTCGGTTAACCCGAGCGCGCCCGAACGTCATCATGACGCTGTCGGATTCTCGCGAGACTCGGATTCTATATAAGGAGCCGCGCGTCGCCGCCATTTTCACACGTGCATTGAGATTGATAGGGAGAGGACGTGGCTGGCGTCCTCTCCATTTAGATTAGAAGAGAGAGAGAGAGAGATTGACCTGATTTACTGGAGCTTAGGAGTACTGTAGAACTGTAGAGAGTGCAGAGTTTACTAGTGACTGACCACAGTGACCACCAGACAGTGCAGTTTTATTTAATATATCCGTTCTCTGCCTGAAAAAAACGATACACAGTGACTCAGTCACATACCATATCTGTGTGCACTGCTCAGCCCATGTGCTGCATCATCTATGTATATATCTGACTGTGCTCAGCTCACACATCTTATAATTGTGGGGGAGACTGGGGAGCACTGCAGTGCCAGTTATAGGTTATAGCAGGAGCCAGGAGTACATATTATTATTAAAATTAAACAGTGCACACTTTTGCTGCAGGAGTGCCACTGCCAGTGTGACTGACCAGTGACCTGACCACACTGACCACCAGTATAGTTAGTAGTATAGTATACTATATTGTGATTGCCTAAAAAAGTTAAACACTCGTATCTGACTGTGCTCAGCTCACACATCTTATAATTGTGGGGGAGACTGGGGAGCACTGCAGTGCCAGTTATAGGTTATAGCAGGAGCCAGGAGTACATATTATTATTAAAATTAAACAGTGCACACTTTTGCTGCAGGAGTGCCACTGCCAGTGTGACTGACCAGTGACCTGACCACACTGACCACCAGTATAGTTAGTAGTATAGTATACTATATTGTGATTGCCTGAAAAAGTTAAACACTCGTCGTGTGACTTCACTTGTGTGGTGTTTTTTTTTAATTCTATAAAAAACTCATTCTGCTGACAGACAGTGTCCAGCAGGTCCGTCATTATATAATATATACTTGTCCGGCTGCAGTAGTGATATATATATATTTTTTATATCATTATTTATCATCCAGTCGCAGCAGACACAGTACGGTAGTTCACGGCTGTAGCTACCTCTGTGTCGGCACTCGGCAGTCCGTCCATAATTGTATACCACCTACCCGTGGTTTTTTTTTCTTTCTTCTTTATACATACATACTACTACTACATCTCTTTATCAACCAGTCTATATTAGCAGCAGACACAGTACAGTACGGTAGTCCACGGCTGTAGCTACCTCTGTGTCGGCACTCGGCAGTCCGTCCATAATTGTATACCACCTACCCGTGGTTTTTTTTCTTTCTTCTTTATACATACATACATACTACTACTACATCTCTTTATCAACCAGTCTATATTAGCAGCAGACACAGTACAGTACGGTAGTCCACGGCTGTAGCTACCTCTGTGTCGGCACTGGGCAGTCCGTCCATAATTGTATACCACCTACCCGTGGTTTTTTTTTCTTTCTTCTTTATACATACATACTACTACTACATCTCTTTATCAACCAGTCTATATTAGCAGCAGACACAGTACAGTACGGTAGTCCACGGCTGTAGCTACCTCTGTGTCGGCACTGGGCAGTCCGTCCATAATTGTATACCACCTACCCGTGGTTTTTTTTTCTTTCTTCTTTATACATACATACTACTACTACTACATCTCTTTATCAACCAGTCTATATTAGCAGCAGACACAGTACAGTACGGTAGTCCACGGCTGTAGCTACCTCTGTGTCGGCACTCGGCAGTCCGTCCATAATTGTATACCACCTACCCGTGGTTTTTTTTTCTTTCTTCTTTATACATACATACTACTACTACATCTCTTTATCAACCAGTCTATATTAGCAGCAGACACAGTACAGTACGGTAGTCCATGGCTGTAGCTACCTCTGTGTCGGCACTGGGCAGTCCGTCCATAATTGTATACCACCTACCCGTGGTTTTTTTTTCTTTCTTCTTTATACATACATACTACTACTACATCTCTTTATCAACCAGTCTATATTAGCAGCAGACACAGTACAGTACGGTAGTCCACGGCTGTAGCTACCTCTGTGTCGGCACTCGGCAGTCCGTCCATAATTGTATACCACCTACCCGTGGTTTTTTTTTCTTTCTTCTTTATACATACATACTACTACTACATCTCTTTATCAACCAGTCTATATTAGCAGCAGACACAGTACAGTACGGTAGTCCACGGCTGTAGCTACCTCTGTGTCGGCACTGGGCAGTCCGTCCATAATTGTATACCACCTACCCGTGGTTTTTTTTTCTTTCTTCTTTATACATACATACTACTACTACATCTCTTTATCAACCAGTCTATATTAGCAGCAGACACAGTACAGTACGGTAGTCCACGGCTGTAGCTACCTCTGTGTCGGCACTGGGCAGTCCGTCCATAATTGTATACCACCTACCCGTGGTTTTTTTTTCTTTCTTCTTTATACATACATACTACTACTACATCTCTTTATCAACCAGTCTATATTAGCAGCAGACACAGTACAGTACGGTAGTCCACGGCTGTAGCTACCTCTGTGTCGGCACTCGGCAGTCCATCCATAATTGTATACTAGTATCCATCCATCTCCATTGTTTACCTGGGGTGCCTTTTAGTTGTGCCTATTAAAATATGGAGAACAAAAATGTTGAGGTTCCAAAATTAGGGAAAGATCAAGATCCACTTCCACCTCGTGCTGAAGCTGCTGCCACTAGTCATGGCCGAGACGATGAAATGCCAGCAACGTCGTCTGCCAAGGCCGATGCCCAATGTCATAGTACAGAGCATGTCAAATCCAAAACACCAAATATCAGTAAAAAAAGGACTCCAAAACCTAAAATAAAATTGTCGGAGGAGAAGCGTAAACTTGCCAATATGCCATTTACCACACGGAGTGGCAAGGAACGGCTGAGGCCCTGGCCTATGTTCATGGCTAGTGGTTCAGCTTCACATGAGGATGGAGGCACTCAGCCTCTCGCTAGAAAAATGAAAAGACTCAAGCTGGCAAAAGCAGTAGCACCGCAAAGAACTGTGCGTTCTTCGAAATCCCAAATCCACAAGGAGAGTCCAATTGTGTCGGTTGCGATGCCTGACCTTCCCAACACTGGACGTGAAGAGCATGCGCCTTCCACCATTTGCACGCCCCCTGCAAGTGCTGGAAGGAGCACCCGCAGTCCAGTTCCTGATAGTCAGATTGAAGATGTCAGTGTTGAAGTACACCAGGATGAGGAGGATATGGGTGTTGCTGGCGCTGGGGAGGAAATTGACCAGGAGGATTCTGATGGTGAGGTGGTTTGTTTAAGTCAGGCACCCGGGGAGACACCTGTTGTCCGTGGGAGGAATAGGGCCGTTGACATGCCTGGTGAAAATACCAAAAAAATCAGCTCTTCGGTGTGGAAGTATTTCACCAGAAATGCGGACAACAGGTGTCAAGCCGTGTGTTCCCTTTGTCAAGCTATAATAAGTAGGGGTAAGGACGTTAACCACCTCGGAACATCCTCCCTTATACGTCACCTGCAGCGCATTCATAATAAGTCAGTGACAAGTTCAAAAACTTGGGCCGACAGCGGAAGCAGTCCACTGACCAGTAAATCCCTTCCTCTTGTAACCACCCCACCAACTCCCTCAGTGTCAATTTCCTCCTTCCCCAGGAATGCCAATAGTCCTGCAGGCCATGTCACTGGCAATTCTGACGAGTCCTCTCCTGCCTGGGATTCCTCCGATGCATCCTTGCGTGTAACGCCTACTGCTGCTGGCGCTGCTGTTGTTGCTGCTGGGAGTCGATGGTCATCCCAGAGGGGAAGTCGTAAGCCCACTTGTACTACTTCCAGAAAGCAATTGACTGTCCAACAGTCCTTTGCGAGGAAGATGAAATATCACAGCAGTCATCCTGTTGCAAAGCGGATAACTGAGTCCTTGACAACTATGTTGGTGTTAGACGTGCGTCCGGTATCCGCCGTTAGTTCACAGGGAACTAGACAATTTATTGAGGCAGTGTGCCCCCGTTACCAAATACCATCTAGGTTCCACTTCTGTAGGCAGGCGATACCGAGAATGTACACGGACGTCAGAAAAAGACTCACCAGTGTCCTAAAAAATACAGTTGTACCCAATGTCCACTTAACCACGGACATGTGGACAAGTGGAGCAGGGCAGGGTCAGGACTATATGACTGTGACAGCCCACTGGGTAGATGTATGGACTCCCGCCGCAAGAACAGCAGCGGCGGCACCAGTAGCAGCATCTCGCAAACGCCAACTCTTTCCTAGGCAGGCTACGCTTTGTATCACCGCTTTCCAGAATACGCACACAGCTGAAAACCTCTTACGGCAACTGAGGAAGATCATCGCAGAATGGCTTACCCCAATTGGACTCTCCTGTGGATTTGTGGCATCGGACAACGCCAGCAATATTGTGTGTGCATTAAATATGGGCAAATTCCAGCACGTCCCATGTTTTGCACATACCTTGAATTTGGTGGTGCAGAATTTTTTAAAAAACGACAGGGGCGTGCAAGAGATGCTGTCGGTGGCCAGAAGAATTGCGGGACACTTTCGGCGTACAGGCACCACGTACAGAAGACTGGAGCACCACCAAAAACTACTGAACCTGCCCTGCCATCATCTGAAGCAAGAAGTGGTAACGAGGTGGAATTCAACCCTCTATATGCTTCAGAGGTTGGAGGAGCAGCAAAAGGCCATTCAAGCCTATACAATTGAGCACGATATAGGAGGTGGAATGCACCTGTCTCAAGCGCAGTGGAGAATGATTTCAACGTTGTGCAAGGTTCTGATGCCCTTTGAACTTGCCACACGTGAAGTCAGTTCAGACACTGCCAGCCTGAGTCAGGTCATTCCCCTCATCAGGCTTTTGCAGAAGAAGCTGGAGGCATTGAAGAAGGAGCTAAAAGGGAGCGATTCCGCTAGGCATGTGGGACTTGTGGATGCAGCCCTTAATTCGCTTAACAAGGATTCACGGGTGGTCAATCTGTTGAAATCAGAGCACTACATTTTGGCCACCGTGCTCGATCCTAGATTTAAAACCTACCTTGGATCTCTCTTTCCGGCAGACACAAGTCTGCTGGGGTGCAAAGACCTGCTGGTGACAAAATTGTCAAGTCAAGCGGAACGCGACCTGTCAACATCTCCTCCTTCACATTCTCCCGCAACTGCGGGTGCGAGGAAAAGGCTCAGAATTCCGAGCCCACCCGCTGGCGGTGATGCAGGGCAGTCTGGAGCGACTGCTGATGCTGACATCTGGTCCGGACTGAAGGACCTGACAACGATTACGGACATGTCGTCTACTGTCACTGCATATGATTCTCTCAACATTGAAAGAATGGTGGAGGATTATATGAGTGACCGCATCCAAGTAGGCACGTCACACAGTCCGTACTTATACTGGCAGGAAAAAGAGGCAATTTGGAGGCCCTTGCACAAACTGGCTTTATTCTACCTAAGTTGCCCTCCCACAAGTGTGTACTCCGAAAGAGTGTTTAGTGCCGCCGCTCACCTTGTCAGCAATCGGCGTACGAGGTTACATCCAGAAAATGTGGAGAAGATGATGTTCATTAAAATGAATTATAATCAATTCCTCCGCGGAGACATTGACCAGCAGCAATTGCCTCCACAAAGTACACAGGGAGCTGAGATGGTGGATTCCAGTGGGGACGAATTGATAATCTGTGAGGAGGGGGATGTACACGGTGATATATCGGAGGATGATGATGAGGTGGACATCTTGCCTCTGTAGAGCCAGTTTGTGCAAGGAGAGATTAATTGCTTCTTTTTTGGTGGGGGTCCAAACCAACCCGTCATATCAGTCACAGTCGTGTGGCAGACCCTGTCACTGAAATGATGGGTTGGTTAAAGTGTGCATGTCCTGTTTATACAACATAAGGGTGGGTGGGAGGGCCCAAGGACAATTCCATCTTGCACCTCTTTTTTTCTTTTATTTTTCTTTGCGTCATGTGCTGTTTGGGGAGGGTTTTTTGGAAGGGACATCCTGCGTGACACTGCAGTGCCACTCCTAGATGGGCCCGGTGTTTGTGTCGGCCACTAGGGTCGCTAATCTTACTCACACAGCTACCTCATTGCGCCTCTTTTTTTCTTTGCGTCATGTGCTGTTTGGGGAGGGTTTTTTGGAAGGGACATCCTGCGTGACACTGCAGTGCCACTCCTAGATGGGCCAGGTGTTTGTGTCGGGCACTTGGGTCGCTGAGCTTAGTCACACAGCTACCTCATTGCACCTCTTTTTTTCTTTGCGTCATGTGCTGTTTGGGGAGTGTTTTTTGGAAGGGCCATCCTGCGTGACACTGCAGTGCCACTCCTAGATGGGCCAGGTGTTTGTGTCGGCCACTAGGGTCGCTTAGCTTTGTCATCCAGCGACCTCGGTGCAAATTTTAGGACTAAAAATAATATTGTGAGGTGTGAGGTATTCAGAATAGACTGAAAATGAGTGGAAATTATGGTTTTTGAGGTTAATAATACTTTGGGATCAAAATGACCCCCAAATTCTATGATTTAAGCTGTTTTTTAGTGTTTTTTGAAAAAAACACCCGAATCCAAAACACACCCGAATCCGACAAAAAAAATTCGGTGAGGTTTTGCAAAAACGCGGTCGAACCCAAAACACGGCCGCGGAACCGAACCCAAAACCAAAACACAAAACCCGAAAAATTTCAGGCGCTCATCTCTATCTTTTATCTTACTATTTCTAACATTAAAACCTGTCACGATTGGTATAAACGACTTTTCAGACTTCTTTTTTTCCTTATACACCAACAGATCACTCCTAACTAACTTATCAGCTTTCTCTTTACAGTTATCAATCAATTTTAGGTGATATTCTTTTTCTATGAATCGTTTTTTATATAGTTCAATCTGTTTCTCGTACATCTCTACCTCTGAACAATTCCTTTTTACACGTAAAAACTGGGAATAAGGAATATTCGTTACCCAGTTTTACAAATGACAACTCTTGAAGTGTATATAATTATTACTGTCAACTTTCTTTATATGAGTATAACTATTGATACTCTTCCCAGGACTTCAATCTGTTACATCTAACACTAGGTCAAGAAACTCAATTCTTTCTCTCTGAAAATTAGAAGTAAATCTTAAGTTATAATTGTTGTCATTAATATATTGCAGAAATTCATCAAATTCATCTCTACTCCCCCTCCACACAACTAGTATGTCATCTATGTAACGATTGAACTGTATTATCTTTTCCTTAAACGGGTTATTCTCAAAAATCACCTCAGATTCCCATTTTCCTAAATACAGATTTGCGAAGCTTGGTGCATATGGCGTTCCCAAAGTGCAGCCATACTGTTGATTATAAAATTGACCTTCAAACAGAAAGAAATTCTTTTTCAACACATATTCTATAGACTTCACTATAAACTCTCTCATATCATCCCCTACTTTATTATCCATTCTCAAAAAATAGTCAATAGCCTGGATACCTTCTTTATGTTGTATGCTGGTGTACAATGACTCCACGTCTATTGTACACCAGCTATAACCATCATTCCACTACAAATCCTTAAATATACTTAATATATGAGTCAAGTCTTTCACAAATGATTTTAAAAGGGGTACATATTTCTTAATGTAGAAATCCACATATTTTGACATTCTAGCCATGGCTGATTCAATACCCGATATAATCGGGCGGCCAGGTGGTCTCTCCAACCACTTATGAATTTTAGGGAGAAAATAAAAAATCGCTAATCTAGGGTGGGGATTTGAAACATAATTGACCTCCTCTCTTTGAATACAACCGTTAATAAAACCGTCCTCTAACAGGGATTTAATTTCCTCTACAATTCTTCCACTGGGATCAGTAGTAAGTTTTACATAGGTAGCTTCATTATTCAGAAATCTGAATGCTTTTCAAGGTAATCAGCTCTATTCAAATCACAATCCTCCCCCTTTATCAGCCATCTTTATAACAAGGTTGTGATTTTTTTTCTAGTTTTTTAATAGCTAATCTCTCATTTTTTCTTAAATTATCTTTCTGTATTTGATCATTCTTACAAAGGTCTTCTAAATCTTTTAATATTAATTTAGAATATGTTTCTATGTAGCTACCTCTTGATTCTAGAGGGTAAAAATTAGATCCCTCTTTTAATACAGTTTTATTCTTTATAACTACTTCATTCCCCGAGCTATCACATTTCATTTCCTGTTTTAAAAAGTGTCTCTTTAATGTGACATAGAGTTAATTAATCAAATATCCCACAGCTGAATGATGATGCCGCCATAGCCCGTGTTTGTTTTATATAATTGTTTGGTAAATTTGTATTAAATGTTCTGTATTTTTGTAATTTGTAACATCTAAATATGTTGTTTTATTGATTATGTATACATATACTCGGTATATTGTTTAATTTTAGTCCGTTGTGCTGAGAACTTATTAGGATACGAGAGCCAGTAATTGAATATGCAAATGTGCTTGAGGAGCATAAATAACCAGGCCTGACTTCATGTAGCCACATCCCATGACGAAGTCCTCATGACGAAACACGTTGACGTGGTAACTGGACACTGGACGTATCTACGTCACTCTTGCTGACCTGATCGTGTGTGGTCCCGAGCCAGGGATCGGTTGATGAGCGGTGGTTAGCGGCTGTTACTTTGGTGCTATCCGGAGGTGCTATTGTTTGATACATCAAGCTGCTTGATCTTTACTGAGATGTATGTATACATATACTTTTACTAAACAAGTGCTTACAACCGTATACTCATGCCTCGCGCTCCTCATTTGTTCTTATATATATATATATATAGATATAGATATAGATATGTAGTTTTGTGCTTTTTAAATACATTTTATGAGTTAGCTTTTCAACAAGCAGAGTTCAGAGTCATCAAAGAGACTAAACTACAGAAATTATGTTATAATGTAACTCACTTAAAACATTAGGTGCCTTTGTTTCAGTAAATTATTTATCAGCATTCTTATGACAGACATGCAGTTCAGTTCTTGCATATTTAATTCAGTGTGTTTTATGGCATACCTTTCCTGCAGTTATTTTATATCCCAGAACTGGTAATAGAAGAGAGGAGAACTGCTGGCAACTGCACATCAAAGTTGAGTAATGAATTATGTGACCAGCGTGAGACAACAGTCTTAATAATGAATTAGCTATAACAAAGCTGGCAGACTACAAGATGTTTTAAAAGTCTGATGTAGCAGCCAGTGCTGAATGCTCATTGAGATGCCATAGCTTCACAGATAAATAAAATTGGATGAAGCAATGTTATCTGTCAGAAATCTACCTTGCTGTTCTGTGATGTCAACATGCTGCTTTTTTTACATTTTTCTGATCTAAGGGTCAAGACAATACAGCTCGAGTGACATTGGCATAGCTCATAGAAGGCAGAGATAAATAATAAAAGAACTGGGTTCTGCACATATGAATTTAAGTATCGGCAGATGGTGCTTCAGTACTGTAACATTTGTTACATCTTATGGTTAATTTATGCAGATATTTGGTTTACAAATCATAAAAATATATAGCTGTACATTTGAATTATTCTGTTAACATAGAAATCTTACACAGTAACATATGGGGAGTTTTTTTTAAGATAGTCATGTGAAACAAGAAAATAAAAAATACATTGTTTATTATCAATGTTAATACTTTTTTTTTTAGATTTCATTATTTGAACACAATAATTTTAAACAACTATATGATCACTACACCAGGGGCGTTTTAAGAGAGGGGGAGACCCGTGTGCAGCCTCCGTTGCGGGCCCCCTCCTCTATGGCAGCAAGTAGAAAGCCAGAGTCTACATGCACAGGTCTCCGGGAACATGGCACCCGCATCTTCAGTGCCCATGTGCAATTCACTCAGAAATGGCCGTAATGGCCATTTTCCAAGAGATTTGTGCCCGCACTGCAGGGACACCGCCGCGGGACTCTGGAAGGGTAAGTATAGAATATGGGTACAGTGTGTGTGGTGTGGGCCCCCAGGACTTAGGGGCCCATATGCACTGCACACACTGCACCCATTTTAGAAACGCCTATGTACTACACCTACACTATAAAGACTATGATTAATCTGGCATGATCTGGGGGTTTTCTCAGTAATAAATTGTGCTTAGTTTATTGGACACGCTCCCTCTGTATGTGCCCGGTGGTGCAGAGTTTATGGAGGTCATGTGGGTGGTTCTGGAATTTGATAAACACTTGAAGGTTTGGAGACTAGAAGAAAGCCTTATTGTGAAGAGCATTTCACAGAGTGGATGCAGTCTGAAAAAAGTAATGTATGAATGGAGGCAGGTAATGCATGTGGATGAGAGATGCAGATCTCATACAGAGCAGAGACATAAAATTGGGAGAAATTTTGAGATAAGCAAAGAAACGTATGTTGGTTTACTATGGTTAATAGCCTTATGTGTAAGTAAAAATATTTTATCCAATTAATTTTTCTGAACATAGTTATCAATAAACGTCATATGACTTACAGTAGATGTTCCAGTTTACTGCATCATTTAATGGGACCCAAGCTCAAACTTATTTGCCTTGTTGGCCCTAAGGCAACAGTGATTATTCAAACAAACTAATCAGATTTATGAAAAATAAAGTGAAAAGAATGTTCACTATCACCATTTCTAGTAGAGGGTCAGAGTTACCACCTTCAAAGCATATACACTCATATAGTATATTATTATGTGGCATACAGTATAAAATATGATAGATGACTCCTGAAATTGGCAGTCATTTTGTTAATTTAGCCAACAAATCCTTAAATGCTCACTAAAAACATCTCTGTTTATTGGAAATGACCCTACTCCATCTATATTACCCTTTTCTAATGCACCCTGACAGCTATCCCATTCAACACTTTGAGCAGAACTCATGCCTTTTGCTTCACTTGTACCCTACTTCAATTAAAATGTATGCTGTCATCAAGGGCATATCTACCAAGTGCGTATCTACAGTATAATGGGTGCAAGGCATGCAATGGAATTTGCACACATAGACAATTCTTACCCATCTGTTGGTAAAATGGTACCTGGAGATTTACACATGCACAGTAGAGTGATCACTGGGAAAATGGTAACAGTGCCATGTTCACAGATATCAACAGATTCTGGCACTGTGCTAGTGTCTACTAAGTGCAAGCACCAGTGAAACAGAGGGGTCCCTCCTCCCTCAATCCTTGCCTCTCATGAGCAAGACAGTGTGTTTTAATGCAGGGCTGCCATTAGAAATTGTAGGTCCCGGGAATGACAAAATAGAAAGGCCCCTCCCCCCTGGAAAAAAAAACATTCTGCTGCACTGCTCCACCCATATGTGATGTCATACATTGTAAGGCTTAACATTGCAGACCTACAGGAGCGGTTCACAGAGAGCTGATGCACACCAAATGCTTGTTTTAATAAGTCCTCCCTGTACATTAGCCTACTGTTGTTTTATAGCTTAGTGCAGCTCTCCAGGTATTGGTGGTAGGAGCCAGGGGTGGGGTACCCTTTCTGTAAGGGCTTGGGACACTAGTACCCAACGTCCGTCCCCCCTTTCCCCAATGGCTGGCCTGTTTTCATGTGTGCATTTATTTTACCTATCTTGCATATCCCTGTACTACATACAGTACAATAGGCCTAATTTACCATGGATGACTATCAAGAGAAATTGCAATTGTCTGTGAGTAGAAAGGTGCCATCCCAACAGGAAGAAAAAGCGCTCCGTGCAAAATTGCGAATGCATTGCAGTTTGCAATCCACTCGCAGATGCATACGCAGTTCCCGGAACATCAAATAACCTTTGCCGTCTGAGCAATTGTGAGTAGGTCTGAGGCTGCCACTTATCTGTGACTAAGACGGCCTGGAAGTGGTTTGTGCTGATGTCAGAGACCCTCCCCAGAAACGCCTGGGCACACCTGCGTTTTTTCTGACACAACCAGAAAACGATGAGTTTTTGCCCAGTTGGCTACATTGTGATTATGATCTGTAACAATTTATGTTGCTATTACCCCTCACGTGTGTGCAATGTGAATGCAACGCATGTGCAGTCGTTCGATATTCACTCAATTTGCGATTTCTCTGAATAGCGATCCATGCTGAAAGAGGACGAATATGTCCTAAAGATGGCTAAATTAAAATAAAGTATTAGATACCCTGAACGAATATACCAGACTTAATTGTATTTTTATCTTTGAAACCATTTGCGCCTTATGTACAGTTTATATTGTGCTCATAGCATGTGTGCACTTACAGGATATTATACCGCTTTCAGAATTGTACTGTATTCCAGATGTGTCTGCTTCTTACCACTTAGAGATGTTAGTCATCAACATCAATGTAATGTTTCTGTTGCTTTTATAATTAAAAATTATACTTATTACAAAAAACACACTTCCCTAAATGTACTAAGCACTTGGCTAGTTACAGTTAACACAGGGGGTGAACTAGGTGCCACATCTGAGACATAAAGCAACAGGATGTATTGGGGCAATCAAGAGACACCTGCATGTGCACAACAGTGGGGGATGGGTAGCCATGAAGTTGGACACAGTCTGGGAAATCAGTAGAGGCAGAGTTTAGTCATTGAAAGAGAGATGATGGGGGAATTATGCTAAGCAGCTTGGAGAAGAATAGAAATGAGCAGAGTGATTTAGTTGCACAGCGAAGATATGGCATAGAATAGTCACTTGCAGAGATGTCTCTGAGCTGAGAGAGACCACCTTACAATTGGGCTAAGCAGCCAGGAGCCACAAGCCATGTAGAAGCTGAGACAGAGAGGGAGAGATAGAAAAGGAGAGGAAGGAGGAAAGTCCCCTCCATTCAGTGTAAGAACGACATTGAAAGCCTTTCTGAAATGAGAGAAAAGATCTAAAGCAGTCTACTTTAGAGTTTGTGTATTTAGAGCCAGAGAGCTAAATTTACTAAGATCTGTCATTGCAACGCAGAGATTTACTAAAGCCAAACACGGGTGTAAAAACATGATCCAAATAGAAATAGATGGGCAAACATGCAAATAGAAGTCAACAGACCATTGACCCAACTCCCAAGTAATTTTCATAGATAGATATACAACTCATGGATTTACTAAGAATCATGTTTGCAAACTCATACCAAAATAGGATAATCAAATAGAAGACCTTATCAGCGGCATGTTTGCATTTGTCTATGGATAATAATGATTTGAACACATTCATGATGCCTATAAAAGGGGCCAATTGAGAACCATTTATTCTTCAAACTCAAACATGGCTGCATTTGCAGCACTTACAGTAAACCGCTCATGCATGGGATGGCAATAAAGTGTTAAGTTTTCGAGCGTCAATGGACCTATCACCAGCTAATTTCACTTATCGTCTGTATGTGTGCTCCTCCTTAATGTGATAAATATAGGAGAAAATGGGAAAATCAGCCTGTAGTGTACCCCCCCCCCTCAAAAAAAACAACAAAAAACAAACAAAGCCACTTAAAAAAATCTTTAATAAATACCTGTAAGTCCCACCTGCAATGTTTAAAAACACCTGTCCTATACATTCCACACCCTCATATATCCCTGGTCCACATCTTGTAACTCATATTCTGCACTTTGCAAAATTTCACCCCAAAATTACAGAGTATTATTAACCAAATTAAGATACTTTAAAAAAAAAAAATCTAAGTGCATAATTAATCATTAGGGAGGGTGACCCAATGGTTTTGGAACAAGTCCCCAAAATTTTACCTTAAATTAGGGATTTTCCAAAACTTTGGTCAGAGTTACTAGAAAAATAATTTTCATTAAGTCCTATGGAGAATTAATGCACATTAAATGCCACACATAACTGAATAAGCCCAACATTTGCCTATCATGAAAAACCCCACTTTTACACATGAAAATGGGTAATTCTGGCTAACTGAATCCCCCGATGAGACTCTACCACCAGACTTAAAGGACCCAGGAGCAAGAAACTTTCACATTCAGCAGGTAATGTAGATACCACAAAGACTTAACAATCCATGTTTTGTTTAGGGAGTATTTAAACCAGAATGCATTGTTTGATGGCAAGGTCATACAGCTGTTCTGGCTCAACTGTACCAGCTTATTCCAACTGTATGACCTCATCAAAATATACCTAGACCCTGAGAAGCATATTCTGTCTCTGGCTTGCATGGCTGTGTTGCACTTTCTGGAATCTGAGAACTTTCAGTCTGTCACTAGTAGAGTCCTTGAAATTTCCCAGGCCACCTTCTCCAGGTACCTTACCCAAGTCCTGGCAGCATTCAGGCCTTTGAATTACACTTGTATCTGCTTCCTTAGCCACAAGAAAGAGTGGCTTGCAGTCAGGATAGCTTTTTATTGCAAAGCAGGCATGCCCAATGTTCTTTTTGCTGTAGACTGCACACACATTGGGCTGAGACCACCTAGGGTGAAGGGACATATTTATCTCAACAGACAGCTGGTAAAACATTTTTTATATTTTAAATTGCCTTTAAATTGAGCAGAAGTATAATGCTGTGCATATGACCACTAGATTATGATAGAATGCATCTTTTTTAATTTTGGACTATTAAAAACTAGGTTCATGTGCCTTGAAAAATCTGATGGGATTTTGCCGTATTCTCTATCTAAAGTGTCTGATATTTGCTCTGCTGCTGTATATTGTATAATCTGTTCACAAACCAAATAAAAATCATACTATTATGGTTGTTAAGAACAGATGTATATCTTCCTTTCCTTTATTTTGTCCCTCTTTTGGGTCTGTGTAAATGGTTTTGTTAAATATACCACGCAAAGTATGACACAATTTTTGCCCACACAGTTTTGGTACCATAATTAAGTCTGTTTATACAGTTGTATATCATGATGTGCTAGCCATTTTTAAATGACCATTGGGTCACTAACTTTACTTTAATACACAACAAGAGGCAAAAAAATGTGTATTTTTTCTAGAGATGAGCGGGTTCGGTTCCTCTGAATCCGAACCCGCCCGAACTTCATGTTTTTTTACACGGGTCCGAGCGACTCGGATCTTCCCGCCTTGCTCGGTTAACCCGAGCGCGCCCGAACGTCATCATCACGCTGTCGGATTCTCGCGAGGCTCGGATTCTATCGCGAGACTCGGATTCTATATAAGGAGCCGCGCGTCGCCGCCATTTTCACACGTGCATTGAGATTGATAGGGAGAGGACGTGGCTGGCGTCCTCTCCGTTTAGAAATAGATAGGAGAGTGAGAGTGAGACACTTCATTTACTGGAGCTTAGGAGGAGTACTCAGAGAGTGCAGAATTTTGCTGATAGTAGTTAGTTAGTTATACTAGTGACTGACCAGTGCAGTTTTATTATTATTTAATATAATCCGTTCTCTGCCTGAAAAAAACGATACACAGTGACTCAGTCACATACCATATCTGTGCTCAGCCCAGTGTGCTGCATCATCTATGTATAATATCTGACTGTGCTCACACAGCTTAATTGTGGGGGAGACTGGGGAGCAGTTATAGGTTATAGCAGGAGCCAGGAGTACATATTAAACAGTGCACACTTTTGCTGCCAGAGTGCCACTGCCAGTGTGACTGACCAGTGACCTCAGGGCCGGTTCAAGGGCGCTCTGCGCCCCGGGCAGGAAACGGGGCGTGGCCTAATACAGGGGGCATGGTCAATTACGCCCCCTGTACATTAAAAGCGCCGCTTGAATGCTGAGCGGTGCGCGATGACGTCATCGCGCACCGCACAGCAAAAGGTCCTCTCCACGAAGGGAAACTAGACGCTATGCGTCTAGTTCCCTTCGTAGAGAGGACCTTTGCTGTGCGGTGCGCGATGACGTCATCGCGCACCGCTCAGCAAAGTTACTCTCCAGGAAGGGAAACTAGACGCATAGCGTCTAGTTCCCTTCAGGAGGCGGACGGGGACGGGGATGGGGACGGGGACGGCAGCGGGCAGCGGAGGCGGACGGGGACACAGCGGGCAGCAGTGGCGGATCTTGCCACGGTGCGGCGCCCTCCGGATGGCGCCAGCGCCCTCCGGAAGGCGGCGCCCCGGGCAAAAGTACTGCTTGCCCGTGGCAAGATCCGCCACTGAGTGACCTGACCACACTGACCACCAGTATATTGTGATTGTCTGCCTGAAAAAGTTAAACACTTGTTGTGTGACTTGTGTGGTGTTTTTTTATTCTATAAAAAACTCATTCTGCTGACAGACAGTGTCCAGCAGGTCCGTCATTATATAATATATACCTGTCTGGCTGCAGTAGTGATATATATATATTTTTTATATCATTATTTATCATCCAGTCTATACTAGCAGCAGACACAGTACGGTAGTTCACGGCTGTAGCTACCTCTGTGTCGGCACTCGGCAGTCCATCCATAATTGTATACCACCTACCCGTGTTTTTTTTTCTTTCTTCTTTATACATACTACATCTCATTATCATCCAGTCTATATTAGCAGCAGACACAGTACAGTACGGTAGTCCACGGCTGTAGCTATCTCTGTGTTGGCACTCGGCAGTCCATCCATAATTGTATACCACCACCTACCCGTGGTTTTTTTTTTCTTTCTTCTTTATACATACTACATCTCATTATCATCCAGTCTATATTAGCAGCAGACACAGTACGGTAGTCCACGGCTGTAGCTACCTCTGTGTCGGCACTCGGCAGTCCATCCATAATTGTATACCACCTACCCGTGTTTTTTTTTTCTTTCTTCTTTATACATACTACATCTCATTATCAACCAGTCTATATTAGCAGCAGACACAGTACGGTAGTCCACGGCTGTAGCTACCTCTGTGTCGGCACTCGGCAGTCCATCCATAATTGTATACCACCTACCCGTGGTTTTTTTTCTTTCTTCTTTATACATACTACATCTCATTGTCATCCAGTCTATATTAGCAGCAGACACAGTACGGTAGTCCACGGCTGTAGCTACCTCTGTGTCGGCACTCGGCAGTCCATCCATAATTGTATACCACCTACCCGTGGTTTTTTTTTCTTTCTTCTTTATACATACTACATCTCATTATAATCCAGTCTATATTAGCAGCAGACACAGTACGGTAGTCCACGGCTGTAGCTACCTCTGTGTCGGCACTCGGCAGTCCATCCATAATTGTATACCACCTACCCGTGGTTTTTTTTTCTTTCTTCTTTATACATACTACATCTCATTATCATCCAGTCTATATTAGCAGCAGACACAGTACGGTAGTCCACGGCTGTAGCTACCTCTGTGTCGGCACTCGGCAGTCCATCCATAATTGTATACCACCTACCCGTGTTTTTTTTTTTCTTTCTTCTTTATACATGCTACATCTCATTATCAACCAGTCTATATTAGCAGCAGACACAGTACGGTAGTCCACGGCTGTAGCTACCTCTGTGACGGCACTCGGCAGTCCATCCATAATTGTATACCACCTACCCGTGTTTTTTTTTTCTTTCTTCTTTATACATACTACATCTCATTATCAACCAGTCTATATTAGCAGCAGACACAGTACGGTAGTCCACGGCTGTAGCTACCTCTGTGTCGGCACTCGGCAGTCCATCCATAATTGTATACCACCTACCCGTGGTTTTTTCTTTCTTTCTTCTTTATACATACTACATCTCATTATCAACCAGTCTATATTAGCAGCAGACACAGTACGGTAGTCCACGGCTGTAGCTACCTCTGTGTCGGCACTCGGCAGTCCATCCATAATTGTATACCACCTACCCGTGGTTTTTTTTTTCTTTCTTCTTTATACATACTACATCTCATTATCATCCAGTCTATATTAGCAGCAGACACAGTACGGTAGTCCACGGCTGTAGCTACCTCTGTGTCGGCACTCGGCAGTCCATCCATAATTGTATACTAGTATCCATCCATCTCCATTGTTTACCTGAGGTGCCTTTTAGTTGTGCCTATTAAAATATGGAGAACAAAAATGTTGAGGTTCCAAAATTAGGGAAAGATCAAGATCCACTTCCACCTCGTGCTGAAGCTGCTGCCACTAGTCATGGCCGAGACGATGAAATGCCAGCAACGTCGTCTGCCAAGGCCGATGCCCAATGTCATAGTACAGAGCATGTCAAATCCAAAACACCAAATATCAGTAAAAAAAGGACTCCAAAACCTAAAATAAAATTGTCGGAGGAGAAGCGTAAACTTGCCAATATGCCATTTACCACACGGAGTGGCAAGGAACGGCTGAGGCCCTGGCCTATGTTCATGGCTAGTGGTTCAGCTTCACATGAGGATGGAAGCACAAAGCCTCTCGCTAGAAAAATGAAAAGACTCAAGCTGGCAAAAGCAGTAGCACCGCAAAGAACTGTGCGTTCTTCGAAATCCCAAATTTACAAGGAGAGTCCAAATGTGTCGGTTGCGATGCCTGACCTTCCCAACACTGGACGTGAAGAGCATGCGCCTTCCACCATTTGCACGCCCCCTGCAAGTGCTGGAAGGAGCACCCGCAGTCCAGTTCCTGATAGTCAGATTGAAGATGTCAGTGTTGAAGTACACCAGGATGAGGAGGATATGGGTGTTGCTGGCGCTGGGGAGGAAATTGACCAGGAGGATTCTGATGGTGAGGTGGTTTGTTTAAGTCAGGCACCCGGGGAGACACCTGTTGTCCGTGGGAGGAATATGGCCGTTGACATGCCTGGTGAAAATACCAAAAAAATCAGCTCTTCGGTGTGGAAGTATTTCAACAGAAATGCGGACAACAGGTGTCAAGCCGTGTGTTGCCTTTGTCAAGCTGTAATAAGTAGGGGTAAGGACGTTAACCACCTCGGAACATCCTCCCTTATACGTCACCTGCAGCGCATTCATAATAAGTCAGTGACAAGTTCAAAAACTTTGGGCGACAGCGGAAGCAGTCCACTGACCAGTAAATCCCTTCCTCTTGTAACCAAGCTCACGCAAACCACCCCACCAACTCCCTCAGTGTCAATTTCCTCCTTCCCCAGGAATGCCAATAGTCCTGCAGGCCATGTCACTGGCAATTCTGATGATTCCTCTCCTGCCTGGGATTCCTCCGATGCATCCTTGCGTGTAACGCCTACTGCTGCTGGCGCTGCTGTTGTTGCTGCTGGGAGTCGATGGTCATCCCAGAGGGGAAGTCGGAAGACCACTTGTACTACTTCCAGTAAGCAATTGACTGTTCAACAGTCCTTTGCGAGGAAGATGAAATATCACAGCAGTCATCCTGCTGCAAAGCGGATAACTGAGGCCTTGACAACTATGTTGGTGTTAGACGTGCGTCCGGTATCCGCCGTTAGTTCACAGGGAACTAGACAATTTATTGAGGCAGTGTGCCCCCGTTACCAAATACCATCTAGGTTCCACTTCTCTAGGCAGGCGATACCGAGAATGTACACGGACGTCAGAAAAAGACTCACCAGTGTCCTAAAAAATGCAGTTGTACCCAATGTCCACTTAACCACAGACATGTGGACAAGTGGAGCAGGGCAGGGTCAGGACTATATGACTGTGACAGCCCACTGGGTAGATGTATGGACTCCCGCTGCAAGAACAGCAGCGGCGGCACCAGTAGCAGCATCTCGCAAACGCCAACTCTTTCCTAGGCAGGCTACGCTTTGTATCACCGGTTTCCAGAATACGCACACAGCTGAAAACCTCTTACGGCAACTGAGGAAGATCATCGCGGAATGGCTTACCCCAATTGGACTCTCCTGTGGATTTGTGGCATCGGACAACGCCAGCAATATTGTGTGTGCATTAAATATGGGCAAATTCCAGCACGTCCCATGTTTTGCACATACCTTGAATTTGGTGGTGCAGAATTTTTAAAAAAACGACAGGGGCGTGCAAGAGATGCTGTCGGTGGCCAGAAGAATTGCGGGACACTTTCGGCGTACAGGCACCACGTACAGAAGACTGGAGCACCACCAAAAACTACTGAACCCGCCCTGCCATCATCTGAAGCAAGAAGTGGTAACGAGGTGGAATTCAACCCTCTATATGCTTCAGAGGTTGGAGGAGCAGCAAAAGGCCATTCAAGCCTATACAATTGAGCACGATATAGGAGGTGGAATGCACCTGTCTCAAGCGCAGTGGAGAATGATTTCAACGTTGTGCAAGGTTCTGATGCCCTTTGAACTTGCCACACGTGAAGTCAGTTCAGACACTGCCAGCCTGAGTCAGGTCATTCCCCTCATCAGGCTTTTGCAGAAGAAGCTGGAGACATTGAAGGAGGAGCTAACACGGAGCGATTCCGCTAGGCATGTGGGACTTGTGGATGGAGCCCTTAATTCGCTTAACAAGGATTCACGGGTGGTCAATCTGTTGAAATCAGAGCACTACATTTTGGCCACCGTGCTCGATCCTAGATTTAAAGCCTACCTTGGATCTCTCTTTCCGGCAGACACAAGTCTGCTGGGGTTGAAAGACCTGCTGGTGAGAAAATTGTCAAGTCAAGCGGAACGCGACCTGTCAACATCTCCTTCACATTCTCCCGCAACTGGGGGTGTGAGGAATAGGCTCAGAATTCCGAGCCCACCCGCTGGCGGTGATGCAGGGCAGTCTGGAGCGACTGCTGATGCTGACATCTGGTCCGGACTGAAGGACCTGACAACGATTACGGACATGTCGTCTACTGTCACTGCATATGATTCTCTCAACATTGAAAGAATGGTGGAGGATTATATGAGTGACCGCATCCAAGTAGGCACGTCACACAGTCCGTACTTATACTGGCAGGAAAAGAGGCAATTTGGAGGCCCTTGCACAAACTGGCTTTATTCTACCTAAGTTGCCCTCCCACAAGTGTGTACTCCGAAAGAGTGTTTAGTGCCGCCGCTCACCTTGTCAGCAATCGGCGTACGAGGTTACATCCAGAAAATGTGGAGAAGATGATGTTCATTAAAATGAATTATAATCAATTCCTCCGCGGAGACATTGACCAGCAGCAATTGCCTCCACAAAGTACACAGGGAGCTGAGATGGTGGATTCCAGTGGGAACGAATTGATAATCTGTGAGGAGGGGGATGTACACGGTGATATATCGGAGGATGATGATGAGGTGGACATCTTGCCTCTGTAGAGCCAGTTTGTGCAAGGAGAGATTAATTGCTTCTTTTTTGGTGGGGGTCCAAACCAACCCGTCATATCAGTCACAGTCGTGTGGCAGACCCTGTCACTGAAATGATGGGTTGGTTAAAGTGTGCATGTCCTGTTTATACAACATAAGGGTGGGTGGGAGGGCCCAAGGACAATTCCATCTTGCACCTCTTTTTTCTTTAATTTTTCTTTGCGTCATGTGCTGTTTGGGGAGTGTTTTTTGGAAGGGCCATCCTGCGTGACACTGCAGTGCCACTCCTAGATGGGCCCGGTGTTTGTGTCGGCCACTAGGGTCGCTTATCTTACTCACACAGCTCCCTCATTGCGCCTCTTTTTTTCTTTGCGTCATGGGCTGTTTGGGGAGGGTTTTTTGGAAGGGACATCCTGCGTGACACTGCAGTGCCACTCCTAGATGGGCCCGGTGTTTGTGTCGGCCACTAGGGTCGCTTATCTTACTCACACAGCTACCTCATTGCGCCTCTTTTTTTCTTTGCGTCATGTGCTGTTTGGGGAGGGTTTTTTGGAAGGGACATCCTGCGTGACACTGCAGTGCCACTCCTAGATGGGCCCGGTGTTTGTGTCGGCCACTAGGGTCGCTTATCTTACTCACACAGCTACCTCATTGCGCCTCTTTTTTTCTTTGCGTCATGTGCTGTTTGGGGAGGGTTTTTTGGAAGGGACATCCTGCGTGACACTGCAGTGCCACTCCTAGATGGGCCCGGTGTTTGTGTCGGCCACTAGGGTCGCTTATCTTACTCACACAGCTACCTCATTGCGCCTCTTTTTTTCTTTGCGTCATGTGCTGTTTGGGGAGGGTTTTTTGGAAGGGACATCCTGCGTGACACTGCAGTGCCACTCCTAGATGGGCCCGGTGTTTGTGTCGGCCACTAGGGTCGCTTATCTTACTCACACAGCTACCTCATTGCGCCTCTTTTTTTCTTTGCGTCATGTGCTGTTTGGGGAGGGTTTTTTGGAAGGGCCATCCTGTGTGACACTGCAGTGCCACTCCTAGATGGGCCCGGTGTTTGTGTCGGCCACTAGGGTCGCTTATCTTACTCACACAGCTACCTCATTGCGCCTCTTTTTTTCTTTGCGTCATGTGCTGTTTGGGGAGGGTTTTTTGGAAGGGACATCCTGCGTGACACTGCAGTGCCACTCCTAGATGGGCCCGGTGTTTGTGTCGGCCACTAGGGTCGCTTATCTTACTCACACAGCTACCTCATTGCGCCTCTTTTTTTCTTTGCGTCATGTGCTGTTTGGGGAGGTTTGTTTGGAAGGGACATCCTGCGTGACACTGCAGTGCCACTCCTAGATGGGCCAGGTGTTTGTGTCGGCCACTAGGGTCGCTTAGCTTAGTCATCCAGCGACCTCGGCGCAAATTTTAGGACTAAAAATAATATTGTGAGGTGTGAGGTATTCAGAATAGACTGAAAATGAGTGGAAATGATGGCTTTTGAGGTTAAAAATACTTTGGGATCAAAATGACCCCCAAATTCTATGATTTAAGCTGTTTTTTAGGTTTTTTGGAAAAAAACACCCGAATCCAAAACACACCCGAATCCGACAAAAAAAATTCGGTTAGGTTTTGCCAAAACGCGGTCGAACCCAAAACACGGCCGCGGAACCGAACCCAAAACCAAAACACAAAACCCGAAAAATTTCCGGCGCTCATCTCTAATTTTTTCATGGTTCTCCTAATTAAGTTTGAGACGCAAGGTAAATAATGCTCATTACAGTGAAAACAATGGTATAAATTGGCACACATCAATCAATTGAAAAAAAAAATAGATTTGTAATGATAAAAACAAACTATTTTGGTTATTTTAAACAATAAATTTGTTTCTTTTTGGCTTTTAGGATGCTGAGTAGGAGGGGGACATGCATGGCTAGGCCTCACAGCATCTGCCTCATATGCAGGCCCCATACCTGGGTGAAGTAGTAGCTGGTGAGTGATTGTGACTCATATTGATAGTGGTGGTACTACCATATATTGTAGTAACTTGGTCCTCAACAACAACATAGTGCTATTTAAATCCTAAATGGCATTTGCTTGCAACCTATACATACGCAGGAAATATTGCTGGATGCAGAAAGTGTGTCAATGCAGCAACATGATGGTTTGTTTATTTGTGCTAATTTCCTCATTTAAGTGTGCATTAGGCCCACATGACTGTCCTGAATTGCAGCCATTCATTGCATTAAGAGGGCAGGTGGATTGGCTATAGGGGTGGAAGGCGACTCTTCCATCTGTGGACTGGGTGGTAATGAAGCTGGGTGCATTGGTTGGGTTACTGGAAAAAAAATTAGACTAATGAGTTCTTCTGTTTCCACAGGTCCACCAACTGTCTCTGCTGTAGGTAAATGGCGTGTGTCACTCTGGGACTTTATATCAGAGCACTGGGTAAGTATTTTTTAAAATGGACAAACTTAAGTTTCTATATATCAAATTATGAACTTGGTAAAAATGTTAACAGCCACCAGTTTGAGTAAAGCTGCCCCCTAAAAATCAGACCATTAATCACATATTTATACTCTGTTACCCCTAATTGTTTTATGTCAATATGAATGGGTTCTTGAGTGTCATATAATAGTTGACAAACTGAAATATTAAAAAAACAAAATCCCTGTATATAGTTCATTTATATACACAATATATATGATGCTATTTGTAATAGAGATGAGCGTGTTCAGTTTCCAGGAAACCAAACCCGCCCGTACTTACCTATTCCAAGTGGATCTAAGCTGGCACTTGGATCTCTCAGCCGTATTTGGATCCTAAAACGAGGCAAAACATCATCTTCACATCGACTAATATCATGTGTTTTGCATTTGACTCTGGGAAGATGTGCACCCAAGGTGCCAAAGACGAAAAATATTCCAGTACACACATCACGTACAAACCACACACACATGCCCGCTGCGCATGCACTTGTTCCGCCATGCGTGCACAAATTCGCAAATTGCGTATGGTCGCACCCACGGTCCTGCACATTAGAGCGTGGTATGAGTAATTACAGTGGAATTTGTACTCTCATGGAAAAGCCATAAAGACATATCATAGATTTAATATATATATATTGTAAAAATCCCACACTGTCTGCTTGGCCCTTCTAAATAGCATGAAGCTCAGTCACACATAAATTAAAACTCCCAGAGACTAAAATACAATGGCCTTATTTACACTAAGCTTTGAAATTCTATGAAGAAGGCAAACACCTTTGTTTACTAAAATAGCCAAGTTTCTATTTAAAACAATGAGTACTGAATTGTCATTGTCTCACCTGAAACTAAAAACAAATGAAGAGACAATACCCAGGAACCGAAGCTGTTTAGAAACAATAGCTAACCACAACACAAGACCAGACAGATAGAAATCTAAAATATTAACATTTATAGTCTAAAAACCATGGAGATGTAGGTGTTCATATATATATATATATATATATATATATATATATATATATATGAATAAATATATATAATTCCTAACAAATTGTAATAGCAGGAGTATGTGTGTACGTGTATATATATATATATATATATATATATATATATATATGAATATGTGGATATATGTATATCTTGAAGATTGAAATAGATAATCATATCATGTGTGGGATCATATTGTTCAGAGTCACGTAAACATTAATCTGGTGGGAATAAGAACATTATTAAATATTACCTCATTAAGTTATTAATAATACCAGATTTATGTATGATTAATGTGATGGGTTTAACTGGTCATGGGGCGGGAACTCAGATGTAAACAACAGAAACCACATCTCAAGTCCTAGCCATCGCCCACTTCTTGAACTGACCAATGGTCCCCGGTGCACAGGATATGTCCCATCCCCGAACCAATGGAAGAAGAGCACACAGTGTCTATTGTATTATGTTTTGATCTACTGAATAAAGAGCGAGCTGCAGGCCAGGTCACTATCACAGACTCTTAACGCTTTCAACCTGATTAGCGGAGGACCGGGACCGGGAAGCGCATGCGATTATTCACACGTATGTACATTGACTGTAGCCATTATTCTGTTGTAGATTTATCTTGTTAGCCTGTAGTGTATCATTTGTACTGTTATCTCTTTTGAAATAACCCACTGTGGCCTTAGAACCCTGTGGTCAACTACATATCAGTGTTGTGTCCTCATTTCCCTGCTAGGGTTTAAAGCGTATTTAACTGTATAAGGTTTATAAGTATTGATAAGGTGTACACACTGCGGGTACTTTATACCGTCAGCGCTACTTAAGGTTTAAGGTATTACATCATTGCAGTGCTTTGCTGCATAAAGGTTTAAAGTATAATCATATCACATTGTATTACTGATAAGGTTTAAAGGTTATCAATTGAGTGTGCGCGCGCTGTGTGTACTTTGTACCCCCAGCGCGTCGTGTGTACGTTAAGTCCGTACACCTTACGGGACTCTGTACGCAAATAGCGTACATAGTACGTAGTGTGTGTATTAAGTCTAGCGGCCGCAGCGGCCCATGGTAAAAGTGTGTTTAAAGGTATAGCTTTAATGGTTTAAGATATTATCGACATTATCAATTGGGGGTATCGTCCGGTTTTTCTTCATACCCGCAGCCTAGCAGCTTTACGCAGACTTTATCTATCAGCAAAGGGCGGAAAGGTATCCCACGTAAGCCTTCTCCTGGTTGGTGGATACACTAGTGCTGATTAGATAAGCGTCTGCTCTGCATGGTTTGTAGGGATGCTGGAGGGATCCGTAAGGTAAGAACGCAAAGCTATTTTTAAAGTCTGTGAATTTCTGTTTGGCGCCAAAGGCGCACACAACACACGATTACACCTGTACACTTGTACTTTGTATACCTGCTCGCATTGTTGCCATAAGTAGTGATTACTAGATTCATTTTGACCTGTACTGAGAAAATTTGTTGCTATTTAGTTAATATAGGGTTAATATTTAAGGAAGTAAGTGTAAGACGCACACACAGCCTGGCCTAGTTGTAAAGGTTTATACAGAAGAAACTGTGTGTAGTGTTAAGTGAGCGATTATAGTTTATATCACTTACATTTACAGAAATGTGGGATTTGTAGTACTGCGGATGTACGGCCTTTGTACACGTGTCTCGGACAAAGTACGGGACTGCGTACGCTACGTAAAGACGTACGCACGTGGCGTGTTTACGCAACGTGCGTAACGGTACGACCGTTAAGTACAAATCACACAATAGCTTTGTTTTAGTTTAGGCGCGAGACGGTAGCCAAGCGATAATAGCACAAATTGTTCAGTTTCCAATATTTGGTTTAAAAACCTTTTTCACTGTATTACCTCTGGTACTAAGGCTGTTTTATCTGAATGAAAGTTAATTTTCTGTACAGAAAAACCAAAGTGTATATGAGTGAACTAGCGTGAGTGTGCAAACAATAAAGGTTTTGTGGACCCAGAGAATTCGGGATCCCGTAGGAGACCACACCAGGTGAGTGGACACTTGGTGGCGTGAGAGTGGCTTGCTCACGTTAACATTGATTAAAGTACAAAGGAGCAAGGTAGTAGATACCGCAGACTAAAAGTCAGCGAAGGTTGAGAGTACCGCAGACCAAAGGTCAGTGAGGATTTAGATACCGCAGCCCAAGTTATTAGCGAAGAACCCATATAGGCCCATTTAGATACGCTCCGGCTGAGGTTTCGCAGCCTAAACAATCGATTCCATTGGTCGTACGGTGGATAAGTAACAGTTACCTATACACTGTGCGATTGGACCGCGCGTTAGTGGGTGCAATACTTAGCGCAACGTGATACCCTTTTTACGAGCTTTGCGTAAAATCGTGGGATCATAAGCTCTGGGTGTAGCATACGCAAACGTGATTTGTGTAACATTTTTTTTATTTTAAGGGAGTTTCACTGGTCACTCAGGAAATCTCCAACGACCAATATTTACTGGGAAGGGTAAGTCACTCCCATATACTTCCAGTGAATAGAGGTTACATAGGGGCCCTAAGTTGGATACTAACTTCGCTGACAACAGTATTTGGTAGTATTGGCCAACGTGGGCGTGAGTGGGTGAAAGCACTCGCTGAACTTTAACCGTTACCTTATATTGAGTATTTTGTTTTTTTGTAGGAATTAGCTGAGAAGGCAATACCTGCAAAATATGGGGGCCAGTTGCTCAAGTAAGGGACGTTCAACCAGGGTTCAGGATGATGTTTTGCGGCCCAAAGGGTCAGCGAGGTACATAATGTGTGAGAAATATGGATCACACACAGAGGTTTTATGCAATGAATGGGAACGTATGACTGCGGAAGATAGGGAACCATTCCCTAAGGTAGGCAGTTTTGAACCAGAGGTGTTGCAGAATTTAAGGGTTAGGATATGTCTGATAAAATCCCAAAAGCAAAGGGTCAGACACACAAACTGTTTAAATTTATGGCAGCAAGAGAGCGATATGCAAGCCAGTTCCAAACCTAGCGGGAATGAGAACACAAACACACCATTGTCGACACAGGTCGAAGGGGAACAGAAGGCTACAGTCAATGATACATCCGTAAATGACAGTAATATGAAAGAGCAATGTATTAACCCTAACTTTTGCAAAATGTATCCGGTTTTGAAGTCTCTCCAAGGTTTTAGGTCACAGGGAGATGAAGGATTAAGCCAAATCGCAGCTCTCCTCCAAGCAGTCATGTTGCAGGAAACTCAGGTGGGACCTGTCCAACCAGGTAGTGTAGTAACAGTATTCCCCAATGAAAGAACTGGTGAGGTCACAGCTACCGGTAAGTATGAGACAGTTCATTGCACAGAAACAACAACACCACACAGTGGCCCTCATTCCGAGTTGATCGGTCGGTATTTTTCATCGCAACGCAATGAAAATCCGCTTAGTACGCATGCGCAATATTCGCACTGCGACTGCGCCAAGTAATTTAACAATGAAGATAGTATTTTTACTCACGGCTTTTTCATCGCTCCGGCGATCGTAATGTGATTGACAGGAAATGGGTGTTCCTGGGCGGAAACACGGCGTTTTAGGGGTGTGTGGATGAAAACGCTACCGTTTCCGGAAAAAACGCAGGAGTGGCTGGAGAAACGGAGGAGTGTCTGGGCGAACGCTGGGTGTGTTTGTGACGTCAAACCAGGAACGACAAGCACTGAACTGATCGCACAGGCAGAGTAAGTCTGAAGCTACTCTGAAACTGCTAAGTAGTTTGTGATCGCAATATTGCGAATACATCAGTCGCAATTTTAAGAAGCTAAGATACACTCCCAGTAGGCGTAGGCTTAGCGTGTGTAACTCTGCTAAATTCGCCTTGCGACCGATCAACTCGGAATGAGGGCCAGTAAACAGATTAGGAACGGAATGGTAGGATTACACCCTGTCTTGGAAATGGTAACTCCCAATGGGGGAACCAATAGTCAGGAAGTAGTCCTCACCGAGAATAATACAATGTATTGCCCATGGCCCAGAGATGAGCTGCGATCAATCATTTCAGAATTCCCCAACCCGCGGAGGCATTTAGCCAAATGTCAGAAATTTATCAGAGATCTGGGTAATGTGTATGAACCGACAAACCAACATTGGTGGACATTTTTGAAAACATGCCTACCCCCTAATATTGACACCCAAAAATGTATCACTGATTGTTGATTAGAGTCAGATATTCTTATGACTGACAAAAACAATCAGGAAAATATAAAACGAATTAATAGGCAATTAGAGTTGTGTTTTCCCACTGAGTGGAGAAGAATTTTCTCCATAAAACAGAGGGAAAATGAAATGGCATCTGAATATTTCCACCGAGCACTGGAGGAAATGGACAGATACATGGGGGTATTAGATGCAGGGAACGATGAAAAATACAGAAAAGTGGCTGTGTCTGTGCTAATTGACGGACTCGATCAGACAGTGAGGGACAGAGTACAAACCTCTTTGCCTGGTTGGAGAGGGGTCACAGTAGCTTTCCTTAGAGAGTGCGCAATTGAACACCATAGGAATATTGCTAGGCGTAGAAAACTGCAAGAGGAGAGGCTGAGGATTGAAAGTATGCAGGCTCTTACACAAAAGTCTCATCAGCCCAAACCCCAAAACCCTAGTAGTAACAAAAAACCGATAATATGTTACATTTGTAAAAATGAAGGACATTTTGCTAGAAATTGTAGGAGTAGTAGAGCACATAGCCAATATAGACCCCTAGACAGAATAAATAAGCCACGTTAGTAAACACATAGACGGGATCAAGGGACATATAGTAAGGAATCACGAGCAGTATAGAAAAACACAGATTCGGTTAATGGGAAGAACAGAATAAATGCAACTTTACCCTTTCGACAGAATTTACGGAGATTAGGAGGAGGCTTCAAAACTTCTGCTTCTCTCCCTCTAGCAGAAGTGACCTCTAAGTAATTTAACAGGAGTTTTGTTAGAGATGGTATACATATAGAGTGCTCCCACCCAGGAAGCACAAAATATGTTAAAATACCCACGAAGACTAATATTGCATTTCACTGTTTTAGAAGCATGTCCATCACAGGTAGAGGAAATTATCTCAAAGATACCGGGTTCCCTATGAACTTAGAATGGACAAGACACTGGATTGATGGCTGGGATAGTCCCAGTAGAGATATAACACACATAGAATTTTTTTTAAGGGAACAGCCTGATTAGGGAATCATTCCCCGTAGTGCCCAATCCAGATGTCAAACTTTGTAAAATCTTCTTTGTTACTAAACTCTGTGATTTGTCTTCAAAGTTTCCTCTTCATCTCT
Organism: Pseudophryne corroboree; assembly: GCF_028390025.1. NCBI lineage: Eukaryota > Metazoa > Chordata > Amphibia > Anura > Myobatrachidae > Pseudophryne > Pseudophryne corroboree. The sequence goes on along the minus strand of NC_086447.1, from coordinate 517,412,272 downwards.
GATGTTCACCGACAGAATTACAGCTTAAACGTCACATGTCTACTCTGTCTTTTCAGAGGTCTGCCCAAAACCAGTATATCTCACCAGCATCACTGTGCCTGGCCATGCACAAAGGGTGGAGAGTGGAAATGCTGGTGAAGGGTGACTGTGCATAGATACCGATAGACATGATGGTGTACGCAAATCTGACAAATTTTCTATTTATTATTCTCTCTCTCTCTTTTTCATTTTCCACGGATGGTTTACTTCACAAAACCGATAATACACAATAGTTAAACACATTGTAATGCAAGATTTATGTTCCCTACAGAAAGGTCGCTGACTCGTAGAATAACATCGTATCACTGAAGTGTCTGTTTCGGGAAGGCTGAGAGGCAGTACTGTTGAGACGGCATCTGAGCACGGAGAATAACAAGACCAGAGGCGGTGTTGCACCAGTTTTCTTTTTCCTTTTTATTATTTTCTCCATCTCCCATTACCCTCCTTTCCTCCCCCCTTCTTGTTCCCTTTTCTCTCCCCTTAACAAGATGGACTTACCCCAAGAGACTGCGTTCCGGGTTTTCCTGTTGACCCTGTTGTTGACCAGAGCAGTCTGTTTCGGTGAGAGTACCAGAGAGGTTGAGAAAGTATCTGGAATGGGTTCTGATGGCAAGGACGGATTTGTAGAATTCCAAGAGCAACACATCCATCGAGCAAAGGCGAGTATCAGAAAACGATCTGGTAGTCAGGAAACTAGGAGGCACTGTGAAGGGTTATTAGCTGAGGAATATTGCATTTGTAGGAATTGTGAAAACAAAGTTGAGGACGGGTGCATCCAGAGATGTCAGTCCAACCTTAATATCAACATGGACCATCATCCATTGAGTGATTATCACTCATTAGTGGGTAAGGTTTTAAACCAAATAGAATGCTGGGTGTGCTCACAAGTACCTCAAGGTCAGAGCAAGTCAGGACAAGTACCGTACCCTTTAGCAATAGATGAGGTACTCGAATTATGGGGTGGGAGACCGGTGGACAAGAAATTTAATATTTCTAGGCCCCCTAGTTTGAAGCTCCACCAATACCATGTGAATAGATCCTTAGTGTGTTTTAACATTTCCAATTCCCGAATGCCGGGAAATTGGGAAGTGACATGGAACAACCAAACCATGGCATTTTCGCATAGAGCCGATAGGATACCCGTAGACTCTGAACTTATACGCCAAATAACCGATGGTGGAAGGTATTTTTGGTATAGGTATACTCTAGGAAGTAAGACCATGCGGGTTGGAGAAGTATCACTAGGGTACTGTGCGCATATCATACAGCCTGATACGTGTACTGAACAGATGAGAGAACTAGGGATTGGGTTTTTCACTTGGAAAGTTTTCAATATGGTAATGTCATATTCTGTCCCATATGTTCTCCCCGATGATGCCTATTTCATATGCGGGAGGAAGGCGTATAAGTGGCTTGCCCCAAACTCAGAGGGATTGTGTTACATTGGAAGAATGTCGCCAGAGGTTATGACCATAACCCATGATAAGATGAAAGACGTTCACCGCAGTGCTCAAGCTCCTTATACTCATACTCACTATGAACACATCGTTAAGAGACACCTCATAGATAGGACAGAGCACGCAGCCTCTGATTTGATCCACAAATCCACCGGGATTCAATTCCTACTCGCGTTAGACATCACCCGTACTGCCAGAGGAATTATAAATTATAGGTATATCCACGCGCTAGCGAACCTGATAGATAATATCACCGAGATGTATGATGACACCTTCAGGTATACAGGAAGGGAGTTGCAAGCTTACAAAATGGAACTGATCCAGCACAGGATGGTCCTCAATTATATCACAGTGGTGACAGGCGGGTAGTGTGTCACTTTGGTAACTCAGTATGGTGTGAAGTGCTGCACGTATATTACAAACAGCACTGATGACCCAACCGAGGTCATAGATCAAAAGATGGACGATATCTTGCAGTTGAAGTGGGAGTTCCGAAGGAGACATAACCTTACCCTTACTGCTGTGAGTAATGAACTGACCGACTGGGTCTCATGGTTGAACCCACGAAATTAGTTCTCAGGTTTAGGAGAGTGGGCCCAAAATGTTATCATGAGTGTGGGAAAGTTTCTCCTTTGTATCCTGGGAGTTGTCATAATTATTGGCTTGATATTTAGGTGTGTTCGAATTTTAACGCGTCGCAAGCACGGTACCAAAGTGATGAGTTTAAGGAGCGGGGGCATTGGTACAGCAGCAGATTTAATTTATGACCCATCAATAGAGACAATGTTGTGATAAGACGTGATTCCTGGGTCCGTTTCTTTCACCCGTTTCTCCTTTGTTTTCCCTCAGCAAAAATACACCCATCCGGAAAAGACTTCAATCAACACCCAAGAATGATTACGCAAATGTTATGTGAATGTATTTTTGATATGTGTCTTATCTTCATCTCTACAACTTTCAGGTAGTGACACACATAGTCGACAGGTGATATCCATATATTAGCATTCACATCTGTCCCCCCTTCATGTATCATCAACTAAATGTGCACCCCATTTGTTGGAACAAGAAGCCGAAAAGAGCTCGGTAGTGTTTGTTGGCCCACTTACAGACCCTTAATATGGGATAAGAAGGATTTAATGTATACTTCGCAATACCTCGAAGCTTATTTAGAACATATACGGCACAATGATACATGCCCCTCCGACACGGATTCAATCATACATGCTTTTTACTATCCCACTAGGTCATACATTTCCTACCTACCCCTCTCTCCCGATTACCCAAACTTCTGTAGATATTGTATTGATATTTTTCTGTTTAGTGATTAGATAGTGGCAGTTATTGTTGACTGCCAAAGGGTAGACTGTCAAAGTCGAAAAATATTCCAGTACACACATCACGTACAAACCACACACACATGCCCGCTGCGCATGCACTTGTTCTGCCATGCGTGCACATATTCGCAAATTGCGTATGGTTGCACCCACAGTCCTGCACATTAGAGCGTGGTATGAGTAATTACAGTGGAATTTGTACTCTCATGGAAAAGCCATAAAGACATATCATAGATTTAATATATATATTGTAAAAATCCCACACTGTCTGCTTGGCCCTTCTAAATAGCATGAAGCTCAGTCACACATAAATTAAAACTCCCAGAGACTAAAATACAATGGCCTTATTTACACTAAGCTTTGAAATTCTATGAAGAAGGCAAACACCTTTGTTTACTAAAATAGCCAAGTTTCTATTTAAAACAATGAGTACTGAATTGTCATTGTCTCACCTGAAACTAAAAACAAACGAAGAGACAATACCCAGGAACCGAAGCTGTTTAGAAACAATAGCTAACCACAACACAAGACCAGACAGATAGAAATCTAATATATTAACATTCATAGTCTAAAACCCATGGAGAAGTAGGTGTTTATATATATATATATATATATATATATATATGAATAAATGTATAGAATTCCTAACAAATTGTAATAGCAGGAGTATGTGTGTACGTGTGTATATATATATATATATATATATATATATATATATGAATATGTGGATATATGTATATCTTGAAGATTGAAATAGATAATCATATCATGTGTGGGATCATATTGTTCAGAGTCACGTAAACATTAATCTGGTGGGAATAAGAACATTATTAAATATTACCTCATTAAGTTATTAATAATACCAGATTTATGTATGATTAATGTGATGGGTTTAACTGGTCATGGGGCGGGAACTCAGAGGTAAACAACAGAAACCACATCTCAAGCCCTAGCCATCGTCCCACTTCTTGAACTGACCAATGGTCCCCGGTGCACAGGATATGTCCCACCCCCGAACCAATGGAAGAAGAGCACACAGTGTCTATTGTATTATGTTTTGATCTACTGAATAAAGAGCGAGCTGCAGGCCAGGTCACTATCACAGACTCTTAACGCTTTCAACCTGATTAGCGGAGGACCGGGACCGGGAAGCGCACGCGATTATTCACACGTATGTACATTGACTGTAGCCATTATTCTGTTGTAGATTTATCTTGTTAGCCTGTAGTGTATAATTTGTACTGTTATCTCTTTTGAAATAACCCACTGTGGCCTTAGAACCCTGTGGTCAACTACATATCAGTGTTGTGTCCTCATTTCCCTGCTAGGGTTTAATTTAACTGTATAAGATTTATAAGTATTGATAAGGTGTACGCACTGCGGGTACTTTATACCGTCAGCTCTACTTAAAGTTTAAGGTATTACATCATTGCAGTGCTTTGCTGCATAAAGGTTTAAAGTATAATCATATCACATTGTATTACTGATAAGGTTTAAAGGTTATCAATTGAGTGTGCACGCACTGTGTGTACTTTGTACCCCCAGCGCGTCGTGTGTACGTTAAGTCTGTACACCTTACGGGACTCTGTACGCAAATAGCGTACATAGTACATAGCGTGTGTATTAAGTCTAGCGGCCGCAGCAGCCTATGGTAAAAGTGTGTTTAAAGGTATAGCTTTAATGGTTTAAGATAATATCGACATTATCAAAGGGATTGGATAAGATGGCTCCCAGCTGTCAGATGTACAGTCATTGAGTGCTAAGTTAGATAATGCTGTGTCCCGGAGTGCAGCGGGATAGTCCTGCAGTGGTAAGATGGATGTTGTGCCATCTCTCAGTATCAGTATCAGCTGGTGACTGCATTCTGCAGGGCATTAGGCATCAATAGTAGATTATATGCCTGCCTTAAAATAATTGTACAGCCATAAGCAAGTCAATCAATTGGTACCATAATGCAAACATTTCCATGATTCATTATCTGTTATGCAGAACAATTCATGTGGATATGCCAATTAATCATGTTTATCAGTGTTGCTATTTTATGGATGCCCCATGTTCCTCCTATTTTACTGATGGTAATTGTAAATAAGGTAAATGGATCTCTGCATTTGTTTTTGTTATTTATTGTGGTCAAAATTGGAAATTACTTGAAGTTAATGTTATTGAGCTTAATAATACTGCAGGAACAAAAACAGGCCCAAATTACATGATTTTAGATGGTTTTAACTAGAGATGTGCGGCGGGCACTTTTTGTGTTTTGTGTTTTGGTTTTGGTTCTAATTCCACTTTTGTGTTTTGGTTTTGGCTTGGTTTGCCAAAACCACCCTTTCGGTTTTTGGTTTTGGATCTGGATGATTTTTGAAAAAAAAAACAACATAAAAATTGCTAAAACCACAGAATTTGGGGTAATTTTGATCCTACGGTATTATTAACCACAATAACATTTATTTCCACTCATTTCCAGTCTATTCTGAACACCTCTCAATATTGTTTTTGGCCAAAAGGGTGCACCGAGGTGCCTGTATGACTAAGCTAAGTGACACAAGTGTGCGGCACAAACACCTGGCCCATCTAGGAGTGGCACTGCAGTGGCAGACAGGAGGGCAGATATCAGTAAAAAGGCCCCAAACAGCACATGATGCAAAGAAGAAAAAAAGGTGCACCGAGATTGCTGCATGACTAAGCTAAGCGACACAACCACCTGGCCCATCTAGTAGTGTCATGCAGTGGCTGAATGTTGAGAGCGGTCCACTGAGAGTATCTCCAGCATGCCCCTGTCATTTTTAAAACATTCTACAATTGGTGGACATATACGGCAGTGCCCGAGGACTAATACAGCAGTACCCCTGGACTCATACGGCAGTATCAGACAGGATGGCACTTTTCAAAAACTAGGCCCCAAACAGCACCTCATGCAAAGATGTTGAAGAGGTGCAATGAGGTAGCTGTATGACTAAGCCAAGTGACACAAACAATTGCCACTGTAAATATACGTCCAAATCACTAGAATTATACAACCAAATCACTGGAATTAAATGGCAAAATCACTGTAATTATACGTCCAAATCACTGTAATTATACATCCAAATCACTGGAATAAAATGGCAAAATCACTGGAATTATACATCTAAATCACTGGAATTAAATGGCAAAATCACTGGAATTGTACGTTCAAAACACTGGAATTATACGTCCAAATCACTGGAATTAAAAAGCAAAGTCACTGGAATTATACGTCCAAATCACTGGAATTATACATCCAAATCACTGGAATTAAATGGCAAAATCACTGGAATTATATATCCAAATCACTGGAATTATACATCCAAATCACTGGGATTAAATTACAAAATCACTGGAAGTATACGTCCATATCACTGGAATTATATGTCCAAATCACTGGAATTAAATGGCAAAATCACTGGAATTATACATCCAAATCATTGGAATTATACGTCCAAATCACTAGAATTAAATGGCAAAATCACTGGAATTATATGTCCAAATCACTTGAATTATACGTCCAAATCACTGGAATTAAATGGCAAAATCACTGGAATTATACGTCCAAATCACTGGAATTAAATGGCAAAATCACTGGAATTATAAATCCAAATCACTGGAATTATACGTCCAATTCACTGGAATTAAATGACAAAATCACTGGAATTATACGTCCAAATCACTGGAATTAAATGTCCAAATCACTGGATTTATACGTCCAAATCACTGGAATTAAATGGCAGTACCACTGGACATATACGGAAGTGTCAAACAGGATGGTACTTTTCAAAAACTAGGCCCCAAACAGTACCTCATGCAAAGATGTCGAAGAGGTGCAATGAGGTAGCTGTATGACTAAATCAAGCGACACAAACAATTACCACTGGAATTATACGTCCAAATCACTGGAATTATATGTCCAAATCACTGGAATTAAATGGCAGTACCACTGGACATATACGGAAATGTCAGACAGGATGGCGCTTTAAAAAATAGTCCCCAAACAGCACATGGTGATAAGAAGAAAAAGAGGTGCAAGATGGAATTGTCCTTGGGCCCTCCCACCCACCTTTATGTTGTATAAACAGGACATGCACACTTTAACAAACCAATCATTTCAGCGACTGAGTCTGCCACACGACTGTGGCAGACCCTGTCTCCTTGCACAAACTGACTCTACAGAGGCAAGATGTCGACCTCATCCTCCGATTCCTCACCCCTTTCACTGTGTACAGCCTCCTCAAAGAGTATTAATTTGTCCCCACTGGAATCCACCATCACAGGTCCCTCTGTACTCTCTGGAGGCAATTGCTGGTAAAGGTCTTCCCGGGGGAATCATCTTCTCCCTATTTTGTGGAAGTAACCTCCTACGCCGATCGCTGACAAGGTTACCGGCTGCACTAAACACTCTTTTGGAGTACACACTGGAGGGGGGGCAACTTAGGTAAAATAAAGCCAGTTTGTGCAAGGGCATCCAAAAAGCCTCTTTTTCCTGCTAGTATACATACGGACTGTCTGACATGCCTAATTGGATGCTGTCACTCATATAATCCCAGGGGCAAACGCAGGATTTCAAAGGGGGGTTTTTCCAAATCTGTGATATAGTATTATATATATGTTTAGTATATTTACAAAAATTTGCACCTACATTGTACAATATACTAACTGGCATATCAGGGTGCTCAAGGCTGTATATGGATAGCGCTTCTATTTTCACTGATTCCGTGGCATCTCTGTACCACGGAGATACAGATGTAGGGACGTCATCATTCAGGGACAGAGCCGGGAGTGCGTTAGTAAAGACTAGGTGATGCCGTGAATTGATGTATAGCTGGAATTGGAAGCGCTATCCATATAGTCAATACAATATATATATATATACATATATATATATGTATATATACACATACATTTATATTCCACCAATGTAGCAAGCACTCCTGGCATAAATCAATACAACTTCACACTGACATACCATTCGGAAACGAGAAATTTAGTGAGATACATATTGCTATAGATGTGTGTGTATATATATATATATATATATATATATACACACACACATATATATACATACATATACATATAATATAGATAGATATACACATATATGCATGAATACATACAGTGTACAGTACTTCTGGCTGACTGCATAACACTGCAGTCACGTGTCTGCAGCTCTGGATGTCAGCACCATCAAGTGTGCCTGCCGCTCCCGTCCTCAGTGACTACCGCCGCAGCCGAGCAACAGCAGCTCCCTACTGAGTAGTGACTGCCGCCCCATTGCCGCTGCCAGGTGCCTGCATCTCTCCACTGTCATCACATTGCCCTCTGAGGAGCGGTACGCGGCGGCGCCAATCGTGTCTGCAGCTCTGGATGTCAGCGCCACAAAGTGTGTCTGTCATTCCTGTCCTGAGTGACTGCCGCCGCAGTCGAGTAACAGCCGTGCCTTACTGAGTAGTGACTGCGGCCATTGCCACTGCCAAGTGTCAGCAGCTCCCCACTGTCTTAACATTGCCCTCTGATGAGCAGTACGCGGTGGCTCCAATCCTGCGGCATTCACTGTTAAAAGCTGCTCAGTTGTCACTGCACAAAAGTAATATCTCAACTTGTCAGGGGGGGGGTTTCTGGGTACTCAGAAACCCCCCCTGCATGCGCCACTGAATCCTCCACCATTCTTTAAATGGTGACAGAATCATATGCAGTGACAGTAGACATGTCAGCAGTCGGCAGGTCCTTCAGTCCGGACCAGATGTCAGCTTTCACTCCTGACTGCCCTGCATCACCGCCAGTGGGTGGGCTAGGAAATCTTATGCTTTTCCTTGCAGCCCCAGTGGCAGGAGAAAGTGAAGGAGGAGCTGTTGACGGGTCACGTTCCGCTTGACTTGACAATTTACTCACCAGCAGGTCTTTGCACCTCTACACACTTGTGTCTGCTGGAAAGAGAGATACAACATAGGCTTTAAACTGAGGATCGAGCACGGTGGGCAAAATGTAGTGCTCTGATTTCAACAGATTGACCACCCTTGAATCCTGGCAATGTGAATGAAGGTCTCCATACACAAGTCCCACATACTTTGCGGAATCGCTCCGTCTTAGCTCCTCCTTCAATTTCTCTAGCTGCTTCTGCAAAAGCCTGATGAGGGGAATGACCTGATTCAAGCTGCAATGTCTGAACTGACTTCACGTGTGGCAAGTTAGAAGGGTTGCAGAACCTTGTACAAGACGGAAATCATTCTCCACTGCGCTTGAGTCAGGTGCATTCCCCCTCCTTTGCCTATATTGTAGGTGGATGTATAGGCTTGAATGGCCTTTTGCTGCTCCTCCATCCTCTGAAGCATATAGCGTGTTGAATTCCACCTCGTTACCACCTCTTGCTTCAGGTGATGGCAGGGCAGGTTCAGGCATGTTTGATGGTGCTCCAGTCTTCGGCACGCAGTGGCTGAATGACGAAAGTGGCCCGCAATTTTTCAGGGCGACCGACAGCATCTCCTGCACACCCCTCTCATTTTTCAAAAAATTCTGCACCACCAAATTAATTGTATGTGCAAAACATGGGACGTGCTGGAATTTGCCGAGATGTAATGCACGCACAATATTGGTGGCATTGTCCGATATCACAAATCCCCAGGAGAGTCTAATTGGGGTAAGCCATTCTGCGATGATATCCCTCAGTTTCCGTTAGAGGTTGTCAGTGGTGTGCCTCTTATGGAAAGCTGTGATACATAGCGTAGCCTGCCTAGGAACGAGTTGGCGTTTGCGAGATGCTGCTACTGGTGCCGTTGCTGTTGTTGCTGCGGGAGGCCATACATCTACCCAATGGGCTGTTATAGTCATATAGTCCTTAATCTGCCCTGTTCCATTTGTCCACATGTCTGTGGTTAAGTGGACACTGGATACAACCGCATTTTGTAGGACACTGGTGACTCCTTTTCTGACATCTGTGTACATTCTCAGTATCGCCTGCCTAGAGAAGTGGAACCTAGATGGGATTTGATACCAGGGACACACTATCTCCATCAATTCTTTAAATCCCACTGCACTAATGGCAGATACCGGATGCACGTCTAACACCAACATAATTGTCAAGGCCTCAGTTATCCGTTTTGCACTGTGACTGCCTGTTCACTGGAATGACTGATGGCTGATGCACAGGACACTACCACTGGTCTGATGCAGGACAACACAGCAACACTGTAAGGGACTTGTTGTTATTATTATTATTATTATTATTATTAGAATACGGCAGCAGTGGACATATGGCTGCAGAGTATACCACTGTGACTGCCTGGTCACTGGAATGACTGATGGCTGATGCACAGGACACTACCACTGGTCTGATGCAGGACAACACAGCAACACTGTAAGGGTCTTGTTGTTTTTATAATTTATTATTATACGGCAGCAGTGAACATATGTCTGCAGAGTATACCACTGTGACTGCATGGTCACTGGAATGACTGATGGCTGATGCACAGGATACTACCACTGGTCTGATGCAGGGCAACACAGCAACATCGTAAGGGACTTGTTGTTATTATAATTTATTATTATACGGCAGCAGTGAACATCAGTGCCGTAACTAGGCATTTTAGCGCTGTGTGCAAGATACGTCATTGGCGCCCCCCATGCAAGATAGAGGCGGTGCGCGCCGCAGGTGCGCGAAAAATATATAGGGGCGTGGCCACAAAATAATACCAATTTATACTACGGTGCACAGTAGTCTCCATTATTCAAATTGCGCTGCACAGTAGCACCACTACACCAGGTAGAGCCCCTTTTACACATTACGGCAGCAAGTCCCCCTTTTTACATAATACGGCAGACAGCGTCCCCCTTTTTACACATTACAGCAGACAGTGTCCCCCTTTTTACACATTATGGCAGACAGCATTCCCCTTTTTACACATTACGGCAGACAGCATCCCCCTTATTACACATTACGGCAGACAGTGTCCCCCTTATTACAGATTACGACAGACAGCATCCCCCTTTTTACACATTACGGCAGACAGCATCCCCCTTTTTACACATTACGACAGACAGCATCCCCCTTTTTACACATTACGGCAGACAGCATCCCCCTTTTTACACATTACGACAGACAGCGTCCCCCTTTTTATACATTACGGCAGACATGAGAAGTACTCTCCTTTCACAATTGGTGATAAAATATACATATGTGGCACTGCAGTGCCACTCACAAGTCAAAGGGGATGGAAAACTGCAGCCTGCTTGAGTGCGTTCTCGTCCCCTCAAAGCTACTTTAGCAGGCCAGCTCCTCGCAGCGCTTGGCGGGGTGCAGGGAGACCGAGTAAGCCAGGACAGGCTCCCAAGTTGTGGGGGTAGCGATCCGGCATGAAGGGCAGAGAGAGGCAGTTGAGTGTGAAGGGAGAGACCCGGGAGCTGGTGGCTGCGGCTGCGCTCCCGAGTCCCCTGCAGAGGCAGCGGCGCAGGCGGGAGACATGTGCCGGCGGTAATCAGAGACCTGACAGCGCGTCATGCGGGGGGTGGGGGGGTGGAGGAGGAGATGTGACGCTCAGGGTCCATTCAGAGAGGTGGCGCTGGACACTATAGTGAATGCTGCCAGTGTGGCTGTGGCCGTGCGGTTGGGGGGGGGTGTGTGCTGCCGATGGTGCGCCTTCAGTGCATGTGCGCTGTGGGCAAGGCACCATTGGCACACACCTAGTTACGGCACTGGTGAACATATGACTGCAGAGTATACCACTGTGACTGCCTGGTCACTGGAATGACTCATGGCTAATGCACAGGACACTACCACTGGTCTAATGCAGGACAACACAGCAACACTGTAAGGGACTTGTTGTTATTATTATTATACGGCAGCAGTGAACATATGTCTGCAGAGTATACCACTGTGACTGCCTGGTCACTGGAATGACTGATGGCTGAGGCACAGGATACTACCACTGGTCTGATGCAGGGCAACACACCACCACTGAACTGATGCAGCACAACACAGCAGCAATGGACATATGGCAGCAAGAGGACACAACTACTGTGACTGGACAAATACAGCACAAGATACGGACACAGAGAGAACGGAGATACGTCCAACCTCTACAATCTCCAATGCCAAAGTGAAAATGGCGGGGACGCCCGGCTCCTTATATGGAATCCAAACCCTGCGAGAATCCAACAGCAGGATGATGACGTTTTGCCTTGTTCTGGTTTCCAAGTCAGGTGGGAAAACCCGAGCCTGGCTCGGATCCGGACTTGAATGGTGAAGTTCGGTAGGGTTTGGTTCTCTGAGAACCGAACCCGCTCATCTCTAGTTTTAACTGAACAAACCAAAACACACAAGGGTAGTTTTGCAAAATTAGAACCAAAACCAAAACATAAAAATTAATACAGATCGAAAACAAAAATTCAGCGTACATCTCTAATTTTTACATTACAGATAATCACCAACTGGCTGCAATCAAGGAGGTGATAATAGGTCTGTGCACTTCTCAGGCTGTGTGATAGTTCGAGGCCAGAAAGAAGGAGACAGAAGAAGCAGGGAGGAAGTTCCAGCAGATGATGGCCCTTCAAAAACAAGAAATTCTGTGACTAAAGCCAATCTGTGTATTGTGGCCACAATGAAAAACACATTTGAAACATTATTTTACTTGCCACCTCATTTTCCTCTCATCCTTGATTGTGGACAAGATGTGGCTGTCATTGCGTGTTTGGCTTTGAGTGAATTAAAAAATAAATAAACCTATAAACACTTACTAGAACAATGTGTTTTTTGAAGTCTTGCACATTTGCATTAAGGCTCACATATAATATGTTACATACTGTAGGTGTCCTATCAGGATTGGCAAAAACATTTATACAGATGTGTCCTCTTATGTCATTACTGTGATATGTACACATCGCAGCTTGCAACTCACAGCATAACAGGAGCCAGAGTATGTTTGTACCCACTGTGGGCGACCTCAGAAAGGCTGCTACTGTATGCACAGCAAAGATGTGTCTGGACATATCTGTACATTGAAGTGCCAAATGTCAGGGGATAGGTACCTGATATCGTGAAGGACCCCCTCTAGCCTGGTAAAGTGCAGCAACTCGATGTGGCACCAATTCCACAAATGGGCGGAAGACCTCTGGAGAAATGTTGACCCATGCTGTCTGGATAGCTTCCCACAGTTCCCTGATATTTGTACTGTACTGTAGGAGCAGGATTTTGGGTGCGAATGGAACTCTCCATCAAGTCCTATAAATGATTGAATGGGTTCATGCTGGGCAAATGTAGTGGCCACACCATTCATCAGAACTCTTCAGAATTGGTCCTCTAACCAATTCTTAGCTACTGGGGACTGACAACAAGGTGCATTATCGTGCTGGAGTATTCCATCTTTGTGGCTGCACATGAAGTCCATGAAGAGTTACATATGTTCACCAAGCAGAGCAACAAAGCAATTACAGGTCAATCATGTGTTCAGGCATATCAGCGGGCCCAACCCCTGCCACATGAACACACTCCACACCATTATGGATCTATTACCAGTCTGATCGTTACCTTTTTGACAACTGGGGACCAGGGCTTCATGGCGTCTGTACCACAGCTGAGTCTTACCATCATCCCGAAACTACTGGAACCATGACTCATGATTTGAGCCAGTGTCGCTTGTCTTTTACCATGGACAATTCTGACCAGACCCCACTGGTCACAATCATCAAAAATCTATGATTGCCCACTGCGCTGTACACAGTTTCGGAAATGGAATGCCCCATCCGCCATACACCCACTATCACGCCCTGTTTGAAATCCAATGATTTATGTTTCCTTGCCAAGAGCAGCCTAGCCTGTGTTCAAGCTGACTCACAAGATGTCAGATTACAACAGATCTGGGCATTTCCAAGACGTCACAGTACGGTAAACAAACCTACTATTACCATTACATACTGATGTGCCATGAAATTTAGCACTTCAGTGTAGATCTAACAAGACAGGCTTGCCATAATTAGGCTTGCCATAATTTTCCTTTACTACTAGTATTATACGGGTATCTCAAATAAAAAAAACATGTCACAAGACCTGTGTATATACTTTTTATTAAGTTAAAACTAAAATCAACATGTATGGTTATTGTATCCAAAATCATTGGGAACTGTTTTTTTTATTGTTGTTTGTTAATAATAAGTATGTATATTGCTTATGCAAAAAAGCATTTTTGGCTTAAATGAGAATTTTTCTATTGTAAGTAATGAAATTATCATGGGTGATTTTGCAAACACGTTGCTGGTGAGGTGGTGCATTTGAAACTTCTAGTTCTGGACGAGTTTGGACAATTCACGGGTGTGTGTTTATTTTAACACGAATCTTGGTCAATTTTAGTGTTCTGTTGTTTTCTAAGAAAAGTACTTCAGTGTTTGGCCAATGGTAAATTTGATCATATTTGCGATTACACCCGTGTTTTGAATTGAGCCAACACTCCTGTGTTTTGTCTTTGGTAAATTTCTGTGATTGATAAATTGTCCAAACACTCCTGTGTTTGCAAATTTGGACAAACACGAAGCTTAAAAGATTTACCCCTAGGTGTCCAGAATATTATGACAAGGCTAACTATAATGGTACTGGACCAACATCATTTATCTTGCTGCAAACAGTCATTTACATGCACATACTAGACAACATTGTCTCTACACTATAATGAAGAATGTTACTGAAGTACATAGGATACTTCAGGTTGTATGATGGTTCTCAGAGGGTCTTCGCAATTGAGGTATTCCATGGCCACAGAGGAGCCACTATCTGTCCACATGTGAGCCTTTGCCTTTTTGGCCATCATTACTTTGATCCTGTACTTGATGTTGTTGAAGCATTTCTTGCAGGGTTCACTTATCTCTTGGTATGGCCCACACAATTGAAATCTGGAACCGTAGCCAGTGGCGCTGAGAGAGGGGGGAGGGTAGGGTACAAATTACCTGGGCCCAGGTGTAATAGAGGGGCCCAGTGAGGGCCCAGTGGGGGCCCTGGGCTTACTCCCCCTTAACTTGCAGCAGAAGCTGCAGCTTTTCTCCTCAGCCCAGCACACGCTGCTGTGTGCTGGGCTAGTATGTGGCAATGGTGGCAGTTAAAATACAATTTTTTCTGTATTTTTTCTAAGGCTGCATGGCCACACCTCGTGTGATTAGGCCATGCCCCCTGAAAAGTACCTGGGCCCAGCCAGGCTCTCGACTGCCCTGACTGTAGCCTTCCAAATTGAACTTTCCAGGGCCCACTAGTATGATCCATCATACTTCCAAATAGCACATCATAATGGCACATTACTGCTCTATCACAGTTAAATCACATATTACAGGCACTCTTTGATTTTGTGTGCAGGGAAGACTCACCACCATCATCTTCAGAATTTAGCACTGACTGCTGGGCTACCTCCTCCTCCAACTCAGATTCTGCCTCCTCAGCCCATTTACTGCTGCTCTCACCATCCATAACATAAACTGACTGTCATGATCCTTGGCACGGCGATTCCCCAGATACACCAATCTACAAATCCCTGCCACGTGACACCGCTACTGGATACCTGATTGTGTGTGTTAATTTCACCACGTTCACTGCCACCATCCAAAGTACAAACATTTAGGGTATGACCCAAGGCAAACTTATGGCTTTTGCCTGCACCTAGAATTATTAATATCTTGGTAACGCCTCCTTCAGAGAGTTGGGTTGGATACACAACAGAAACCAGATCTAAAGACAGTTTCAATAAAAATAAAAATAGGGAGATGAGAAACCCACCGATCCTAGCACATGAAGCATGGGACAATGGGACGAAGTGAAGCCTCTTCCGATATATCGGAACATTACAGAGCCAGAACGCTTCTCCTCCTGACTTGCTTCTTTCATAATTGACAACTTACACTCTGTGGTTCTCCTATTTAAAAAACATGCTGCCCCTTCAACCCCCCTCCCTCTGCAGTGTTACTGTTAACCCTTCCATAAGCCAGAGAAGGTATTGAGTGTCAGCTGATACTGGGCTTCCCAGCTACTCTCTCAGGGGTGAATGGCCTTATCTTCTTCTCCTTTGAAGCTCTGGCCATGGTTCTTGTGTAAACAAATGGCTAGTTCTGAGAGGACACAGAGCAGGAAGGGCTTAACACCTTTCTGGCCCTAGCTCTGGTTCTGGGATAATCAAACTAGCTCTGGTCATGAGGAATTTCACACCTAAACAGTCAGTGTGTCTCTGAGTTCTGTGACTACAATGAAATGCCAGCAGATCAATCAAGCTTCTACCATTTGACATGCAAAGACAGTTATCCCACAGTGGTACATTGATACATCAATCAGAATATTGATATCACATACATTGATATTAACAAGGCTATTTCTACTTGAAATAGCCTGGATCATGACTCCTCCCCCTTTAAGATCAGCATGGGAGCAGTGGCACGTCAGGCCCGCCGTCTCCTATGACCTTTTCACACAGGAGTTATACATAACCATACACAGGGCATTTGCAGAGATTGATCAATACAATATTATTTGCAGTTATGCACATTCTGGCATCAGAATGGTGTCCAATCATGAATCAACTAACACAGACAAAAAAATAAACAAAATAAAACCTACACTAACACTAAACACACACTCATCGCACACAACCCAGATACACACAAACACTGACCAGACAATAAAGAACCCCAACTGATAAAAAATTAGATAAACTTTAAACAGGCACAAAACAACAGATAAATACACAAGACAACTTTCAGAAACACTCACCAATCACAGAAATTGATCATAACCACCAAGATCCAGCTATTAACGATCTCCTCTATGCAACTGCTACTTCTTTCCACCAAAAGCCAGTACAATGCATTTGTTTGGACAATTTAGGGCATTTATGAAAGGGATTTGTGATGGCACAATGGCAAGTGATTCCTACTACCAATAGGAAAATAATAGAAAATTATTTGCTTTTTTTGGTCTGTTTTTACCTGGTTTGTATTGTTTTTAATCACTTTCCAGCATGTCTGTTTATTATTGAAGTAGATCATAAACAGGACTGTCTATCAGAAATCTACTGAAATTGCACACTGCAGAAACCAATGAGTATCACCATCAGAACAAAAGAGACACTCATAAAATGTCCTTTAGTAAATTAATTATTTTGATGTTCTAAAATGCCAGCAATGCCCAGTGGTGTGGTTTAGCAGTCAAACATGATTCTTAGTGAATTTACCCCTTCACTGAATGCACTGAACTGTAAATCTGGTGCGTATTTAGTAGAGATGAGCGGGTTCGGTTCGTCGAGATCCGAAACCCCCCCCCAACTTCACGTGGTTTACACGGGTCCGAGGCAGCCTCGGTTCTTCCTGCCTTACTCGCAAAACCCGAACGAGGCGAAACGTCATCATGCCGCTGTCGGATTCTCGCGAGATTCGGATTCCATATAAAGAGCCGCGCGTCGCCACCATTTTCACTCGTGCATTGTAGATTGAGCGGAGAGGACGTGGTTATGTTCTCTGCCTGAATAGACCAATATCAGCTAAATATCAGCTCAATATCTGTGCTCAGTATCAGTGCTGCATTGTGGTGACCAGTATTCTACAGTACAGTAGTCCATTGCTGTATCTTGCTGCTCCGTGTCAGTTCTAGTATCCTCATCAGTGCTCAATATCTGTGCTCAGTATCAGTGCTGCATTGTGGTGACCAGTATATAGTAGTACATTACAGTAGTCCATTGCTGTATCTTGCTGCTCTGTGTCAGTTCTAGTATCCTCATCAGTGCTCAATATCTGTGCTCAGTATCAGTGCCGCATTGTGGTGACCAGTATATAGTAGTACATTACAGTAGTCCATTGCTGTATCTTGCTGCTCTGTGTCAGTTCTAGTATCCTCATCAGTGCTCAATATCTGTGCTCAGTATCAGTGCTGCATTGTGGTGACCAGTATATAGTAGTACAGTACAGTAGTCCATTGCTGTATCTTGCTGCTCCGTGTCAGTTCTAGTATCCTCATCAGTGCTCAATATCTGTGCTCAGTATCAGTGCTGCATTGTGGTGACCAGTATATAGTAGTACATTACAGTAGTCCATTGCTGTATCTTGCTGCTCTGTGTCAGTTCTAGTATCCTCATCAGTGCTCAATATCTGTGCTCAGTATCAGTGCTACATTGTGGTGACCAGTATATAATACTACAGTACAGTAGCCCAGTGCTGTTCTCGCTGCCCAGTGTCAGTTCTAGTGTCCTCATCAGTGCTCAGTGTCACTACTCATTGTCTTGTGCTGCATTGTGGTGACTAAAAGTCCAGTGTCTTGTTCTGCATCTTGCTGCTGTAGGGTGCTATGGTAGTGTCCTGTCACTGTGCATAGGTCATCATCATTCCAGTCACAGTGGTATCTGGTATCTATCTAGTGGTGTCAAAATCCAGACATTACTGATGTCTAATTCCAGATCTAAAACTGGCATATAATTCCACAGATTAAAAAATGGAGTACAAAAATTTGGAGGGTAGAATAGAGAAAGATCAAGATCCACTTCCACCTCGTGCTGAAGCTGCTGCCGCTAGTCATGGCAGAGATGATGAAATGCCATCAACGTCGTCTGCCAAGGCCGATGCCCAATGTCATAGTAGAGGGCATGTAAAATCCAAAAAACTAAAGTTCAGTAAAATTACTCAAAAATCTAAATGAAAAGAGTCTGAGGAGAAGCGTAAACTTGCCAATATGCCATTTACGACATGGAGTGGCAAGGAACGGCTAAGGCCCTCTCCTATGTTCCTCATGACTAGTGGGTCAGCTTCACATGAGGATGGAAGCACTCATCCTCCCGCTAGAAAAATGAAAAGAATTAAGCTGCCAAAAGCACAGCAAAGAACTGTGCGTTCTTATAAATCACAAATCCCCAAGGAGAGTCCAATTGTGTCAGTTGGGATGCCTGACCTTCCCAACACTGGATGGGAAGAGGTGGCTCTTTCCACCATTTGCACGCCCCCCGCAAGTGTTGGAAGGAGTACCCACAGTCCAGTTCCTGATAGTCAAATTGAAGATGTCACAGTTGAAGTACACCAGGATGAGGGTATGGGTGTTGCTGGCGCTGAGGAGGAAATTGACAAGGAGGATTCTGATGGAGAGGTGGTTTGTTTAAGTCAGGCACCCGGGGAGACACCTGTTGTCCATGGGACGAATATGGCCTTTGACATGCCTGGTCAAAATACTAAAAAAATAACCTCTTCAGTGTGGAATTATTTCAACAGAAATGCGGACAACTGGTGTCAAGCCGTGTGTTGCCTTTGTCAAGCTGTAATAAGTAGGGGTAAGGACGTTAATCACCTAGGAACATCCTCCCTTATACGTCACCTGGAGCGCATTCATCAGAAGTCATTGACAAGTTCAAAAACTTTAGGTGACAGCGGAAGCAGTCCACTGACAACTAAATCCCTTCCTCTTGTACCCAAGCTCCTGCAAACCACACCACCAACTCCCTCAGTGTCAATTTCCTCCTTAGACAGGAACGCAGACCATGTCCTGCAGACCATGTCACTGCAGACCATGTCACTGGCAGACCATGTCAGACCATGCAGACCATGTCACTGGCAAGTCTGCAGACCATGTCACTGGCAAGTCTGACAAGTCCCTCCTAACTGGGATTCCTCCGATGGATCCTTGAGTGTAACGCCTACTGCTGCTGGTGCTGCTGTTGTTGCTGCTGGGAGTCGATCGTCATCCCAGAGGGGAAGTCGGAAGACCACTTGTACTACTTCCAGTAAGCAATTGACTGTCCAACAGTCCTTTGTGAGGAAGATGAAATATCACAGCAGTCATCCTGTTGCAAAGCAGATAACTCAGGCCTTGACAACTATGTTGGTGTTAGACGTGCGTCCGGTATCCACCGTTAGTTCACAGGGACTTAGAGAATTGCTTGAGGTAGTGTGTCCCCGATACCAAATACCATCTAGGTTCCACTTCTCTAGGCAGGCGATACCGAGAATGTACACAGACGTCAGAAAAAGAGTCACCAGTGTCCTAAAAAATGCAGTTGTACCCAATGTCCACTTAACCACGGACATGTGGACAAGTGGAATAGGGCAGACTAAGGACTATATGACTGTGACAGCCCACTGGGTAGATGTAACATCAACAGCAGCAGCGGCGGCACCAGTAGCAGCATCTCGCAAACGCCAACTCGTTCCTAGGCAGGCTACGCTTTGTATCACCGCTTTCCATAAGAGGCACACAGCTGACAACCTCTTACGGAAACTGAGGAACATCATCGCAGATTGGCTTACCCCAATTGGACTCTCCTGGGGATTTGTGACATCGGACAATGCCACCAATATTGTGCGTGCATTACATGTGGGCAAATTCCAGCACGTCCCATGTTTTGCACATACAATGAATTTGGTGGTGCAGAATTTTTTTTAAAAAACGACATGGTTGTGCAAAAGATGCTGTCGGTGGCCCAAAGAATTGTGGGCCACTTTCGGCATTCAGCCACCGCGTGCCGAAGACTGGAGCACCAGCAAACACTCCTGAACATGCCCTGCCATCAACTGAAGCAAGAGGTGGTAACGAGGTGGTATTCAACCCTCTATATGCTTCATAGGATGGAGAAGCAGCAAAAGGCCATTCAAGCCTATACATCTGCCTACGATATAGGCAAAGGAGGGGGAATGCACCTGACTCAAGCGCAGTGGAGAATGATTTCAACATTATGCAAGGTTCTGCAACCCTTTGAACTTGCCACACGTGAGTCAGGTCATTCCCCTCATTAGGCTTTTGCAGAAGCAGCTGGAGAGATTGAAGGAGTAGCTAAAACAGAGCGATTCCGCTAGGCATATGGGACTTGTGGATGGAGCCCTTCATTCACTTAACCAGGATTCACGGGTGGTCAATCTGCTGAAATCAGAGCACTACATTGTGGCCACCGTGCTCGATCCTAGGTTTAAAGCCTACATTGAATCTCTCTTTCCGGCAGACACAAGTCTGCAGATGTTCAAAGACCTGCTGGTGAGACAATTGTCAAGTCAAGCGGAACGTGACCCGCCAACAGCTCCTCCTTCATTTTCTCACGCCACAAGAGCTGCCATGAAAAGGATAAAATTTCCAAAACCACCCGCTGGCGGTGATGCAGGGCAGTCAAGAATGATAGCTGACATCTGGTCCGGACTGAAGGACCTGCCAACGATTACTGACATGTCGTCTACTGTCACTGCATATGATTCTGTCACCATTGAAAGAATGGTGGAGGATTATATGAGTGATAGCATCACTGTAGGTATGTCAGACAGTCCGTACGTATACTGACAGGAAAAAGAGGCAATTTGGAGGCCCTTGCACAAACTGGTTTTATTTTACCTAAGTTGCCCCCCCTCCAGTGTGTACTCCAAAAGAGTGTTTAGTGCAGCCAGTAACCTTGTCAGCGATCGGCGTAGGAGGTTACTTCCAGAAAATGGGGAGAAGATGATGTTCATCAAAATTAATTATAATCAATTCCTCCGTGGAGACATTTACCAGCAATTGCCTCCAGAAAGTACACAGGGACCTGTGATGGTTGATTCCAGTGGAGACGAATTAATAATCTGTGAGGAGGGGGATGTACACAGTGAAAGGGGTGAGGAATCGGACTATGAGGAGGAGGTGGACATCCTGCCTCTGTAGAGCCAGTTTGTGCAAGGAAAGATTGATTGCTTCTTTTTTGGTGGGGGCCCAAACCAACCAGTCATTTCAGCCACATTCGTGTGGCAGACCCTGTCGCTGAAATGATGGGTTTGTTAAAGTGTGCATGTCCTGTTTATACAACATAAGGACAATTCCATCTTGCACCTCTTTTTTATTATTTATATTTGCATCATGTGCTGTTTGTGGACTATTTTTTGAATTGCCATCCTGTCTGACACTGCAGTACCACTCCTAGATGGGCCAGATGTTTGTTTCGGCCACTTGGGTCGCTTAGCTTAGTCATCCAGCGACCTTGGTGCAAATTTTAGGACTAAAAATAATATTGTGAGGTGTGAGGTGTTCAGAATAGACTGGAAATGAGTGGAAATTATGGTTATTGAGGTTAATAATACTATGGGATCAAAATGACCCCCAAATTCTATGATTTAAGCTGTTTTTGAGGGTTTTTTTGTAAAAAAACACCCGAATCCAAAACACACCCGAATCCAACAAAACATTTTCAGGGAGGTTTTGCCAAAATGCGTCCGAATCCAAAACATGACCGCGGAACCGAATCCAAAACCAAAACACAAAACCCAAAAAATGCCCGCTGCACATCTCTAGTATTAGTTTCCTGTGTTTCTGTATGTTGGTTAACTTAACTTATCCTACTTTTTAAAACTCAACATCTAAGAGTTTAACAGCTGTATTGAGTGCTGGACAGATTAACTTCTTTGTTACAAGAAGTCTAAGAAAGATATATAATGTAGAGATTTAATCACATAAATGACAGCTTTTATTGCATTGATTGCAAATTAAATTTTGCTACAATATTAATATGATGTCTTGTAATTATAAGACATGCAATTAAATTTTAGTTTGTGATAAAAATGATCCTAGTTGGGTGCTGGATATTAATCATATCTAACAGCTCATTATTAAACATTCACTTCATTAAGCATTTGGGTATTTAGGGCATGCTGTATGCAGTAAAACCAGAAGTAGTTTTAGTAGTATAATCTAGTTGTAATTGTTATTGCCAATTATTTTCATTACCTAAGTGTAATTCTTTACCACACAGTATGTTACATTACTATTATTTTTTTATTATGTAACTAAATGAATATACTACTGTGTATTTTTGAAAAAGGTGATAGTGGCTATAGTATTCATTCTCTTAAATCACATTTCCCAGCTAAAAAAGGTGTCCATATAAAATTAACAGTATCTATGATAATTACAAGCTCAGACAGCGACAGACTGGCTCATACTGGTGACGGGGGCGTTCCACAAGTCAAGGGGGCATTGACTTGTGGCACGACTCCATTTCCATGGAAATGGGTGGGGCATGCTGCAAGTCAGGGGGCGTGGGGGGCGTACAACAGAGTGCCGGAGGCTGCACTGTGCGCTGTCTTCCCGGCTCTCTGAATGGCAGAACAGGCTCATCAACCCATCAGCCCTTTTGGCATTTGCCAGAAGTGCCAGATGGGCAGCCCGGCCATGAGCTCAGATCATTCTGTGTTCAAAAATGACTTTTGCTTACAGACTGTAAGAAATATGCGCATGAACCACAGGGAAACTGTATTTTACTAATTGTTTTGTGTAATGTTTGTTTTGGTTGATTTGGATGCACTAATTTTAGATATTATTAATTAAAGATTATGTTTTAGTTCTTGTTATATGGAATTCATTCTCCTGTCTTGAAAAGTGCACCAAAAAAAAAAGCGTCTTCTCTCCTATCCTCTTGTAGTCATAGGGTTAAATTTACTAAGGTGGGAGGTTTTTTTTAGAACTGGTGATTTTTCCGATAGCAACCAATCAGTTTCTACTTAACATTTATCTAGCTGCTTCTAGGAGATAATAGATGGAACCTGATTGGTTGCTATGGGCAACATCACCAGTTCTAAAAAAAACTCCCACCTTAGTAAATTGACCCCTATTGTCTCTGTATACACTGGGTGCACCACATAACTGACTATATAGGGGTATATAACAACTAGACTGTCAATAACGGTTAATTTTAAATACATTTTTAATCTAGTGAGTAGTGCAGAATCACATGCTTTCAGACTGTAAGAAGCATCTATAGGTGTTTATAAGAATATTCATTATATGTGTGTGTGAGAGGTCAATGACTGGGGAAGTACTGACACACACACATAAATAAAGGATCCTAAACTGCCCTCCTTTACTCTAAACATAATGAGAGGTACTACCATGCTGAGACTTGTAGCGCCACACACCAAAAAATAGAATGCAAGTGCACACTCCAAACATTACTAATCAGAATAATTGTAATAAATTCTGCAATTTTACATCAAGTAAAGTTGAGGTTGTAAATTTATTAAGGGCTTACCATTCATAATACCTTGTTCAATATACAGTCTTCAAATTCAAGGATTGCATGCAAAATAAAAGCACCCAGGGGCATGTTGGAGGTTTGCCAATCCAAGCTGAAGCAATCTCGGCCTTCAAATGTATGAAAACAGATGTTGCCACGTTCATCGTTGCTGCACCAAACAGGCATCCTAATCGCACCATACAAATAGTGCAGGTAGGTGAAGTAAAGTGTGATAAGGCACAAGAGGATCCACAGCATGCAATACACAGTTTTACCACTGGGTGGCGATTGTTCAACTAATGAAACTACAGTACAGTGCTGAATAGCAGCTGATGCATATGGCACTACAGAATACTGAACAATGTAGCAAGCCCTGATAAGCAGGCCAATGCACATTAAATATAGTAGTTCTGTTTTAATACATCAGTAACTGCATGGCAAAGTACAGTATGAAACAAGACAACATGCCTTACAACTTATAGTTCCCCTGGTGTGCTGTATAAAATGAACCCTACATTAAGTAGAAATTTGAACACCAAAAAATATTTACTCAGTGTCTAGAACGCACACAAAGAAAAGCACAGTTCAGAGTTTTACACAGCTCTCTAAAAGACAAAAGTCATTACAATCAGTGATAGAGTTGGGACACAGCACTATAAAAAAATTACCATGAGCAACATCACTATGTCACTGTAGGTGTCAGTCACCTGTCTCCAAAGCTATCTTGGCATAGTGGTATCACTGATGGTTACCATGCCCATGAGCTTGGGTGCAATTACCCCAATGGACACACTTGTAGTGTATATCTGTGTAAAAATTAGCATTCACGTTTTTTTCTAATTTTGCCAAAACAAGTTCCATCATACTTTTTATACAGTCTGAGACATGCACACAGAAATACAGTCAAAATTGGGAAAAAAACTGTAGGTGCTACTTCTTACACAAATATACAATACAAGTGTGACTTTTCAAATTATGAGAGTCTTATCTTTATGAGACTGTGTTTACTGTACTTCTTCCTGAGCCTCCCCATTTCCTTAATAGGTGGCCTCCCCCACCTCCAATCCCACCCCCGTAGACTTATGATTTCATAGTTTAGGTGCACTGATTAGTAAATGACAGCATGAGCTTGTGTACCGGGCGTGTTGTGCTTGTCATTTGCTAAGCAGTGCACCCAGTCCAAGAAATCACGAGTCTCAGAAGTCTCAGAAGAAGTGGGATAGATCATATTTTGCAAATGTTGGGAGGTGTAGAGGCAGTAGTAGACCAACTTCTGGCCAAAAGAGAGAGTTTCTGGATCTATACTCTGGATTTTTTAACTCCATGTGGCCTTAATGAAGGTATAGACGTGGTATCCTTTATTTAGTTATACTTATGCCTGTTGTCTATCTTCTTTCTCTTCTTTTTTTCCCCAGTAGTGGGTAATTCTCTCTTCTGTTCCATATATTATATATCATTAGTATTATCATTCTTATGACATATGTTATGTCATATTAGGTACCATGGGGGTCATTCCGAGTTGTACGCTCGGTAAAAATCTTCGCATCGCAGCGATTTTCCGCTTAATGCGCATGCGCAATGTCCGCACTGCGACTGCGCCAAGTAAATTTGCTATGCAGTTAGGAATTTTACTCACGGCTTTTTCATCGATCTGGCGATCGTAATGTGATTGACAGGAAATGGGTGTTACTGGGCGGAAACAGGCCGTTTTATGGGCGTGTGGGGAAAAACGCTACAGTTTCCGGAAAAAACGCAGCAGTGGCCGGAGAAACGGGGGAGTGTCTGGGCGAACGCTGGGTGTGTTTGTGACGTCAAACCAGGAACGACAAGCACTGAAATGATCGCAGATGCCGAGTAAGTCTGAAGCTACTCAGAAACTGCTACGAGGTGTGTAATCGCAATATTGCGAATACATCGTTCGCAATTTTAAGATGCTAAGATTCACTCCCAGTAGGCGGCGGCTTAGCATGAGCAAATCTGCTAAAATCCGCTTGCAAGCGAACAACTCGGAATGACCCCCCATATTTATTAGTTATTGATGATTTAAAAGATATATAACTATGTAAAGCAGCTTGGTGTTTGTTTTGTATATATTTGTGAACACGGTAATCCTTGTAACTCAGACGTTGACTTGTAAATATGAGAACAAAATTATTAGTGATATATACATTTAATTGTATTTTTTCTAGGATTGTTCTTCCGCCTGTTGGTTGTTACTCTAATGCCCATCTTTTATTCCTTTATAAGGAATGCTGATTATTTTCAGACACTTACACATAATGCACTAAATTAGTTATCACGTAGTTCTTATTCACTATAATATGGATCTATATTCTAACCGTTAAAAATGCATTAATTTAGTGATTAGTGCTTATAAGGTCCCATATTTTCTGAGCCCCCTTTTTGAAGGTATAATATATGGATCTTTAAACAAGGTGGGGCGATACCATCAATTTTCACTTAGTGACACTAATATACAGTAATTGTCATTTTGTTAATTTATATTAATTATTAATTTTATCACATTAGGTGGGCCCAATAAATAAGCCAGGGCAACACTATCAATAGTCACCTAGTAATTACCCCCCCCCTCCAACCCCTCAACCCAGAGTGACACTATTTTTAGTGTCACTCTGGTAGTGGATTATCACATTGGCATATATATATATATACTCAGTCAACCAATATTAATTATATTATTATAGCCCCTGAAATAAGCCGTGGCGACAAGATTAATAGTCACTAATTCCCTTTTTCACCCAGTGACATTAATTATTGCCACTCTGTTAGTTTGTTATTACATTAGAATATATACTTAGTTGACTAATATTGTCACTTCACTGTTTACTATAAGATATAGTCACATCACTAATTATTAATTCACATGACAATATCATCTTTTTAAGTTTATTAGCACTGTATTATTTAAGTTATATTTTTATTTTTATATATTTTTTTATTTTTCTAAAGTAGCTTTGGTTTTAAGTCATCCAACAGGTGGAACGCATATTTGGCCACAGCTGGAACGCATACCGGAAGACTCCTTTCTGCAATAGTATTTATCTTATGGTAGCCATGTATTTACATATCAGTAGTGTTTATTATTTCCCCTTTTCATGTGGGTGCTACTTAATAAGTTCTTTTACTCTTACTGGCACTCTGCAGCTGCTTTACGTTGCTCAGGAAACTCAGCCTGAACAGTGGAACACAAACCAAGAAGTCTTGCAGCCACCAGTGAAACGCATACCGGAAGTTGATTCCGCTGGCGCTGAATAAGCTGTTACCACTTTGTTTATTTTATTTTTGGGGCCTATTCTTAAATAATATGTTAAACAGCTTTATTATAGTGCACCATTTAACCTAATTCTCTAGGAAGGTACATTTTTAAGGAGGTAGTGAGGTCACATTTCTAGAGGTATAAATAGTAGCTCTGTTGTACCTCTCTCATTATGGGGTATATGCAATTGCGGTCGAATTGCCGCAAATGTCGAAAAACGGGGCATTTTTGACACAAAAAAATGATTCAACAATGCAATACAGTACTTTTCGACAAAAAAACGGCCGTTTCAAATTCGACTTTTTGCAATTCGACAGTTGTCAAATTCGACATGTCTGCAATGGTAAAAATGCGGATTTTCGACAAAAGTATATTCGATTGAAGAATGTCGATTCGTCAACAGTGCTTTTCGACAGTCATTTCGTCAATTTCAGTCAGCCTCATTTTGCTGGCGGGATCTAATAAAAACTTTTAAAAACATGTTTTTTTGTGAGTTTTTTTTTATTGCTAATAGCATATATATTTATATTAGAAGGGATTATGTACTTGGTTTGTCTATTAGGAGCCACAAGTATTATTTATATATTTTTTAAAAGAATATTTCTTTTTTTACTGACTAAAATAATATGGAGAGATCAGAGCATGTTTTTCAGTGGGAAGGGGTGGGAATGTGTAAAAAATCCTGAAAAAAAATGCGTGGGGTCCCCCCTCCTAAGCATAACCAGCCTCGGGCTCTTTGAGCCGGTCCTGGTTGTAAAAATATGGGAAAAAAATGACAGGGGATCCCCCGTATTTTCACAACCAGCACCGGGCTCTGCGTCTGGTCCTGGGTCCAAAAATACGGGGGACAAAAAACGTAGGGGTCCCCCGTATTTTTAACACCAGCACCGGGCTCCACTAGTCAGCGAGATAATGCCACAGCCGGGGGACACTTTTATATCGGTCCCTGCGGCCGTGGCATTAAATCACTAACTAGTCACCCCTGGCTGGGGTACCCTGGAGAAGTGGGGACCCCTTAAGTCAAGGGGTGCCCCCCCTCCAGCCACCCAAGGGCCAGGGGTGAAGCCCGAGGCTGTCCCCCCCATCCAAGGGCTGCGGATGGGAGGCTAATAGCCAAGTGACAAAAAGAAAGAATATTGTTTTTTGTAGCAGAACTACAAGTCCCAGCAAGCCTCCCCGCAAGCTGGTACTTGGAGAACCACAAGTACCAGCATGCGGGGGGGTAACTGGCCTGCTGGTACCTGTAGTTCTACTGCAAAAAAAATACCCAAATAAAAACAGTACACGCACACCGTGAAAGTAAAACTTTATTACATACATGCACGCTTACACAGACATACTTACCTATGTTCACACGCCGACTCGGTTCACTTCACCAGTAGAATCCATGGGGTACCTGTAAATAAAATTATACTCACCAAAATCCTGTGTAGATCTGTCTTCTCCTTGTAATCCACGTACTTGGAAAATAATAAAACGCATTTACCCGGACCATGCACTGAAAGGGGTCCCATGTTTACACATGGGACCCCTTTCCCAGACTGTTGAGACCCCCCATGACTCCTGTCACAGAGGGTCCCTTCAGCCAATCAGGGAGCGCCACGTCGTGGCACTCTCCTGATTGGCTGTGCGCGTCTGAGCTGTCAGTCGGCGCATAGCACTATGCCGCTCCATTATCTTCAATGGTGGGAACTTTGCGGTCAGCGGTGAGGTTACTCGCGGTAAGATTAAACTGTATCTAACACCGATGTGAAATTGTATATTTTATGTATGTTTAAAATGATTAATTTGTTTCGACATTTAGAACAGTACTATGTATTAGCGCCCTCAGAACTGTTGTTTGGTATATATATATATATATATATATATATATATGGAAAAAGTGGGGGATAGGGGTACCGGCGACCTGTGTTGTTTTAAAAAAGTATGTACTAAAAAAACTTTAGATTTATGAGCCAAAAAAATATATATATAAAAATAAACCAATTTTAATAAAATATAAAAGTTATTTGATACAAAATTAAAATTTTCAAGAGATAATAGTATATAAATATATAAATATAAGATAGGAGATTCGACTTAGCTTTAAAAATAGGCAGGGGGTCAGTGCAGGGAATCCAACGCGTTTCGTCACATATGACATAAATAGAAACATATACCAGTGAAAATGCATAAATCAATGCAATATTGGTACCACTAAACCAGCAGGGCTTAACAACAAAATTAATTGGAACTCCTTGGTGTAGGTGCTTCATGTATATGCATTGTATCTCTGTCTGAAGTTAAAATATTGCATTGATTTATGCATTTTCACTGGTATATGTTTCTATTTATGTATGTGTTTGTGTTTTGTCTGTATCTCCACAGATCGCGCGATTGGCTCCCTGATGATCCGGTGCCATGGCAACTACTGCATGGGAAGAGGTGGCAGTGTGGAACGCACACGTGACCCCTGGTGGAACGCAAGCCAGCGGTTGCTGCGGTAATGCTGGACGCGTCCACAGGAAGTAGGTCACGATGACGCGTTTCCGGCCAGTGGATCCCGGAGTCCGGCGTCGCCAGTCAGCGTGACTGCGGAGGGGGGTTTAAGTGGGGTAAGTGTGGCATTATTTTGTGGCTGTAATTTTGTGATGTGGTCCTGAGGACGGGGTTCCTGACCTCGAAAGTACTTGACCGACCTTGAATACATCATTTTGATTTACCTTGCTGTCTCCGAGTGCCTCCCTTCTTTCTGTATTGGATACCCATGGCTATTGGGTGATAGCACCGGAGCACGTTGCTTTTTCATATGGAGTGCCGGCATATCATGGATTCTGTATTTCTGTACTTATTATAGTATGAGTTGCAAGGCACCCGTTACATATATTTTATGTTGTGAGTACTTGCCAGTCTACAACATTAACCTCATACGAAGAAAACTCATCCTTTTTTTATCATGGAACCAACAGCCTCTGGATCAAAAGACCAAGGCAGTGGTCATGGGGTGTTGGTGACCCCTATGGGTGAGACTTTTAGTTTTTCCGCAGTGGAAATTGATCGCATCCTGTCTAGTGAAACTCCAACTGCGATTGATCGAATGCAAAACCCTGATGACATCTTCCATCAGTTACTACGTATGAAACGACGTGAAGTTGATTTCTCATTGCACAGTATATCGCTCGCTGAGTATTACAGGGAACGGAAGATCCCAAGAGGCTTCCGAGTCCGCAATGTGCCCACGATAGGACGCAACAACCCTGAGTTTGTAAGGAAGTGGGTGGCGATATTAAACAAGTGTGCGTTTGACTTGATGGTGCTGGTGGTCGATGAAGCAAACAGGGAACTGGTGAATACCAGACAAAAGATCAATGTATTTGAACAGGAACATCTTGCTACCTTGGAGAAAGATACTGAAATTGATTGGTTACAGAAATTGGAAACCCAATGTAACCAATATAGGAAAGATTTACTCAAATTTAAGCGTAATAAAAAATTTGCTGTGGACACTGATTACGATGAAAATCGGGTTTACCTATGGCTGCATGGTGGTGATCAACAGAGCATCAGTTCTAGGAAACGGAGACCGTGGCAAAAGAGGAAACCCGCACTGCGTAAGGATGGTAATAAATCCAGCACTGACAGTGACTTTGCCATTTCAGAATCAGATGATCCAAGCAAAATGCAAAGTGCCCCTTTAGGGGTAGGCCAGAAAACAAAATAAAAAATCCAAGATGGTTTGCCACCCGCAGGGGGGGCCAGAACGCGCGGGGAAAGAAAAGCCGCTGTAAAAGAGAAAGCCAAACCTTGATTTTTAATTTATCCAATAGAGTGTTACAGGAATCGGAAATCAGTGTTCTGAACCATGGCCTTAGTTTTGTCCCAACAAATTTTTTTGATGAATTCAATTGGCGCAGGGACTTGCATAGTTTTTCCCGTAAATTACGACTTAAGGAATTTTTTTATAATAAAGAGTCCCCGGAGAGCACGGGCCCTATTGATTCCTTTCTAATGCAATCCTCCAGGTCCACGTTTTTACCCAGTGTCAACTAATCCATCTTTGAGGACATTTGGGCGCTTATTGGATGAATCAATTACTAAATATACGAGTTCGCCATATAAGATTCGGTGCAATTTGTCTAAATCGGAGAGGGATGCCCTCAAACAACTGGAATCCTATCAGGATATTGTCATACGTCCTGCAGATAAGGGCGGAGCGATAGTCATCCAAAATTTGGATGACTATCGCTCCGAAATTGTTTCACAATTGTCCGACACGAATGTATATTGTAAACTGCATGGTGACCCTACTATACAATATCAAAAAGAGCTGGTTGACATTCTGAGAACTGCCATGGTTTCTAGAATTATTCCGAAGAAATGCTTTGAAGCTTTGTGTGTGTTGCACCCCAAAGTACCTGTGCTATACACACTACCGAAGCTTCATAAAAATTGTGTTAAACCTCCGGGTAGGCCTATCATCTCCGACCATGACTCTCTATACTCCCCTGTGTCTCAGTTACTGGACTATATCCTTCAGCCCTATCTTAGTAGACAGGACACATTTCTGAAGAATACTTCTACATTTTTAAATATCCTGAAGGACTTTGGTAGGGTGCCCGAAGGCACCTTGATGTGTTGTCTGGACATCTGCAGCTTATACACATGCATCCCACATAGTGGTGGTATGCTTGCTATGAAACGCTTTATAGAGAAATTTGTACCTACGTCTGTCTTTAACCATGAGTTGTTTTTGACACTTTTGAACCTGACACTTACTCGTAACTATTTCCTGTTTGATAGCATGTATTATTTGCAACAGCGGGGGTGTGCTATGGGGTCTTTCGTAGCCCCCAGTTAAGCAAATATATACATGTTTGAGCAGGAATTGCATATGTTTTTAGACGCCCCTGAGAGAAGTAGCAATATACTATTATTTAAGCGATACATAGATGATGTATTTATGCTATGGTCGGGGGGTATTGAAGCATTCGAGGGTATGATGGAGGAAATTAACAATTTGCAATCACCCATTAAGTTTACATATACTTGCAGTACTAGTGAGGCGAATTTCCTTGACGCACATGTCTCAGTGAGGGATGGTGCTTTTGAAACAGGGGTATATACTAAGCCCACGGACAGAAATACCCTACTTATGGCATCTAGCCACCACCCAGAAGCACTGAAGAAAGGCTTACCAGTTTCTCAAATGATACGGGTGGCCAGAATTACCAGTGCTCCTGAAAAGGTACCTACTGAATTGGACAAGATGGTGGACAAATTCTGTAGTAGAGGTTATGATCTGAAAACCTTGAACTTACAGAAAGAGAAAGTACTTAAAATGCCTAGGGATCAACTATTGAATCCAGTCCGTAGGGACCCTAACACCATCCTACCCTGGAGTAGTGATTACACTACAGCTAGTCCCATCATTAATAGAGCGTCTAAAGCACTATGGCCGATTGTACGTTCAGATAGGGATTTGCCCATGTTGCATAACCTTAGACCAGTGGCTGCGTTTAGACGTGGCATTAATTTGCGGGATAGACTGGTTAAAGGAGACATTTCGGGGTGTAATGAATTACCACCACCTAATGTATATAGGAAACCACCCGGCTGCTACAGTTGTAATAATTGTACCACCTGCAAATTTATATTACAGTGTAAAAAATTCAAACACCCACATGTGGACAAGGTTTATGACATTAGATATGTACTGACTTGTAATACATCCTTCGTTGTGTACGTGGTGGTCTGCCCGTGTGGTTTATACTACGTTGGGCAGACCACACGGAAGTTCAAGGAGCGCATGAATGCGCACAGATCTTCCTTAAAATTGATTTTTAATGGCAGGGACGTGGACCAACCAGTGGCACGTCACTTCCTTGAATTCCAACATCCCCAGGAATCGATCAAATATTTTATGATCGATCATGTGCCTGCTTCTCTAAGGGGTGGCGATAGGGCTAAGGCTTTGCTAATTAAGGAATCCAGGTGGATAGTAAGACTGGGTACCACTAAACCAGCAGGGCTTAACGACAAAATTAATTGGAACTCCTTGGTGTAGGTGCTTCATGTATATGCATTGTATCTCTGTCTGAAGTTAAAATATTGCATTGATTTATGCATTTTCACTGGTATATGTTTCTATTTATGTATGTGTTTGTGTTTTGTCTGTATCTCCACAGATCGCGCGATTGGCTCCCTGATGATCCGGTGCCATGGCAACTACTGCATGGGAGGAGGTGGCAGTGTGGAACGCACACGTTACCCCTGGTGGAACGCAAGCCAGCGGTTGCTGCGGTAACGCTGGACGCGTCCACAGGAAGTAGGTCACGATGACGCGTTTCCGGCCAGAGGATCCCGGAGTCTGGCGTCGCCAGTCAGCGTGACTGCGGAGAGGGATTTAAGTGGGGTAAGTGTGGCATTATTTTGTGGCTGTAATTTTTGTGATGTGGTCCTGAGGACGGGGTTCTTGACCTCAAAAGTACTTGACCGACCTTGAATACATCATTTTGATTTACCTTGCTGTCTCCGAGTGCCTCCCTTCTTTCTGTATTGGATACCCATGGCTATTGGGTGATAGCACCGGAGCACGTTGCTTTTTCATATGGAGTGCCGGCATATCATGGATTCTGGAATATATATATATATATATATACACTGCCTCCCCTCAGACAAGGAGGGCAGTATTGTCCTTCTTGATAAAGATGATAATGTATGTGAGATCATAGACAGTTAGCTTATGTGGACTGTTATAAAGTACTGACATATATGACCCGACATACAAGAAGGAGATTGATGCTACCATAACCTTGGGTATGAATAATTATGACTTATACCTCTAATCTATTTATTGCCCAATGTCCACAAGACGCTTGTTAAACCACCTGGTAGGCTGTTAATTTCCTCTTGTGGATCACTTTGCCAACCACTTTCACAATTTGTGGATATCTGACTGCAGCCAGTTTTACAAAGCACACAATACTATGTTAAAGATACCACTGACTTTATTAATAAGCTCAATAAGCTAGGTACTTTACCAGCAAATAGCTTGTTGGTAACATTGGATATTACTAGTCTTTATACTAGCATTGACCATCTGAATTGGAGTTGAAGCTGTCAGGACTATGGTCGCCGACAGTCCACACTATGAGGGTCCAAATATTGAATTTTAAATTTTTACTGATTGAACCTTTTGTTGCATAAAAAATATTTTCTTTTTGAAAATTCTTTGTATTTACAGTTGAGAGGAAGTGCTAGGGGGTCTAACATTGGGCCCTTTTCGTATACCAATCTGTATATGCATATGTATGAAAACCAGTATTATGGATCATTCATTTTTTTCTAGGTTTATTAATTTTTCTGTTTGTTACTATATATTGACAATCTGTTCATGGTGGGGACTGGTAATAAACAACTCCTAACTAAGGGGGTAATTCAAAGTTGATCACAGCAGCAAATTTCTTAGAAGTTGGGCAAAACCATGTGCACTGCAGGGGGGGCAGATATAATGTGCAGAGAGAGTTAGATTTGGGTGGAGTGTGTTCAAACTGAAATCTAAATTGCAGTGTAAAAATAAAGCAGCCAGTATTTGCTAACAAATTTGCTGCTGTGATCAACTCAGAATTACCCCCTTAGTGTCCTGGATACGCAGATTAGGTTTACTTTGGCATATAGTGCAACTACCATCATCTATAGTTTAGATGTATGTGTTAGTCAGTTGAAGGGCCTTCTCACCACAAAGACCACTTGAAAATCTACAGACAAATACACTCTTTTGATGGCAGATAGTTTTCATCCTGCACCTCTTAAATGAGGTTTACCATTTTTGCAACTACTACGTGTTGTTTGGATCACTTCAGAAAGCTTGTATCTCTTTAAACATACAACTTTATAATGATTCCAAACATTAAAAAAATTAAAGTACTAACCAAAAATCTCTTTTCCTTGTCTGCTAGCTCATTGAAATCTACTTTCAAACCACTGAAAAGCTCTTGCCATGTCTTTCAGGTGGCATTTCTCTCTTTATAAATCTCTAGTTTTATCCCACAAAACGGGTCTGGCTTTTACCAATGTAATTAGCTTGTCAGTATTGATGTCTATATCAGCCATGCACCACTACACTTGTTATGATGCAGAGTTTGGCACCCGGAGGAGCTATAGAAGTTTGTATCTTCCTGTAAAAAAACAGTGTGTGAGAATGGTTTGACTGAAGCATGTGCTTCACTGACTTGTAGGGATGGCAGAGCCACAGCTTGGCAGCAGTCCTATTCAGTGGATATTTCCGGCTGCAACCTGGCAGCTGTGCCGTGACCGCGCTGCCTGAAAGACTCCATGTACAACAATACTTAATTAAAAAACATACACGTGTTAAAAAGGTACGGCTTTTTGCCGTCCGGTCACAACCGGCCATTCTGAAATAGCCCTATGGAGTAAGTTGATTTGTGCCCTGTGTGTCAGACAGTCTGACATTTGAAACAAAATGTTAAAAAGGCAATAATTTACAAGGTTTAAATATCGCACTATTAAGACTGGTGGTTAAGTGTAACAGGCTGTGAGCTGCTGGAGGTGCAGGACTTTGTGCAAGTCTGCCTGTATTTTTAAAGTGGCAATCATTTACAAGGCAAAACCAACCTGGTTAAGCTGTGTAAATGATTGCCGCTTTAAAAATATGATCCGACTCCCACAAACTCCCACAGTTCGCAAGCTATTATACTACACTACACTACATATTACAGTGTATCTAGCTGCACATCAAACAGTGTATCATTTAGAATATTTTAACAAAAAATAGCTGCACAAAAATAGAAAATATTTTCAACCATAAGCATTACAATGCCACCTTAGATTATATTGCTACAAAAGAAAAACAAACGTGAAGTGGATAACACACTAATAAGAACCATGTAAAAATAATTCATAAACAGGAAATATGAACATAAAAGATCACTATCTGCTACTGTATGTCCTAGAAGTTTTGTCCATTACGGTAAATATCACTGAAAGTCACTTTCATTTTGTCTACGGTTGTATAGAAAACTAGATTTAAAAAAAAAAATATCAATAATGCTAAAAATTAGTATCATTAAAGGTAAACTCAGTTTAATAAAAGTGATACTACTAACAGGATCTATCCACAAAGCATCCATCTATCTAATAAATAAAAAATAAAAATAAAAAAAAGAGAAAGAATGCAATAGAATTTTTCTAGTAACAAGGAATATTCTTCATTGAATATTTGCTTAGATTTTTCTGGATCTGCGCCCTTCATATGACTATACGGTAGCAAATGGAAATATTTCAGACTTCATCTACAAATGACATGACATACTGTAGATGAGTCCTCATACATTGTGGCTCGAATCACACTAAACAGGTGTCTTTGTCTTGGCATCTAAAACTTATGGGAGTCCAGTGTCAGACTAGGCATGAAGGGACCACCGGGGAACACAGTGGTAGGGACCCATATTTACGGGTGTGGCCAGTCTCCTGATGGGGTTTGGTCAGCCGCCATATTGGTTTTCCTGACCATTAAAGAAATATATTGAGTAAATACTGTTAGTACATACATGATTATGTTCAAAGAAAATTCCTTTTTTGGAGCACTCTTTTGAAATAATAAATAAATAATATATAATATGATATATTGAGAATTAGTGATTAAATGTTAAAACTTAACTTTTATTTCTATACCAATCTAAAATAAGGAGGAGAGAAGAATGTTCACACACATTGCATGTCAGACACTATCATAAGTATCATATGAGTTCAATGAACATCCACTTCTCCCAATGTAAGGTCCCAAAATAAACAATTAATTTTTAATAATTAATAATTAATAATCATTATTAATAAATCATCAATTTTTAACAAATCATTACGTTAATATTGATGTACCATCTCGGCATATGACATCATTACGTTCGTACTCATGTACAATCTCGGCATAGAGCTATTGTATCATTAGGGCTAATTGGCCTAATACAGACGCGCTCATCTTGTAAATGTATGTACATTACCCACTTGTTTAGAAGTGGACAAACGTGGATATACTTCTAGTTCTAATCCACTCCTTAGTTATTATTTGTATGAGAGCCGTCAAATCCACTGGCTCTACAAAATTCCCAACCACATATTAAATATGAAATGAAAAACCACATATCAAATAATTGCACATAAAACGTTTTTGGAATTCCGTAATTGCAAATTTGGTTTCCAATCACTATTTACTCCTTTTGTTCACACAAAGGCCATCAATTCCACTGGCTCAACAGTAAACCATATGCTCAGTATAATCAAGCCTATTGACAATTTGCAAACTGTTGTACATAGGATATCTTACTATAATTACAGGCAATAACTATATGTTGATATTTAGTCTAACTAATAAAATTAAATATATACATATATATATATATATATATATATGCCTGTAGTTGTTTTTTTCTTTTTTTTCTTTTTTTGCTTCAATGAAATTGAACAACAGAGTACACTCGGCCTCGCAATCTGACAAAGGCACTTAACCCTTTGATCTATAATACATAACACTAGAACATTTCAACGACCCATTAGGTTGTACATTATCATCAGATCACAATTGTTTATAACCTTATCCATCAAGAATAAGGCATCACAACCCATAGATTATCACATATAAGATCGTATAACTGGACTTTGTCACATACAGTATACGGTGAGGGACAAAATGTCTCCTTATCATTCACCGTTATGCTGATATGATCAATCTGTAAGGCCTTGGATGATCTAAAACAATGGGTGCACCCTTATTAGACAATTTGTTTTGAGGCCTCAAACTTTAATTTCATTATATAGATTAAATCGATCATCTCTATATATAAAAAAAATGAAAAAAAGAAAAGAGCAAGTACAATCCAATGTACAGATACCCCCATCTGCTGCCCAACCTCTTCAATGAGCGGAAGAAGGGTGAGAGTAGGGGTACTGATGAATTGATGGAAAAATAGCAACAATATCTCCTAATGTCTCCGTCTCTGGTGTTAGAGCAGACCTGTTGCTTCCAGCATTGCAGGACTTGCAATGCGCCGCGGAGACCAGTGAGATATCTGTGAAATATGAACAAGAGGAGAGGAAAGGGAAGGAGAGAGTATGGATATGATCCGTTTTTTTATGGTTTCTCCATGGCTTATTAAATATAAAGGTGTACTCTTCATGCAAAAAATATATTAGGAGAGTTATTGAGCTGGATACGTGTCTCACACAGCTCCCTGCAGCTAAACTGCTGCTATTCGTATTCAATTTAATATTGTTCACATTGTATCTCTTCAAAATTTAAGTTGATACAGTTGGTACTTGAGTGAATTTCAACAAAACTCAAGTTAGTTCAAAACAGAGATAGTTCCAAAAAGAATTGTCTTTAAATTTGTATAATTTGAGAGTTGATCAGTGAGATAGAAAAACAGTCACTGCATGATTGTCTAGGGAGTGTATGTTATACCGCACCTTGCGGTTTGATTGAAATCTTAAGTTCCTCCGTAGTGTAATAGCATACCTCTGAAGTTGAGGTCTCTTACACCTCAGATTGATACAATTAACTGTTTGATTGAGAAAGGGCTATAAATGCCTCTTCTATTTATAACAGCAATATTTGTATATAATTACTGCACATGACCGTGGAGTCTCTGACGCCGTGCACCTTCTCCCTTAAATCCGTTCCTGCAGTGACTTTCTTGCTGGCTCCTTATTTGAGCTGTGACCTGATGTCCTCTCCTATCGATGCGTCTGAAGAGGGTTTTCAAAAGCCTCTCACTATAGTTGTTTTACCGGATCCAATAAGTTTCCCATGCCGTTTAACACAGCATCCTCCTGCAGTGAGGAGCTGTGACTGTGGAACACCACGTCCCAGCTGTACGTACGTTTCACAACCGTGCTTGATCACCAGCCTCATATGATACTTATGATAGTGTCTGACATGCAATGTGTGTGAACATTCTTCTCTCCTCCTTATTTAAGATTGGTATAGAAATAAAAGTTAAGTTTTAACATTTAATCACTAATTCTCAATATATCATATTATATATTATTTATTTATTATTTCAAAAGAGTGCTCCAAAAAAGGAATTTTCTTTGAGGCTAGTCCTCACAATAGTTCTGATCATGAGTTTTCTCATAATTCCAGGAGCACCTCCAGCCTGTTTATGATTTAGATATGATTATCTTTGATATTGATTGTAGCTGGTTATCAATATATAAAAATATTTAATAAGATGTTTGATATCCAGTGCAGGATAACCCTTTCAGCTCTATACATGATTATGTAGCAGATTAATAACAGCAGTGCACTGTAGACAATAAACCATAGCCCTGTGCAGTATACGGTAACATATGTATAATATATAGTTCGAGAACATAGTCTGGAACTGGATCCCTGGAGGGGGGGAGAAGGAGGCAGGCTGTGGGCCCCACCGGGGGTTTCCCCTGGACCCCTGTGGGCCAGTTCAACCCTGATACAGTCCACATCATGCAAAAAAAAAAAAAAAACAGTTTAACCAATAGGTATCCAGTGTTCAATTGATGAAAACTTTAGTACAGGTTGAGTATCCCATATCCAAATATTCCGAAATACGGAATATTCCGAAATACAGAATTTTTAGAGTGAGAATGAGATAGTGAAACCTTTGTTTTCTGATGGCTCAATGTACGCAAACTTTGTTTGATACACAAAGTTACTAAAAATATTGTATTAAATGACCTTCAGGCTGTATGTGTAAGGTGTATATGAAACAAATGAATTGTGTGAATGTACACACACTTTGTTTAATGCACAAAGTTATTAAAAATATTGGCTAAAATTACCTTTAGGCTGTGTGTATAAGGTGTATATAAAACATAAATGTATTCTGTGCTTAGACTTAGGTCCCATCACCATGATATCTCATTATGGTATGCAATTATTCCAAAATACGGAAAAATCCGATATCCAAAATACCTCTGGTCCCAAGCATTTTGGATAAGGGATACTCAACCTGTACTGTATACAGTGGCATCAAGAGGGGGGGGGGGTACAAATGACCTGGGTCCAGGTCTGATAGAGGGACCCAGTCGGGGCCCAGGTCCACGCCTCCTTTGATTAGGCCATGTCCCCTGAAAAGTACCTGGGCCTAGCCAGGCTCTCTACTACCCTGACTGGGAGACATGCCATGCTCCTGTGAGTGGGTGCTTCTGATGTGCTAGACACGCCCTCAAAGAGGAGTTGCCATGCCCTCACCATGCTGTGGTCACACCCCCTCCAGTGGGGGAAGGGGGGCCCAGGAAGTTGTTGTACCGGGGCCAAGAATTTCTCTTGGCTGCCCTGACTGTATACAATAGCAGTTGATGGAGACGGCACTACAGTATAGCATTCTGTACAAACAGAGGGGGTCATTCCGAGTTGTTCGCTCGCAAGCGGATTTTAGCAGATTTGCTCATGCTAAGCCGCCGCCTACTGGGAGTGAATCTTAGCATCTTAAAATTGCGAACGATGTATTCGCAATATTGCGATTACACACCTCGTAGCAGTTTCTG
Source organism: Pseudophryne corroboree (assembly GCF_028390025.1). Lineage (NCBI taxonomy): Eukaryota > Metazoa > Chordata > Amphibia > Anura > Myobatrachidae > Pseudophryne > Pseudophryne corroboree. The sequence goes on along the minus strand of NC_086447.1, from coordinate 517,371,681 downwards.
AGTAGCTCCAGACTTACTCGGCATCTGCGATCATTTCAGTGCTTGTCGTTCCTGGTTTGACGTCACAAACACACCCAGCGTTCGCCCAGACACTCCTCCGTTTCTCCGGCCACTCCTGCGTTTTTTCCGGAAACGGTAGCGTTTTTTCCCACACGCCCATAAAACGGCCTGTTTCCGCCCAGTAACACCCATTTCCTGTCAATCACATTATGATCGCCAGAACGATGAAAAAGCCGTGAGTAAAATTCCTAACTGCATAGCAAATTTACTTGGCGCAGTCGCAGTGCAGACATTGCGCATGCGCATTAAGCGGAAAATCGCTGCGATGCGAAGATTTTTACCGAGCGAACAACTCGGAATGAACCCCAGTGTAAATAGTCACATATGTGAACATGCAGTAACCAAATTTCAAATGTGCATGGGTAAACAAGGGTGTCTGTCTGGGTGAGCGATTATTTAAGAATTATTTTCTTTATGGTATGTGGGTCATGTGATGTGTTTTTACAGGTGTACAATGGCTAAATAAATGTACTGCATGTGTGACAATTTCAGCAATGATTTCAGTAATGCCTATGGACGTTCGCCATAGAATTAACTGATAGGCATGCGGTAATCTACAATACGATGTGTAAAAATGTACAGTTCGGCTTAAAGGGGTGGGGGAGCCTTTTGTTTTATTATATTTATTACTATTTATCACATTTTAATTCTTAAGTATTATTTGTATTTTCTTATATACACTGTACAGCTGCTAAATATATATACTGCATGTGCAACAATCTGCGCAATGACATTCAACAAGCGGTGTGCAAAAATGACTGTGTAATGAAGTAGGCCCAGCAGAAGGTATGCAGTAGAACAAATTAATTCCTCATGACTTTGGGCCTAATTCAGCATGGATCGCAAAAGCAAAGTTGCAGTGCAGGTGTGGCAGATATAACATGTGCAGAGAGAGTTAGATTTGGGTGGGTTATTTTGTTTCTGTGCAGGGTAAATACTGGCTGCTTTATTTTTACAATGCAATATAGATTTCAGCTTGAAAACACCCCACCCAAATCTAACTCTCTCTGCTCATGTTACATCTGCCTCACCTGCAGTGCAATATGGTTTTGCCCATGATAGAAAGATTTTGCTTTTGCGATCCATGCTGAATCAGGCCCTTAGTCCTGCATTTGTGATGCAAATGTGCACATATGCCTTCTCCTCACCAGCGTTGATGGCACGTTCATTGCATCATTATATCTGCAACTAAGATGGGGGCAATACAGAGGCCCTGTATTGTACCAGAGTTAATGATTCTGCTGCACTGTAGGCAGTGCCAGATTAAGGTCCTCATGGGCCTGGAGCTGTAATTTATGAAGGGCCTAGTGTGCGCCGCTGCAAGGGGTGTGACCAGCATGGTGGGGGTGTGACTACCGATATAGGGGTGTGGTGTGGCTAGCACCATGGAGGGCATAGCTACCCACCTACCTAACTATGGTTTATTTTTGTGCTGCGAGCTAACCTACCAGTATATATGGTATTTGGATTGTGGGAGGAAACCCACGCAAGTATGGGGAGAATGGGGGTAATTCCGAGTTGTTCGCTCGTTATTTTTTTTTCGCTACGGAGCGATTAGTTGCAAACTGCGCATGCGCAATGTACGCAGCGCGCCTGCACCAAGTAAATTAGCTCAAAAGTTTGGTATTTTACTCACGGCGTAACAAAGTTTTTTCATCGTTCTGCTGATCGTAGTGTGATTGACAGGAAGTGGGTGTTTCTGGGCGGAAACTGACCGTTTTCTGGGAGTGTGCGGAAAAACGCAGGAGTGTCTGGAGAAACGGGGGAGTGGCTGGCCGAACGCTGGGCGTGTTTGTGACGTCAAACCAGGAACAAAACGGGCTGAGCTGATCGCAGTGTAGGAGTAAGTCTCGAGCTACTCAGAAACTGCTAAGAAATTTCTATTCACAATTCTGCTAATCTTTCGTTCGCAATTCTGCTAAGCTAAGATATACTCCCAGAGGACGATGGCATAGCGTGTTCAATGCTGCTAAAAGCAGCTAGCGAGCGAACAACTCGGAATCACCCCCAACATACAAACTCCACGCAGTTAGGGCCATGGAGGGACTCAAACCCATGACCTTAGTGCTGTAAGGCAGTAAAGCTAACCATCACACCATCCGTAGACCTGTTAGTGGTGGCAGTCCAATCCACATGGGAAGTTTTTCCCCAGAACATTTACAAAATGCTATCCTATGACTAAACTCATTAATGAGCATCTACTGCTGTTATTTTTTATAATATGCATTTTCAGTTTCTTTTAACATGCCACTACCATGTAAAAAAAAAGAAAAAGAAATATGCATTAAAGAAACCAGGATACAAAAAACAAAACAAAACAACAGACAGAATATAATTTGAAGTTTCCAATTAGCTTCATTAGTACTTAATTAGTCACACCCGCTCCCCGCACACACTAAACTACCCCTAACCCTGCACCCGCTCCCCGTACACACTACACTACCCCTAATCTTGCACCTGCTCCCCGTACACACTACACTACCCCTAATTCTGCACCTGCTCCCCGTACACACTACACTACACACTACTTCTAACCCTACACCCGCTCCCCGCACACTATACTACCGCTAACCCTGCACCTGCTCCCCGCACAAACTATACTACCGCTAACCCTGCACCCGCTCCCCGCACACACTATACTACCGCTAACCCTACACCCGCTCCCCGCACACACTATACTACCCCTAACCATGCACCTGCTGCCCGCACACACTATACTACCGCTAACCCTGCACCCGCTCCCCGCACACACTATACTACCGCTAACCCTACACGCGCACACACTATAATACTACCGCTAACCCTGCACCCGCTCCCCGTACACACTGTACTACCGCCCAGCACCCGCTCCCTGCACACAATATACTACCGCTAACCCTGCACCTGCTCCCCGCACACACTATACTACTGCTAACCCTACACCCGCTCCCCACGCACACTATACTACCCCTAACCCTACACCTGCTGCCCGCACACACTATACTACCGCTAACCCTGCACCCGCTCCCCGCACACACTATACTACCGCTAACCCTACACGCGAACACACTATAATAATACTACCGCTAACCCTGCACCCGCTCCCCGTACACACTGTACTACCGCCCAGCACCCGCTCCCTGCACACAGTATACTACCGCTAGCCCTGCACCTGCTCTCCGCACACACTATACTACCGCTAACCCTGCACCCGCTCCCCGCACACACTATACTACCGCTAACCCTACACCCGCTCCCCGCACACACTATACTACCCCTAACCCTGCACCTGCTGCCCGCACACACTATACTACCGCTAACCCTGCACCCGCTCCCCGCACACACTATACTACCGCTAACCCTACACGCGCACACACTATAATACTACCACTAACCCTGCACCCGCTCCCCCGTACACACTGTACTACCGCCCAGCACCCGCTCCCCGGAACACAATATACTACCGCTAACCCTGCACCTGCTCCCCGCACACACTATACTACCGCTAACCCTGCACCCGCTCCCCGCACACACTATACTACCCCTAACCCTGCACCTGCTGCTCGCACACACTATACTACCGCTAACCCTGCACCCGCTCCCTGCACACACTATACTACCGCTAACCCTACACGCGCACACACTATACTACCGCTAACCCTGCACCTGCTCCCCGCACACACTATATTACCCCTAACCCTGCACCCGCTCCCCGCAAACACTATACTACCCCTAACCCTGCACCCACTATACTACCGCTAACCCTACACCCGCACACAATATACTACCGCTAACCCTGCACCTGCTCCCCGTACACACTACAGTACACTACCTCTAACCCTGCACCTGCTCCCCGTACACAATATACTACCCCTATCCCTGCACCCGCTCCCCGTGCACACTATACTACCCCTAACCCTGCACCCGCTCCCCGCACACACTATACTACCCCTAACCCTGCACCCGCTCCCCGCACACACTATACTACCCCTAACCCTGCTCCCCGTACACACTATACTACCCATAACCATGCACCTGCTCCCCGCACACACTATACTACCCCTAACCCTGCACCCGCTCCCCGTACATACTATACTACCCCTAACCTTGCACCCGCTCCCCGCACACACTATACTACCCCTAACCCTGCTCCCCGTACACACTATACTACCCATAACCATGCACCTGCTCCCCGCACACACTATACTACCCCTAACCCTGCACCCGCTCCCCGTACATACTATACTACCCCTAACCTTGCACCCGCTCCCCGCACACACTATACTACCCCTAACCCTGCTCCCCGTACACACTATACTACCCCTAACCATGCACCTGCTCCCCGCACACACTATACTACCGCTAACCCTAGCGCTGCACCTCGCGCACACTATAGTACCCCTAACCCTACACCCGCACACACTAGGTTGCGTCCCGTGGCGATAGCACAGCCCAGGGGGCACCTGGCACTCTGCCCCCCTGGCCAGCCCACCACTGGACTGGACTGAGGATTCTAGGTGGGAGGGCACTGGGATGGGTGCAGTGGGCTGTTTGGGGAGGGAAGGCAGGGATACACTCGGATGAGGATCAGTAATGGTGGGGACACTGAGCTGGAGAAGGGGTAGACACTGTATGGGAACACTGACCTGCTGCACCTGTGCACTCACATTCACAACAGCATCTTGAGCAGCTCTTCCTGCATCATCTGCCTTCCTCCATTACCTCTGGGATTTGTTTCCTGGCAGTGGTCCACTGCCCACTCCATCTTTTTGTGACTGTGCCAGGACCCATCTTAAATGGGTTGACAGCATGGACATTTTGCTGTGAGAGGGTCCAACAACTTGCCCTCTTGAATACAAACAGCGGCTTCTTTACAGTGTGATGCGATCAGTGGGGGGGACACCCCTCTTGTATATACATAGGGGCAATTTGTAGGGGAGCCCTGGACTTACAGGGCTTTTCCCCTTTAACCTGCTAGGGTCCTCCTGGCAATGGCACGCACCCCAAGCCGCCGCCCCCCCCCCCCCCTCACATTCCTCCTCCCGTCCCAGCTACAAAAATAAAAGCAACTCCCTTACACTTGGACGCCAGGTACCTGAATAGGTCCCGACATCGTGGGTGGCAGCCGCGGACAGCATGTGCCGCTAGGCCACGCCCCCGCCCTAGTCATAGTCCGCTTTCCTCTGCCCTCCCAGTGACTGACAGATGACATCACCGGGAGGCGGAGCTTAAACGCACATCACAAAGAGGTGTGGCTTAAGTACATGGGGCGGGGCTATATCCCGAAATTTACAACAGTGCACTATATGTGCTTTGGTGCCCCCCCCCCCAAATCCGAACTAGGAGCGGGTGTTGATGCTGGAGGGGACGGTCTGGCGCTGCAGGCTGCAGTAGAAGGAAATTTGTTTTTCCTATCTACAGCAGCATAATCATCTGTGGATGCTGTGGGCCTATTTTAGAGTGTGGGCCTGGAGCTGCAGCTCCATCAGTCCCATTGTTAATCCGGCCCTGACTGTAGGGATAAGCATCTGGAGGGTAACAGCCACAAGCAGAGGGCTTACCTCCATGCCCTGCAAGAAATTGCCCAAACATTGGGTAGGGAGAGGAGCATCAGGTTGTTCTGATGTAGGTGGAGTGACCTGGTGCGTACTGTCTTCCTCCAGCGGCTCAGACACCATGTGAAAATACAGTAGATATGTACTGTATACACATGTGTGTTGTAGCATATACTATAGGCTGAATTACTGGGTCTAGGAGAAGGGATGAAACAGGAGGACAGAGGGCTATGCTCTCAACAGCTTACATTTTAATAGGGAGGCGAGAGTAGTGCTGATAAAAAGGAGGAAAGAAAGGTTAGGGAAAGTTTTGGAAAGATTCAAGGAACCTGGAAAGGAGCCTCTCCCTATTAGAATAAGGAAGAGTTAAACTAGGATGTATTGTTTTGTTGTTGTTGGAACTGGTATTGAAGCCCACTTGCAGTAGAGTGTCTATTAGTATTTATCTGTGGAAAAGACATGTGGAGGAGGAGCCAGCTCTTGGGGAGTCACCTGAAAGAGGTTTGTACTGGACTACAACCTCTTATGTCACAGAAAGAAACGTCACACCTGAAATTTATTTTTCAAGAATCAGTGATTGCATATAGTCCCTAGATGCTGGGACTATACGTGAGCATTGATACTTGTATATATTGCTTTCTTTTGTAAATAATAATAATAATAATAATAATAATAATTATTATTATTCACTAACAGTAGTACTGTATGTGTATGTATTGAAGTGTATGAAGACACATCTGTATGTGTGTATAGGGGATGCAGTCAAAATGCCGGCTGGCGTGATCCTGGAATCCCAAAAGCCGACATTTTACTGGCAGTTGGAATACTGGCACCTACCCGTAAGACCCACTCGGTTGGTGGATCATGATCTAGCCTGCAGTAGACTGACTCATCAGAAAGCTGTCTATAGGCTTTATTCTTATAATCAACTAAATTCTGGATGACCAGTGCACCCCCTTTGTCCACGGGGCTACGATGTCTGAGTAGGTCTCCAATTTTTTAAGAGCATTCCTTTCTGCTGCAGAGAAATTATTCCTGTGACGATTTTCCAGATGTTTAATGTCAGGATGTTTGGCTTTGGAGATAAGTGCATTCGTAAAAGCCTTTATTGCGGAATTGTTAGAGACAGGGTAAAACGTACTTTTAATTCTTACTGGACAGGCTTCTTTTCATATCACAGCGATGGGATCTAATATGGCCGCATCCTATGCAGATCTTTTCATGCATCAGTATGAGCAGCAACACATAATGGGTGATTTATTATTTTCACAATATATTAAGTTTTTTGTACGTTTCATCGATGACCTCTTCATGCTGTAGACTGGGGGTGGGCAATTGCTAACTGAATTTATTGACAAATTGAATATGTGTTATGCACACCAGTGCCTGCAGGAATGTACTGGTGTCAGAACTGTTATGCACTCCAGCGCCTGCAGGAATGTACTGGTGTTTGAACTGTTATGCACACCAGTGCCTGCAGGAATGTACTGGTGTCTGAACGGATAGGTATGCAAAACAAATGAACTCACAGACAGACTGGGGAATATGACATTACGTACACAGAAGGTGATAGGGTAACAAAATACACACAAAGTGAACAGAGAAGCCCAGAGGCTAAGGAACTGGGTGTCTCCCTAGTATTAGTAATGCTCAGATGGGAAAAGCAAGATGTTGTGTTTTAATACGTAGAGAACCCGAAATGCTGTTGCTAAGGGCAACAGCAAAACCCTAAAGGGTTACCAACGGGTGTGGCAGTAAACTCCTTGGTCAGAGATGGAATGATAGACACAAGGAGAGTCTCCACAATCTTAATTCTCACTTGCAGTGCACAGGTTCAGCTTACTGCCACTAAACTGACACCTGACACCTTGCACAGTGAGACAGGATTTAGGCAAGCAAGTCTTAGAATACAGCCACAAACTTGCTAAGTTCACAGAGTAGTAAAAGAACCCCAGCAAGTTAAACGACTGACTCCAGTCTTACTGCTAGGTCTGGATTGGCAGAGTGTAGTACCAAATCCCCAGGCCTATTTGCAGTAAGCAACAACAAATACAAAGCTACACAGTACTGGCTAACTTTCAGGAACTGACTAACCAACAAAGATTCAGCAGCATCTGCTTAACCTGAGAAGAGGCCTTATAAAGCAGGTGCTGTCCACGCCCCACTCAGACCTCACAGACTGTGAGCACAAAAACCAGCACCGGATCCCCTGCCGTGCACAGAGCCTGTAACCACTGCACAGCAAAAGACCCGAACCGGAGTATCAGCTGCGCTCAGGTTACTCCGCTAGCACTTGTCTCCCGGTTGCCATGACGACGTGGCAGCACAGGGTAGGAGACCCTAACAGTACCCCCCCTCTGACGAGGGGTCAAAGAACCCCTACCACCGGGTTTATCGGGGAACTGCGAGAAGAAAGAGCGTATCAGTCTGGGGGCATGAAGATCACAACTGCGCAAGAGGGGAAGGTCTTCCACTGGAAGAAGGATTACTAATCGCCCGTTTTAAAAGGGAACAATGAAATGTTTTATTGATACCCAAAGAACGGGGCAGATCTAACTGAAATGCCACCGGATTGATAACCCTGGTGATCTTATAAGGGCCGATGAACCGGGGGCCTAACTTATGAGATGGCTGTCTCAACTTCAAATTCTTGGTAGACAACCAGACGAAGTCTCCTAATTTGAAGCTGCAGGGTCTTTTCCGCTTATCAAAAACCCTTTTGGTCACTAATGACACAGACACAAGGGCTTTCTTCACTTTCCTCCAAATACCTCTAAGGACCGAAACAACAGAGGAACCACCAGGCGTGGAGTCCAGGGGGTCAAAAGAATTGGCCTTAGGATGATGCCCATACACACAAAGGAAGGGAGAGATCCCTGTAGCAGAGTGAGCCGCGTTGTTATAGGCAAACTCCGCCATGGACAGATGAGCAACCCAGTCAGTCTGACACTTGGAGACATAACACCTGAGGAACTGCTCCAAGGACTGGTTCACCCTTTCAGTCTGCCCATTAGACTGCGGATGGTAGCCTGACGACAAGCTGACAGAAATCTGGAGTTCGGAACAAAATGCCCTCCAGAATTTGGCCACAAACTGGGATCCGCGGTCAGAGACCACATCAAGTGGCAACCCGTGGAGACGCACAACATGCAGCATAAATAATTCAGACAGGTGTCTGGCCGATGGCAGCCCAACCAGTGGAACGAAGTGTGCCATCTTCGAAAACCTGTCAACGACAACCCAGATGGCTGTCATCCCCGAGGATTTGGGCAAGTCCACCACAAAATCCATTGAAATGTGGGTCCATGGCTTAGATGGGATAGAGAGTGGATGTAATGGGCCAACAGGAACCCCTCTAGGAGTCTTATTTCAGGCACAGATGTCACATGCCCGAACCCACTGATCCACATCCTTAGCCACCGAGGGCCACCACACCGCCCTAGATAGCAACTCCCGAGTTCTGGCAATACCCGGGTGACCTGCCGACTTCTTGGCATGGAATTCCAGGAACACTCGCTGTCTTAACCTAGGAGGCACAAACAAAAGACCTACCGGAAGGTCTGGAGGAGCCTGCTCCTGTGCTCTAAGGACTAATGATAAGAGGTCCTGGGTAATGCCCACTTTAATACATGATGGGGACACAATGGGCAACGGCTCCTCGGTGGTCTCCTGGATTGGAGCAAAACTCCGCGAGAGCGCATCAGCCTTGATGTTTTTTGACCCAGGGCGATATGTTATCAAAAAATTAAAGCGAGCAAAAAACAAAGCCCATCGTGCCTGCCTGGCATTGAGACGCTTCGCTGACTCTAAATATGCCAGATTCTTATGGTCGGTGAGAATTGAGACCACAAACTTAGCCCCCTCAAGCCAGTGTCTCCACTCCTCGAGTGCATCCTTTATAGCCAACAATTCCCGGTTACCCACGTCATAATTCATCTCGGCAGGCGAAAATTTACGGGAAAAGTAAGCACAGGGATGAAGGCGATTATCAGACACTCCCATCTGAGAAAGCACTGCCCCAATACCCATCTCAGAGGCATCCACCTCCACCACAAAAGGACGCTCTGGATCTGGGTGTCGCAGCACCTTGGCCGATACAAATGCCCTTTTGAGACGGGCAAAAGCCGCTTTAGCCTCACAAGACCAGTGAGCAACATCCGCCCCTTTCTTAGTGAGTGCCACCAAGGGCGCCACTATAGACGAAAATCCAGCGATAAATCGTCTATAAAAATTCGCAAAGCCCAGGAAACGCTGAAGCGCCTTCAAACTAGTGGGCTGCACCCAATCCAGGACTGCCTGTACCTTGGAACCCTCCATTTGGAAACCTTCTGGGGAGATAATATATCCTAAAAATGCGATTTGCTGAACTTCAAATTCGCACTTCTCCAGCTTCGCCCCAAGCCGGTGGTCTCTGAGTTTCTGGAGGACTAAGCGTACATGCTTCCGATGTTACTCCATGGAATGGGAGAAGATTAGGATGTCATCTAAGTATACAACTAAGAATCTATCCAAATATTCCCTGAGCACATCATTCATGAAATCCTGGAAGACTGCCGGGGCATTACAGAGCCCAAAAGGCATCACCAAATATTCATAATGCCCTGAGTGGGTATTAAAGGCAGTCTTCCATTCATCCCCCTCTCTTATTCGGATTAGATTGTACGCACCGCGTAGGTCAATCTTAGAAAAAATGGTGGCAGTACGAAGCTGGTCAAACAAGACCGAAATGAGGGGCAGTGGGTATGAGTTTTTAATCGTGATACGGTTCAATTCCCTGAAGTCGATGCAGGGTCGCAACGAACCGTCCTTTTTACCCACGAAGAAGAACCCCGACCCAACTGGAGACTGTGAAGGTCTGATAAATCCCTTAGCCAAGTTCTCCTGAATGTACTCTGCCATAGCCTGAGTCTCAGGACGTGACAGGGAGTACAACCTGCTCTTGGGAAGCTTAGCATTTGGCAACAAATCAATGGCACAGTCATAGGGGCGATGGGGAGGTAGTACCTCTGCAACTTTTTTGGAGAACACGTCCGCAAAATCTGCATAACACCCTGGCAATCCTGGCAAACTTAGCTGCGAGAGCCTGACTGGAAGGCTCAAGCAACTCCTGAAACAATCAGTACCCCAACTAAGAATCTCCCCAGAGACCCAGTCAAATTGAGGATTGTGGGCCCTTAACCAGGGTAACCCCAACACCAATGGGGCAAAAGTACAGACAGTCACATAAAAGGACAATTTTTCAGAGTGTGTGGCTCCAATAAACAAAGAAATCTGGCTAGTGCAAGAGGTAATTTTACCTTGGGATAATGGTTCCCCGTTTAACCCACAAATCTCAATTTCTGATGCCAAGGGTACTAAGGGAACAGAGTGTCTCAGGGCGAATTGGCGGTCCATAAAAACCCCGTCGGCCCCACTGTCCACAAAGGCCTCAGTCTTGACAGTTTGACCGAGGATCTTCAAGGTCACCGGAATGATAAAAGTCTTCTTGGGAAATTCTGACTTCTGGCCTGACAGGATATTTCCCATCACCCTCAGGCCCTGAAGTTTTCCGGCTTTTCTGGGCATGATACTACCACATGACCTTTATTCCCACAGTACAAACACAACCCCTGCTGTCTCCTCCGCGTCTTCTCACGCGAGGAGAGGCGGGTAGCCCCAATCTGCATAGGCTCCTCGGAAAATACCTCAGAGTCTGAGGTTCCCTTGGGAAAGAAGGAAACCTCAGTCTCCCTTTCAAGCCTACGCTCTCTCAGCCGTCTATCTACCCGGATGGATAACTGCATGAGCTGATCCAAGCTATCAGGCAAGGGATATTGTACCAGTTGGTCCGATATCTGGTTAGAAAGACCTCTTCGGTACTGGTGTCTCAGGGCTGGGTCATTCCACTGGGTATCATGGGCCAACCTCCGAAACTCCGTACAGTAAACCTCAACTGGCCTTCGCCCTTGCTTAAGGATCGAAATCTGAGCCTCGGCTGAGGCCGTCTTGTCAGGGTCATCATACAACATGCCCAGTGCCGTAGAAAAAGCATCAACACTTTTAAGCGACGGACAGTCAGGCTGCAACCAATATGCCCAGACCTGTTGGTCTCCTTGTAGCAAGGAAATCACTATGCCCACCCGCTGAATCTCCGACCCAGAAGACTGAGGCCTAAGCCGGAAGTATAGCTTGCAGCTCTCCTTGAAACAAAAGAACTGCGAGCGATCTCCAGAAAAACGATCCGGGAGATTTACTTTCGGCTCCTTAACCCCTGAAGGTGCTGCTGCTGCGGGAGCTCCGCCAGTGGCCTGGGAGGTGTGCATTTTAATGGACAAATCATTAAATTGTCGAGTCAGGACCTGCACCTGATCGACCACCTGTTGCAACGTATTTTGAGGGGTATGCTCCATATTCCCACAAAATTTCAACAGGAGTATTAGGCTACTGAATATGTTATGCACACCAGTGCCTGCAGGAATGTACTGGTGTCAGAACTGTTATGCACTCCAGCGCCTGCAGGAATGTACTGGTGTTTGAACTGTTATGCACACCAGTGCCTGCAGGAATGTACTGGTGTCTGAACGGATAGGTATGCAAAACAAATGAACTCACAGACAGACTGGGGAATATGACATTACGTACACAGAAGGTGATAGGGTAACAAAATACACACAAAGTGAACAGAGAAGCCCAGAGGCTAAGGAACTGGGTGTCTCCCTAGTATTAGTAATGCTCAGATGGGAAAAGCAAGATGTTGTGTTTTAATACGTAGAGAACCCGAAATGCTGTTGCTAAGGGCAACAGCAAAACCCTAAAGGGTTACCAACGGGTGTGGCAGTAAACTCCTTGGTCAGAGATGGAATGATAGACACAAGGAGAGTCTCCACAATCCTAATTCTCACTTGCAGTGCACAGGTTCAGCTTACTGCCACTAAACTGACACCTGACACCTTGCACAGTGAGACAGGATTTAGGCAGGCAAGTCTTAGAATACAGCCACAAACTTGCTAAGTTCACAGAGTAGTAAAAGAACCCCAGCAAGTTAAACGACTGACTCCAGTCTTACTGCTAGGTCTGGATTGGCAGAGTGTAGTACCAAATCCCCAGGCCTATTTGCAGTAAGCAACAACAAATACAAAGCTACACAGTACTGGCTAACTTTCAGGAACTGACTAACCAACAAAGATTCAGCAGCATCTGCTTAACCTGAGAAGAGGCCTTATAAAGCAGGTGCTGTCCACGCCCCACTCAGACCTCACAGACTGTGAGCACAAAAACCAGCACCGGATCCCCTGCCGTGCACAGAGCCTGTAACCACTGCACAGCAAAAGACCCGAACCGGAGTATCAGCTGCGCTCAGGTTACTCCGCTAGCACTTGTCTCCCGGTTGCCATGACGACGTGGCAGCACAGGGCAGGAGACCCTAACAACATGTTACCAGGGAAACCAGCTGGCTGCAACTTCAAAAAGGTGCCTTTAAGTGTCATGGCTGTGTCAACTGCAGTTTTATGTTGACAGGAAAGACCTGTTGTCACCCTATCAAGGGGACTCGATATCCGCTACGTTATCGGATGACATGTGATACTAAATATGTGACGTACATGATTTTTGTCCCTGTAAAAAGATTTAAATAGGGAAGACAATACGCCTGCTCAAAGAGAGGATCGCCATGCATAGATCATCCATAAAAAAGGCCTTTCAGAAGACTGATGGGAGTACACCTCCGGTGGCGAGATACTTTGTCACCTTTGGACATAAGTTGAGTGAATTTACATTTATGCCTATTGACCATGTACCTCCACTGAGAAGGGGAGGGGATGGGCATAAGCTTCTATTGCAACAAGAATGCCGGTGGATATATTGGTTGGAGGCGATGGCCCCTCAAGGTCTTAGGGGGACATTTACTAAGCAGTGATAAGAGCGGAGAAGTGAGCCAGTGGAGAAGTTGCCCCATCAACCAATCAGCAGCTCTGTATAATTTTATAGTATGCAAATTATAGATGTTACTTCAGTGCTGATAGGTTGCCATGGGCACTTCTCCACTGGCTCACTTCTCTGCTCTTATCACTGCTTAGTAAATGTCCCCCATAATGAGGAATGTTCGTTTATTTTGTTCATATAGGCTGACACTGGTGTTTAACTGATGGACCTGAGTATTAGGACCTATTATTAATTTACATGAAGTACCCTGACTTTAGATAGTGGTTATCATTGTTATTGAGCCTTTCTCCTACTTGTGATATGTGCATGTTTTGTATATTTTTTTTGTTGCTTATTTTTGTTTTTGTTTTCTCAGTGCTAGCTGTGAGCAGGGATTCTGGTAATTTCTCTTACGTCCTAGAGGATGCTGGGGACTCCATAAGGACCATGGGGTATAGACGGGCTCCGCAGGAGATAGGGCACATAAAAAGAACTTTGACTATGGGTGTGCACTGGCTCCTCCCTCTATGCCCCTCCTCCAGACCTCAGTTAGATCTTGTGCCCAGAGGAGAATGTGTGCACTGCAGAGAGCTCTCCAGAGTTTTCTGTTTAAAAATAATTTTGTTAGGTTTTTTATTTTCAGGGAGTCCTGTTGGCAACAGGCTCCCTGCATCGTGGGACCGAGGAGAGAGAAGCAGAGCTGGCTTGTAAAGTTGGGCACTGCTTCTAGGCTACTGGACACCATTAGCTCCAGAGGGAGTCGGAACACAGGTCTCACCTGGGGTTCGTCCCGGAGCCGCACCGCCGTCCTCCTCACAGATGCCGACGATAGAAGCCGGGTGAGTATTGAGGAAAAGACTTCAGGCGGCAGAAGACATCAGATCTTCATGAGGTAAGCGCGCAGTGGTAAGCTGCGCGCCATTGCTCCCAGTCACACACACACAAGCAGGCACTGAAGGGTGCAGGGCACAGGGGGGGGGGGCGCCCTGGGCAGCAATAAACCTCAATTTGGCCATACATACGATGGATTAGGCTGTGGGACAGTAAATCCGCGGACCCCCGCCATTTTATTAGTATATGATGATGGGACTGCAGCCCGCCGTCGGGTGGGCGGGGCTTGATCCTCAGCACTAACCAGCGCCATTTTCTCCACAGAGGCTGCATGAAAAAATGCTGGCTCCCTGTTCTCTCCCCTGCTGAGCTTCACAGGTTGGAAAAAGGAGAAGGGGGGCACTTTGGCGAAGCAGTGAGTGGAGATTACAATTATAAACATATAACAGCGCTATCTGGTCATATATTCCAGTGTTTTTAAGCGCTGGGTGTGTGCTGGCATACTCTATCTCTCTGTCTCTCCTAAGGGCCTGGTTGGGGTTTTGTCCCCTTATAGGTAACTCCCTGTGTGTGTGGGGTGTCGGTACGTGTGTGTCGACATGTCTGAGGCGGAAGGCTTCTCAAAGGAGGAGGTGGAGCAAATGAGTGGTGTGTCCCCGTCGGTTGTGCCGACTCCAGATTGGATGGACATGTGGCATACGTTGAATGCAAGTGTGGCATCTTTACATAAAAGGCTTGATATGGCTGGATTAGGGGGGACATCAGGCGGTCAATCCTCAGATTGGACCGACTCACAGGGCCCGTCGGGGTCTCAAAAGCGTCCCTTAACACAAGACACTACTACCGACACGGATTCTGATTCCAGTGTCGACTATGACGAAGTAAAATTGCACCCTAGGGTGACTAAAACTATTCAGTGTATGATTGTGGCAATAAGGGATGTGTTGCATATTGTGGATGAACCCTCGGTCCCCGACACAAGGGTACACATGTTTAAGGAAAAGAAACAGATTATTAATTTTCCCACATCTCATGAATTATATGAGTTCTTTGGAAAAGCTTGGGAGACTCCGGATAAGAGACCGCAGATCCCCAAAAGAATTTTTATGGCATACCCTTTCCCTAAGCAGGACAGGGAGATTTGGGAATTACCCCCCACTGTGGACAAGGCCCTGACGCGCTTGTCCAAGAAAGTGGCGCTACCGTCTCCTGACACAGCGGCCCTTAAGGACCCTGCAGATCGCAGGCAAGAAACTACCTTAAAGGGTATTTATTCTCATACGGGTGCTGTGCTAAGACCGACGATTGCGTCGGCATGGGTGTGTAGCGCAATTGCAGCTTGGACAGATGAGCTGACAGATCAATTTGATACTATGGATAAGGATACTATATTCCTAACTCTAGCCCATATAAAAGACGCAGTCTTATTTATGAGGGATGCTCAAAGGGACATTGGATTGCTAGCTTCTAGGGCTAATGCCATGTCTATCTCCGCGAGAAGATCCTTATGGACTCGCCAATGGACGGGTGATGCGTATTCCAAAAAACATATGGAAGTACTACCCTATAAGGGTGATGTATTGTTTGGGGATGGGCTGATGGACCTGGTTTCCACAGCTACAGCAGGTAAATCTAATTTTTTACCATATATTCCCCAACAGCAAAAGAAAGTAACACCCTATCATATGCAGTCCTTTCGGTCGCACAAGTCCAAAAGAGGTCGGGAATCCTCGTTCCTCGCCAGAGGTAAGGGCAGAGGCAAGAGAGCACCTGCTTCGGCAGGTGCCCAGGAACAAAAGTCCTCCCCGGCTGCTCCAAAACCCACAGCATGACGCTGGGGCTCCCCTGAGGGGGTCCGCACCGGTGGGGGTATGTCTTCAACTTTTCAGTCAGGCCTGGGTCAGTTCGGACCTGAATCCCTGGGTGTTGGAAATAGTTTCCCAGGGTTAGAAACTGGAATTCGAGGAGGTGCCCCCGCGCCAACTTTTCAAATCGGCCCTACCAGCTTCCATATCGGAAAGGGATGTAGTGTTAGCTGCAATTCAAATGCTGTGTATACAGCAAGTGATAATCAAGGTTCCCCTGCACCAGCAGGGAAGAGGTTACTACTCAACCCTATTTGTGGTCGCGAAACCGGATGGTTCGGTCAGATCGATTTTGAATCTGAAATCCCTAAACCTGTACATAAAAAGATTCAAATTCAAAATGGAATCACTCAGAGCGATAATAGCCAACATGGAGGAGGGGGAGTTTATGGTGTCTCTGGACATAAAGGATGCGTACCTTCATGTCCCCATATATGGCCCCCATCAGGAATACCTGAGATTCGCTGTACAGGATTGTCATTACCAATTTCAGACATTGCCGTTTGGACTTTCCACGGCCCAAGGATTTTCACCAAGATAATGGCGGAAATGATGGTGGTCCTGCGCAAGCATGGAGTCATAATTATCCCATACTTGGACGATCTCCTGATAAAAGCGAGATCAAGAGAGAAATTACTGAGCAGTGTGGCGCTCTCTCTGAGAGTGCTCCAGCAACACGGTTGGATTCTAACTCTACCGAAGTCACAGTTGATTCCGACAACTCGTCTACCGTTCCTAGGTATGAAACTGGATACGGAACAAATAAAGGTCTTCCTCCCATTAGAGAAAGCCAAAGACATCCAGAACATGGTCAGAGACCTGCTAAAACCGAAAAGGGTGTCAGTTCATCAATGCACTCGAGTTCTGGGGAAAATGGTGGCGGCCTACGAGGCCATTCCCTTCGGAAGGTTCCATGCAAGGACTTTTCAATGGGACCTTCTGGACAAGTGGTCCGGGTCCCATCTGCATTTACATCGGAAAATAACTCTGTCCCCAGGAACCAGAGTGTCCCTCCTGTGGTGGTTGCAGAGTGCTCACCTGCTGGAGGGTTGCCAGTTCGGGATTCAGGACTGGATCCTGGTTACCACGGACGCGAGCCTCCGAGAATGGGGAGCGGTCACACAGGGAAAGACTTTTCAGGGTCTTTGGTCAGACCAGGAGTCCTGTCTACACATCAATGTGTTGGAACTCAGGGCCATTTACAACGGCCTTCGACAAGCGGAGAGTTTTCTTCGAAACCTTCCGGTTCTGATTCAATCAGACAATGTCACAGCAGTGGCTCATGTGAACCACCAAGGCGGGACAAGAAGCAGAGTCGCGATGGCGGAAGCCACTAGGATCCTTCGCTGGGCGGAAAATCATGTAAGCGCTCTGTCGGCTGTCTTCATTCCGGGAGTGGACAACTGGGAAGCAGACTTCCTCAGCAGACAAGAACTCCATCCAGGAGAGTGGGGACTTCATCAAGGAGTCTTTGCAGACGTAACACGTCTTTGGGGAACTCCTCAAATAGACATGATGGTGTCACGCCTCAACAAAAAACTTCGGAGGTATTGCGCCAGGTCTCGGGACCCTCAGGCAGTAGCAGTAGACGCACTGGTAACACCGTGGGTGTTCAACTCGGTCTACTTGTTCCCTCCTCTTCCTCTCATCACGAAAGTGTTGAGGATCATAAGACGAAGAAGAGTACAGACGATACTCGTTGTCCCAGACTGGCCTCGAAGGGCTTGGTACTCGGATCTACAAGAGATGCTCACAGGAGACCCCTGGCCTCTTCCCCTGAGGGAAGACCTGTTGCAGCAGGGGCCCTGTGTATTTCAAGACTTACCGCAGTTACGTTTGACGGTATGGCGGTTGAACGCCGAATCCTTGCAAAAAAGGGGATTCCGGAAGAGGTCATCCCTACTTTAATAAAGGCTAGGAAGGAGGTGACGATAAAACATTATCACCGTATCTGGCGAAAGTATGTGTCTTGGTGTGAGACCAAGAATGCACCTACGGAAGATTTTCATTTGGGTCGTCTTCTCCACTTCCTACAGACAGGAGTGGATATGGGCCTGAAATTAGGCTCGGTTAAGGTACAGATTTCGGCCCTCTCGATTTTCTTTCAGAAGGAATTGGCTTCTCTTCCAGAAGTCCAGACGTTTGTAAAGGGAGTGCTGCACATCCAGCCCCCTTTTGTGCCTCCAGTGGCACCATGGGACCTGAACGTGGTGTTGCAGTTCCTAAAATCACACTGGTTTGAACCGCTTAACAAGTTTGAATTGAAATTTCTTAACTGGAAGGTGGTAATGTTGTTGGCCTTAGCATCAGCAAGGCGAGTGTCAGAATTGGCGGCTCTATCACACAAGAGCCCCTACTTGATTTTTCATGTGGATCGAGCTGAATTGAGGACACGTCCGCAATTTTTGCCTAAAGTGGTTTCGTCGTTCCATATGAATCAACCTATTGTGGTGCCCGTGGCTACTGGTGACCTGGAGGATTCCAGATCCCTGGACGTAGTCAGGGCCTTAAAAATTTATGTAGCCAGGACGGCTAAAATTAGGAAAACAGAGGCTCTGTTTGTCCTGTATGCGGCCAATAAGATTGGCGCTCCTGCTTCAAAGCAGACTATTGCTCGCTGGATCTGTAATACGATTCAGCAGGCTCACTCTACGGCTGGATTGCCGGTACCAAATTCGGTTAAGGCCCATTCCACTAGGAAGGTGGGCTCTTCTTGGGCGGCTCCCCGAGGTGTCTCGGCTTTACAACTTTGCTGAGCGGTGACGTGGTCGGGGTCAAACACTTTTGCTAAATTCTCCAAGTTTGATACCCTGGCTGATGAGGACCTAGCGTTTGCTCAGTCGGTGCTGCAGAGTCATCCGCACTCTCCCGCCCGATTTGATGCTTTGGTATAAACCCCATGGTCCTTACGGAGTCACCAGCATCCTCTAGGACGTAAGAGAAAATAAGATTTTAAACCTACCGGTAAATCTATTTCTCCTAGTCCGTAGAGGATGCTGTGCGCCCGTCCCAGTGCGGAAACTCTGCAAGACTTGTATATAGTTGTTGCTTACATAAGGGTTATGTTACAGTTGACATCGGTCTTGGACCGTTACTGTCGTTTGTTCATACTGTTAACTGGTTATGTATGTTCCAGGTTACATGGTATGATTGGTGTGGGCTGGTATGAATCTTGCCCTTGGATTGCTAAATCCTGCCTTGTATTGTCCATCTCCTCTGGGCACAGTTCTCTAACTGAGGTCTGGAGGAGGGGCATAGAGGGAGGAGCCAGTGCACACCCATAGTCAAAGTTCTTTTTAGGTGCCCTATCTCCTGCGGAGCTCGTCTATACCCCATGGTCCTTACGGAGTCCCCAGCATCCCCTACGGACTAGGAGAAATAGATTTACCGGTAGGTTTAAAATCTTATTATTGTCCAGTGTACCACTAATTAATAGCATTTTGATGCAGTTTAATGAGTGGAAATAGATACTGTATGTTTGTTAAAACTGAGTCCCTGAACACGCGATAGGCACTGTTAAGTTTATTTTTTATTTTATTTTTTTCGTTATCTGTATTCATGCATTTACTATGTTTTAGCAAATGCTACTGATGCGGACATGGTTCCATGATGTGTTTCCCGGGGATCGCGATTACCGGCTGCACCTCATGCATGGCTTCTTCCACTCTGGTGACGCACGTGTGCGTTCCACGGGCCAGAACGTCCGGTCGCGTGGTGTGCAGCGTGCGTCCCACCAGCGGAGGATTGCAGGAGGGGGTAGCAGTGATGGGGCCGTGAGGAGACGCTTTGGAACACAGGTGATGCTGGTGAGCATTAGTTTGTGGGCATAAATAGTGCTCACAGGTGTGGCAATATTTGCACTGCATACAGGCACTTTTGCATAAGGCACTTTGGCACTTCGGCACTTTGGTTGTTCCCCTGAAGAAGGATAGACACCGAAAATGACTGTTTGGGATGGCACCAGTGTTCTGTTTCTGTATAAGCATCTTGACGATGAGTATACGCTGAGCCTTGCATTTATTCACGTTTGACATGACATATGGAGTAAAAGCTTTTAAAAATTGGGCAGTGTGTTGGTTCTATCTATGCTACTAACCATGGTGCTGTGGGATGGATATGAGTATATATGTATATATATATATATATATATTTATTAGTGATGTGCACCGGACATTTTTCGGGTTTTGTGTTTTGCCTTTGGATTCGGTTCCGCGGCCGTGTTTTGGATTCGGACGCATTTTGGCAAAACCTCCCTGAAAATGTTTTGTTGGATTCGGGTGTGTTTTGGCTTCGGGTGTTTTTTTTACAAAAAACCCTCAAAAACAGCTTAAATCATAGAATTTGGGGGTCATTTTGATCCCATAGTATTATTAACCTCAATAACCATAATTTCCACTCATTTCCAGTCTATTCTGAACACCTCACACCTCACAATATTATTTTTAGTCCTAAAATTTGCACCAAGGTCGCTGGATGACTAAGCTAAGCGACCCAAGTGGCCGAAACAAACACCTGGCCCATCTAGGAGTGGCACTGCAGTGTCAGACAGGATGGCACTTCAAAAAATAGTCCACAAACAGCACATGATGCAAAGAAAAAAAGAGGTGCACCAAGGTCGCTGTGTGACTAAGCTAAGCGACCCAAGTAGCCGACACAAACACCTGGCCCATCTAGGAGTGGCACTGCAGTGTCAGACAGGATGGCAGATTTAAAAAATAGTCCCCAAACAGCACATGATGCAAAGAAAAAAAGAGGTGCAATGAGGTAGCTGTGTGGCTAAGCTAAGCGACCCAAGTGGCCGACACAAACACCTGACCCGTCTAGGAGTGGCACTGCAGTGTCAGACAGGATGGCAGATTTAAAAAATAGTCCCCAAACAGCACATGATGCAAAGAAAAAAGAGGTGCAATGAGGCTGCTGTGTGACTAAGCTAAGCGACCCAAGTGGCCGACACAAACACCTGGCCCATCTAGGAGTGGCACTGCAGTGTCAGACAGGATCGCAGATCAAAAAAATTGTCCCCAAACAGCACATGATGTAAATAAAAAAAGAGGTGCAATGAGGTAGCTGTGTGGCTAAGCTAAGCGACCCAAGTGGCTGACACAGACACCTGGCCCATCTAGGAGTGGCACTGCAGTGTCAGACAGGATGGCAGATTTAAAAAATAGTCCCCAAACAGCACATGATGCAAAGAAAAAAGAGGTGCAATGAGGTAGCTGTGTGGCTAAGCTAAGCGACCCAAGTGGCCGACACAAACACCTGGCCCATCTAGGAGTGGCACTGCAGTGTCAGACAGGATGGCAGATTTAAAAAATAGTCCCCAAACAGCACATGATGCAAGGAAAAAAAGAGGTGCAATGAGGTTGCTGTGTGACTAAGCTAAGCGATCCAAGTGGCCGACACAAACACCTGGCCCACCTAGGAGTGGCACTGCAGTGTCAGACAGGATGGCACTTCAAAAAATAGTCCCCAAACAGCACATGATGCAAAGAAAAAAAGAGGTGCAATGAGGTAGCTGTGTGGCTAAGCTAAGCGACCCAAGTGGCCGACACAAACACCTGGCCCATCTAGGAGTGGCACTGCAGTTTTCTAACGAGAGGATGAGTGCTTCCATCCTCATGTGAATCTGAACCACTAGCCATGAACATAGGCCAGGGCCTCAGCCGTTCCTTGCCACTCTGTGTCGTAAATTGCATATTGGCAAGTTTACGTTTCTCATCAGACGCTTTTAATTTTGATTTTTGGGTCATTTTACTGAACTTTTGTTTTTTGGATTTTACATGCTCTCTACTATGACATTGGGCATCTGCTTTGGCAGACGACGTTGATGGCATTTCAACGTCTCGGCCATGACTAGTGACAGCAGCTTCAGCACGAGGTGGAAGTGGATCTTGATCTTTCCCTATTTTACCCTCCACATTTTTGTTCTCCATTTTTTAATGTGTGGAATTATATGCCAGTAATATATCAATAGCAATGGTCTACTGTACCGTACTGCTATATATTACATACTGGTGGTCAGCAAAATTATGCACTGTCCTCCTACTATATATACTGCGCAAAACTTAAATGCACCACAGGTATGGATGGATAGTATACTTGAAGACACAGAGGTAAGTAGAGCAGTGGATTATTGTACCGTACTGCTATATATTATATACTGGTGGTCAGCAAAATTATGCACTGTCCTCCTACTATATATACTGCACAAAACTTAAATGCACCACAGGTATGGATGGATAGTATACTTGACGACACAGAGGTAGGTAGAGCAGTGGACTACTGTACCGTACTGCTATATATTATATACTGGTGGTCAGCAAAATTATGCACTGTCCTCCTACTATATATACTGCACAAAACTTAAATGCACCACAGGTATGGATGGATAGTATACTTGACGACACAGAGGTAGGTAGAGCAGTGGACTACTGTACCGTACTGCTATATATTATATACTGGTGGTCAGCAAAATTATGCACTGTCCTCCTACTATATATACTGCACACAACAACTAAAATGCACCACAGGTATGGATGGAAAGTATACTTGACGACACAGAGGTAGGTAGAGCAGTGGACTGCTGTACCATACTGATATAATACTGGTGGTCACTGGTCAGCAAAATTCTGCACTGTCCTCCTACTACTGTAAATACTACAATTCAACACAGATATGGAGCTTTTTCAGGCAGAGAATGTATAATACTGGTGGTCACTGGTAAGCAAAACTCTGCACTGTCCTCTTACTATATAATACTGGTGGTCCCCAGTCCCCACAATAAAGCACACTGAGCACAGATATTTGCAGCACACTGAGCACAGATATGGAGCGTTTTTCAGGCAGAGAACATAGATATTTTCAGCACACTGAGCACAGATATTTGCAGCACACTAAGCACAGATATTTGCAGCACACTGAACACAACTGAGAGAACGCTGCACACGTCCTCTACCTATCATCTCCAATGCACGAGTGAAAATGGCGGCGACGCGCGGGTCCTTATATAGAATATGAATCTCGCGAGAATCCGACAGCGGGATGATGACGTTCGGGCGCGCTCGGGTTAACCGAGCAAGGTGGGAAGATTCGAATCCGCCTCGGAACCGTGTAAAATGGGTGAAGTTCGGGGGGGTCCGGATTCCGAGAAACCGAACCCACTCATCACTAATATATATACACTGCTCAAAAAAATCAAGGGAACACTTAAACAACACAATGTAACTCCAAGTCAATCACACTTCTGTGAAATCAAACTGTCCACTTAGGAAGCAACACTCATTGACAATCAATTTCACATGCTGTTGTGCAAATGGTATAGACAACAGGTGGAAATTATAGGCAATTAGCAAGATACCCCCAATAAAGGAGTTGTTCTACAGGTGGTAACCACAGACCACTTCTCAGCTCCTATGCTTTCTGGCTGATGTTTTGGTCACTTTTGAGAGCTGGCGGTGCTTTCACTCTAGTGGTAGCATGAGACGGAGTCTACAACCCACACGAGTGGCTCAGGTAGTGCAGCTCATCCAGGATGGCACATCAATGCGAGCTTTGGCAAGAAGGTTTGCTGTGTCTGTCAGCGTAGTATCCAGAGCATGGAGGCGCTACCAGGAGACAGGCCAGTACATCAGGAGACGTGGAGGAGGCTGTAGGAGGGCAACAACCCAGCAGCAGGACCGCTACCTCCACCTTTGTGCAAGGAGGAACAGGAGGAGCACTGCCAGAGCCCTGCAAAATGACCTCCAGCAAGCCACAAATGTGCATGTGTCTACTCAAACGATCAGAAACAGACTCCATGAGGGTGGTATGAGGGCCCGACGTCCACAGGTGGGGGTTGTGCTTACAGCCCAACACCGTGCTGGACGTTTGGCATTTGCTAGGGAACACCAAGATTGGCAAATTCGCCACTGGCGCCCTGTGCTATTTACAGATGAAAGCAGGTTCTCACTGAGCACATGTGACAGACGTGACAGAGTCTGGAGACGCCAAGGAGAACGTTCTGCTGCCTGCAACATCCTCCAGCATGACCGGTTTGGCAGTGGGTCAGTAATGGTGTGGGGTGGCATTTCTTTGGGAGGGCCGCACAGCCCTCCATGTGCTCGCCAGAGGTAGCCTGACTGCCATCAGGTACCGAGATGAGATCCTCAGACCTCATGTGGCTGGAGTGTGTCAGCAGTTCCTACAAGACGAAGGCCTTGATGCTATGGACTGGCCCGCCCGTTCCCCAGACCTGAATCCAATTGAACACATCTGGGACATCATGTCTCGCTCCATCCACCAACGCCACGTTGCACAACAGACTGTCCAGGAGTTGGCGGATGCTTTAGCCCAGGTCTGGGAGGAGATCCCTCAGGAGACCATCCGCCACCTCATCAGGAGCATGCCAAGGCATTGTAGGGAGGTCATACAGGCACGTGGAGGCCACACACACTACTGAGCCTCATTTTGACTTGTTTTAAGGACATTACATCAAAGTCGGATCCGCCTGTAGTGTGTTTTTCCACTTTAATTTTGAGTGTGACTCCAAATCCAGACCTCCATGGGTTAATAAATTTGATTTCCATTGATAATTTTTGTGTGATTTTGTTGTCAGCACATTCAACTATGTAAAGAACAAAGTATTTAATAAGAATATTTCATTCATTCAGATCTAGGATGTGTTGTTTAAGTGTTCCCTTTATTTTTTTTGAGCAGTGTATATATATATATATATATATATGTAATGTTACACACATGCACATGTCAACTCCTCCTCTCAAATACTGCACAAATGGGTGTACGTACATTCAACTCTGCATCAGGCACATCCGTTTTAGGCTTCTGAAAAATGGGCTTTATGAATATCTTGTAATGTAATTTAGCTTTAGGCTTGGCAATTTAGTGTGTTCAAATTTTATTTTATAATCTATTTTCTAGAGATGTGTGTTTTGGTTTAGGATCTGGATCCCCGCTCGTGTTTTGGATCTGGATTGTTTTTGCCAAATCCATTGGTTTTGCCAAAACCACCCTTTCGGGTTTTGGTTTTGATTTTGGATCTGGATGATTTAAAAAAAAAAACACAAAAACAGCTAAAGTCACAGAATTTGGGAGCAATTTTGATCCTACTGTATTATTAACCTCAATAACATTAATTTCCACTCATTTCCAGTCTGTTCTGAACACCTCACACCATAGTTTTTAGTAGAAATGAGCGGGTTCGGTTCCTCTGAATCCGAACCCGCCCGAACTTCAGGTTTTTTACACGGGTCCGAGCAGGCTCGGATCTTCCCGCCTTGCTCGGCTAACCCGAGCGCGCCCGAACGTCATCATCACGCTGTCGGATTCTCGCGAGGCTCGGATTCTATCGCGAGACTCGGATTCTATATAAGGAGCCGCGCGTCGCCGCCATTTTCACACGTGCATTGAGAGTCATAGGGAGACGACGTGGCTGGCGTCCTCTCCGTTTAGAGAAGAGAGAGACACAGTATTTTCGGGGAGCATTATTAGAAGGAGTACTACTATACTGTATACTACTATACTACTTGCTGAAGTGATATTTATAGATTAGATAGTGTGACTGTAAGTGTATTATCTGACTTGTGGGGGAGACACTGACAGTGGGGAGCAGTTAGAGTCTGAGAGCAGGACTCAGGAGTACATATAACGTACAGTGCACACTTTTGCTGCCAGAGTCAGTGCCACACTGCCATTGTTGTGACCACACTGACCACCAGTATAATAATACATTTTGTGATTGTCTGCTTAGGCCTCGGAGTACTAGTTGCAAGTTGCAACGTGACCTGAAGTGACCACCAGTTTAATAATCAATCACCACCAGTTTAATATATATATATATATAATTGTATATAATATATATATATATATAATATTGTATACCACCTACCCGTGGTTTTTTTTTTTTCATTCTTCTTTATACATACTACTATAGTAGCTTACTGAGTCTGCGGTGCTGTGCTGACCTGACAGTGTCCAGCAGGTCCGTCATCAGTCATTACATAATAAATATATATAGTACCTGTCCGGCTGCAGTACTAGTGATATTATATTGATTTCATCTCATTATCAATAATTTATCATCCAGTCTAGACTCTATATTAGCAGCAGACACAGTACGTTAGTCCACGGCTGTAGCTACCTCTGTGTCGGCACTCGGCAGTCCATCCATAATTGTATACCACCTACCCGTGGTTTTTTTTTTTTCTTTCTTCTTTGTACATACTACTATAGAGTATAGTAGCTTACTGTAGCAGTCTGCGGTGCTGCTGAGCTGACAGTGTCCAGCAGGTCCGTCATCAGTCATCATTACCTAATAAATATATTATCTACCTGTCCGGCTGCAGTACTAGTGATATTATATATACATACATATATATATTGATTTCATCTCATTATCAATCATCCAGTCTATATTAGCAGCAGACACAGTACGTTAGTCCACGGCTGTAGCTACCTCTGTGTCGGCACTCGGCAGTCCATCCATAATTGTATACCACCTACCCGTGGTTTTTTTTTTTTCTTTCTTCTTTGTACATACTACTATAGTATAGTAGCTTACTGTAGCAGTCTGCGGTGCTGCTGAGCTGACAGTGTCCAGCAGGTCCGTCATCAGTCATCATTACCTAATAAATATATTATCTACCTGTCCGGCTGCAGTACTAGTGATATTATATATACATACATATATATATTGATTTCATCTCATTATCAATCATCCAGTCTATATTAGCAGCAGACACAGTACGTTAGTCCACGGCTGTAGCTACCTCTGTGTCGGCACTCGGCAGTCCATCCATAATTGTATACCACCTACCCGTGTTTTTTTTTTTCTTTCTTCTTTGTACATACTACTATAGTATAGTAGCTTACTGTAGCAGTCTGCGGTGCTGCTGAGCTGACAGTGTCCAGCAGGTCCGTCATCAGTCATCATTACCTAATAAATATATTATCTACCTGTCCGGCTGCAGTACTAGTGATATTATATATACATACATATATATATTGATTTCATCTCATTATCAATCATCCAGTCTATATTAGCAGCAGACACAGTACGTTAGTCCACGGCTGTAGCTACCTCTGTGTCGGCACTCGGCAGTCCATCCATAATTGTATACCACCTACCCGTGGTTTTTTTTTTTCTTTCTTCTTTGTACATACTACTATAGTATAGTAGCTTACTGTAGCAGTCTGCGGTGCTGCTGAGCTGACAGTGTCCAGCAGGTCCGTCATCAGTCATCATTACCTAATAAATATATTATCTACCTGTCCGGCTGCAGTACTAGTGATATTATATATACATACATATATATATTGATTTCATCTCATTATCAATCATCCAGTCTATATTAGCAGCAGACACAGTACGTTAGTCCACGGCTGTAGCTACCTCTGTGTCGGCACTCGGCAGTCCATCCATAATTGTATACCACCTACCCGTGGTTTTTTTTTCTTTCTTTCTTCTTTGTACATATTACTATAGTATAGTAGCTTACTGTAGCAGTCTGCGGTGCTGCTGAGCTGACAGTGTCCAGCAGGTCCGTCATCAGTCATCATTACCTAATAAATATATTATCTACCTGTCCGGCTGCAGTACTAGTGATATTATATATACATACATATCTATATTGATTTCATCTCATTATCAATCATCCAGTCTATATTAGCAGCAGACACAGTACGTTAGTCCACGGCTGTAGCTACCTCTGTGTCGGCACTCGGCAGTCCATCCATAATTGTATACCACCTACCCGTGGTTTTTTTTTTCTTTCTTCTTTGTACATACTACAATAGTATAGTAGCTTACTGTAGCAGTCTGCGGTGCTGCTGAGCTGACAGTGTCCAGCAGGTCCGTCATCAGTCATCATTACCTAATAAATATATTATCTACCTGTCCGGCTGCAGTACTAGTGATATTATATATACATACATATATATATTGATTTCATCTCATTATCAATCATCCAGTCTATATTAGCAGCAGACACAGTACGTTAGTCCACGGCTGTAGCTACCTCTGTGTCGGCACTCGGCAGTCCATCCATAATTGTATACCACCTACCCGTGTTTTTTTTTTTTCTTTCTTCTTTGTACATACTACTATAGTATAGTAGCTTACTGTAGCAGTCTGCGGTGCTGCTGAGCTGACAGTGTCCAGCAGGTCCGTCATCAGTCATCATTACCTAATAAATATATTATCTACCTGTCTGGCTGCAGTACTAGTGATATTATATATACATACATATATATATTGATTTCATCTCATTATCAATCATCCAGTCTATATTAGCAGCAGACACAGTACGTTAGTCCACGGCTGTAGCTACCTCTGTGTCGGCACTCGGCAGTCCATCCATAATTGTATACCACCTACCCGTGGTTTTTTCTTTTTATTTCTTCTTTGTACATACTACTATAGTATAGTAGCTTACTGTAGCAGTCTGCGGTGCTGCTGAGCTGACAGTGTCCAGCAGGTCCGTCATCAGTCATCATTACCTAATAAATATATTATCTACCTGTCCGGCTGCAGT
This sequence comes from Pseudophryne corroboree, assembly GCF_028390025.1. Lineage (NCBI taxonomy): Eukaryota > Metazoa > Chordata > Amphibia > Anura > Myobatrachidae > Pseudophryne > Pseudophryne corroboree. Next base: position 517,342,965 of record NC_086447.1, on the reverse strand, counting down.
ACTAGTGATATTATATATACATACATATATATATTGATTTCATCTCATTATCAATCATCCAGTCTATATTAGCAGCAGACACAGTACGTTAGTCCACGGCTGTAGCTACCTCTGTGTCGGCACTCGGCAGTCCATCCATAATTGTATACCACCTACCCGTGGTTTTTTTTTTTCTTTCTTCTTTGTACATACTACTATAGTATAGTAGCTTACTGTAGCAGTCTGCGGTGCTGCTGAGCTGACAGTGTCCAGCAGGTCCGTCATCAGTCATCATTACCTAATAAATATATTATCTACCTGTCCGGCTGCAGTACTAGTGATATTATATATACATACATATATATATTGATTTCATCTCATTATCAATCATCCAGTCTATATTAGCAGCAGACACAGTACGTTAGTCCACGGCTGTAGCTACCTCTGTGTCGGCACTCGGCAGTCCATCCATAATTGTATACCACCTACCCGTGGTTTTTCTTTCTTTCTTTCTTCTTTGTACATATTACTATAGTATAGTAGCTTACTGTAGCAGTCTGCGGTGCTGCTGAGCTGACAGTGTCCAGCAGGTCCGTCATCAGTCATCATTACCTAATAAATATATTATCTACCTGTCCGGCTGCAGTACTAGTGATATTATATATACATACATATCTATATTGATTTCATCTCATTATCAATCATCCAGTCTATATTAGCAGCAGACACAGTACGTTAGTCCACGGCTGTAGCTACCTCTGTGTCGGCACTCGGCAGTCCATCCATAATTGTATACCACCTACCCGTGGTTTTTTTTTTCTTTCTTCTTTGTACATACTACTATAGTATAGTAGCTTACTGTAGCAGTCTGCGGTGCTGCTGAGCTGACAGTGTCCAGCAGGTCCGTCATCAGTCATCATTACCTAATAAATATATTATCTACCTGTCCGGCTGCAGTACTAGTGATATTATATATACATACATATATATATTGATTTCATCTCATTATCAATCATCCAGTCTATATTAGCAGCAGACACAGTACGTTAGTCCATGGCTGTAGCTACCTCTGTGTCGGCACTCGGCAGTCCATCCATAATTGTATACCACCTACCCGTGTTTTTTTTTTTTCTTTCTTCTTTGTACATACTACTATAGTATAGTAGCTTACTGTAGCAGTCTGCGGTGCTGCTGAGCTGACAGTGTCCAGCAGGTCCGTCATCAGTCATCATTACCTAATAAATATATTATCTACCTGTCTGGCTGCAGTACTAGTGATATTATATATACATACATATATATATTGATTTCATCTCATTATCAATCATCCAGTCTATATTAGCAGCAGACACAGTACGTTAGTCCACGGCTGTAGCTACCTCTGTGTCGGCACTCGGCAGTCCATCCATAATTGTATACCACCTACCCGTGGTTTTTTCTTTTTATTTCTTCTTTGTACATACTACTATAGTATAGTAGCTTACTGTAGCAGTCTGCGGTGCTGCTGAGCTGACAGTGTCCAGCAGGTCCGTCATCAGTCATCATTACCTAATAAATATATTATCTACCTGTCCGGCTGCAGTACTAGTGATATTATATATACATACATATATATATTGATTTCATCTCATTATCAATCATCCAGTCTATATTAGCAGCAGACACAGTACGTTAGTCCACGGCTGTAGCTACCTCTGTGTCGGCACTCGGCAGTCCATCCATAATTGTATACCACCTACCCGTGGTTTTTTTTTTCTTTCTTCTTTGTACATACTACTATAGTATAGTAGCTTACTGTAGCAGTCTGCGGTGCTGCTGAGCTGACAGTGTCCAGCAGGTCCGTCATCAGTCATCATTACCTAATAAATATATTATCTACCTGTCCGGCTGCAGTACTAGTGATATTATATATACATACATATATATATTGATTTCATCTCATTATCAATCATCCAGTCTATATTAGCAGCAGACACAGTACGTTAGTCCACGGCTGTAGCTACCTCTGTGTCGGCACTCGCAGTCCATCCATAATTGTATACCACCTACCCGTGGTTTTTTTTTTCTTTCTTCTTTGTACATACTACTATAGTATAGTAGCTTACTGTAGCAGTCTGCGGTGCTGCTGAGCTGACAGTGTCCAGCAGGTCCGTCATCAGTCATCATTACCTAATAAATATATTATCTACCTGTCCGGCTGCAGTACTAGTGATATTATATATACATACATATATATATTGATTTCATCTCATTATCAATCATCCAGTCTATATTAGCAGCAGACACAGTACGTTAGTCCACGGCTGTAGCTACCTCTGTGTCGGCACTCGGCAGTCCATCCATAATTGTATACCACCTACCCGTGGTTTTTTTTTTCTTTCTTCTTTGTACATACTACTATAGTATAGTAGCTTACTGTAGCAGTCTGCGGTGCTGCTGAGCTGACAGTGTCCAGCAGGTCCGTCATCAGTCATCATTACCTAATAAATATATCATCTACCTGTCCGGCTGCAGTACTAGTGATATTATATATACATACATATATATATTGATTTCATCTCATTATCAATCATCCAGTCTATATTAGCAGCAGACACAGTACGTTAGTCCACGGCTGTAGCTACCTCTGTGTCGGCACTCGGCAGTCCATCCATAATTGTATACCACCTACCCGTGGTTTTTTCTTTTTATTTCTTCTTTGTACATACTACTATAGTATAGTAGCTTACTGTAGCAGTCTGCGGTGCTGCTGAGCTGACAGTGTCCAGCAGGTCCGTCATCAGTCATCATTACCTAATAAATATATTATCTACCTGTCCGGCTGCAGTACTAGTGATATTATATATACATACATATATATATTGATTTCATCTCATTATCAATCATCCAGTCTATATTAGCAGCAGACACAGTACGTTAGTCCACGGCTGTAGCTACCTCTGTGTCGGCACTCGGCAGTCCATCCATAATTGTATACCACCTACCCGTGGTTTTTTTTTTCTTTCTTCTTTGTACATACTACTATAGTATAGTAGCTTACTGTAGCAGTCTGCGGTGCTGCTGAGCTGACAGTGTCCAGCAGGTCCGTCATCAGTCATCATTACCTAATAAATATATTATCTACCTGTCCGGCTGCAGTACTAGTGATATTATATATACATACATATATATATTGATTTCATCTCATTATCAATCATCCAGTCTATATTAGCAGCAGACACAGTACGTTAGTCCACGGCTGTAGCTACCTCTGTGTCGGCACTCGCAGTCCATCCATAATTGTATACCACCTACCCGTGGTTTTTTTTTTCTTTCTTCTTTGTACATACTACTATAGTATAGTAGCTTACTGTAGCAGTCTGCGGTGCTGCTGAGCTGACAGTGTCCAGCAGGTCCGTCATCAGTCATCATTACCTAATAAATATATTATCTACCTGTCCGGCTGCAGTACTAGTGATATTATATATACATACATATATATATTGATTTCATCTCATTATCAATCATCCAGTCTATATTAGCAGCAGACACAGTACGTTAGTCCACGGCTGTAGCTACCTCTGTGTCGGCACTCGGCAGTCCATCCATAATTGTATACCACCTACCCGTGGTTTTTTTTTTCTTTCTTCTTTGTACATACTACTATAGTATAGTAGCTTACTGTAGCAGTCTGCGGTGCTGCTGAGCTGACAGTGTCCAGCAGGTCCGTCATCAGTCATCATTACCTAATAAATATATCATCTACCTGTCCGGCTGCAGTACTAGTGATATTATATATACATACATATATATATTGATTTCATCTCATTATCAATCATCCAGTCTATATTAGCAGCAGACACAGTACGTTAGTCCACGGCTGTAGCTACCTCTGTGTCGGCACTCGGCAGTCCATCCATAATTGTATACCACCTACCCGTGGTTTTTTTTTTCTTTCTTCTTTGTACATACTACTATAGTATAGTAGCTTACTGTAGCAGTCTGCGGTGCTGCTGAGCTGACAGTGTCCAGCAGGTCCGTCATCAGTCATCATTACCTAATAAATATATTATCTACCTGTCCGGCTGCAGTACTAGTGATATTATATATACATACATATATATATTGATTTCATCTCATTATCAATCATCCAGTCTATATTAGCAGCAGACACAGTACGTTAGTCCACGGCTGTAGCTACCTCTGTGTCGGCACTCGGCAGTCCATCCATAATTGTATACCACCTACCCGTGGTTTTTTTTTTCTTTCTTCTTTGTACATACTACTATAGTATAGTAGCTTACTGTAGCAGTCTGCGGTGCTGCTGAGCTGACAGTGTCCAGCAGGTCCGTCATCAGTCATCATTACCTAATAAATATATTATCTACCTGTCCGGCTGCAGTACTAGTGATATTATATATACATACATATATATATTGATTTCATCTCATTATCAATCATCCAGTCTATATTAGCAGCAGACACAGTACGTTAGTCCACGGCTGTAGCTACCTCTGTGTCGGCACTCGGCAGTCCATCCATAATTGTATACCACCTACCCGTGGTTTTTTTTTTCTTTCTTCTTTGTACATACTACTATAGTATAGTAGCTTACTGTAGCAGTCTGCGGTGCTGCTGAGCTGACAGTGTCCAGAAGGTCCGTCATCAGTCATCATTACCTAATAAATATATTATCTACCTGTCCGGCTGCAGTACTAGTGATATTATATATACATACATATATATATATTGATTTCATCTCATTATCAATCATCCAGTCTATATTAGCAGCAGACACAGTACGTTAGTCCACGGCTGTAGCTACCTCTGTGTCGGCACTCGGCAGTCCATCCATAATTGTATACCACCTACCCGTGTTTTTTTTTTTCTTTCTTCTTTGTACATACTACTATAGTATAGTAGCTTACTGTAGCAGTCTGCGGTGCTGCTGAGCTGACAGTGTCCAGCAGGTCCGTCATCAGTCATCATTACCTAATAAATATATTATCTACCTGTCCGGCTGCAGTACTAGTGATATTATATATACATACATATATATATTGATTTCATCTCATTATCAATCATCCAGTCTATATTAGCAGCAGACACAGTACGTTAGTTCACGGCTGTAGCTACCTCTGTGTCGGCACTCAGCAGTCCATCCATAATTGTATACCACCTACCCGTGGTTTTTTTTTTCTTTCTTCTTTGTACATACTACTATAGTATAGTAGCTTACTGTAGCAGTCTGCGGTGCTGCTGAGCTGACAGTGTCCAGCAGGTCCGTCATCAGTCATCATTACCTAATAAATATATTATCTACCTGTCCGGCTGCAGTACTAGTGATATTATATATACATACATATATATATTGATTTCATCTCATTATCAATCATCCAGTCTATATTAGCAGCAGACACAGTACGTTAGTCCACGGCTGTAGCTACCTCTGTGTCGGCACTCGGCAGTCCATCCATAATTGTATACCACCTACCCGTGGTTTTTTTTTTCTTTCTTCTTTGTACATACTACTATAGTATAGTAGCTTACTGTAGCAGTCTGCGGTGCTGCTGAGCTGACAGTGTCCAGCAGGTCCGTCATCAGTCATCATTACCTAATAAATATATTATCTACCTGTCCGGCTGCAGTACTAGTGATATTATATATACATACATATATATATTGATTTCATCTCATTATCAATCATCCAGTCTATATTAGCAGCAGACACAGTACGTTAGTCCACGGCTGTAGCTACCTCTGTGTCGGCACTCGCAGTCCATCCATAATTGTATACCACCTACCCGTGGTTTTTTTTTTCTTTCTTCTTTGTACATACTACTATAGTATAGTAGCTTACTGTAGCAGTCTGCGGTGCTGCTGAGCTGACAGTGTCCAGCAGGTCCGTCATCAGTCATCATTACCTAATAAATATATTATCTACCTGTCCGGCTGCAGTACTAGTGATATTATATATACATACATATATATATTGATTTCATCTCATTATCAATCATCCAGTCTATATTAGCAGCAGACACAGTACGTTAGTCCACGGCTGTAGCTACCTCTGTGTCGGCACTCGGCAGTCCATCCATAAGTATACTAGTATCCATCCATCTCCATTGTTTACCTGAGGTGCCTTTTAGTTGTGCCTATTAAAATATGGAGAACAAAAATGTTGAGGTTCCAAAATTAGGGAAAGATCAAGATCCACTTCCACCTCGTGCTGAAGCTGCTGCCACTAGTCATGGCCGAGACGATGAAATGCCAGCAACGTCGTATGCCAAGGCCGATGCCCAATGTCATAGTACAGAGCATGTCAAATCCAAAACACCAAATATCAGTAAAAAAAGGACTCCAAAACCTAAAATAAATTTGTCGGAGGAGAAGCGTAAACTTGCCAATATGCCATTTACCACACGGAGTGGCAAGGAACGGCTGAGGCCCTGGCCTATGTTCATGGCTAGTGGTTCAGCTTCACATGAGGATGGAAGCACTCAGCCTCTCGCTAGAAAACAGAAAAGACTCAAGCTGGCAAAAGCACCGCAAAGAACTGTGCGTTCTTCGAAATCCCAAATCCACAAGGAGAGTCCAATTGTGTCGGTTGCGATGCCTGACCTTCCCAACACTGGACGTGAAGAGCATGCGCCTTCCACCATTTGCACGCCCCCTGCAAGTGCTGGAAGGAGCACCCGCAGTCCAGTTCCTGATAGTCAGATTGAAGATGTCAGTGTTGAAGTACACCAGGATGAGGAGGATATGGGTGTTGCTGGCGCTGGGGAGGAAATTGACCAGGAGGATTCTGATGGTGAGGTGGTTTGTTTAAGTCAGGCACCCGGGGAGACACCTGTTGTCCGTGGGAGGAATATGGCCGTTGACATGCCTGGTGAAAATACCAAAAAAATCAGCTCTTCAGTGTGGAGGTATTTCAACAGAAAAGCGGACAACAGGTGTCAAGCCGTGTGTTGCCTTTGTCAAGCTGTAATAAGTAGGGGTAAGGACGTTAACCACCTCGGAACATCCTCCCTTATACGTCACCTGCAGCGCATTCATAATAAGTCAGTGACAAGTTCAAAAACTTTGGGTGACAGCGGAAGCAGTCCACTGACCAGTAAATCCCTTCCTCTTGTAACCAAGCTCACGCAAACCACCCCACCAACTCCCTCAGTGTCAATTTCCTCCTTCCCCAGGAATGCCAATAGTCCTGCAGGCCATGTCACTGGCAATTCTGACGATTCCTCTCCTGCCTGGGATTCCTCCGATGCATCCTTGCGTGTAACGCCTACTGCTGCTGGCGCTGCTGTTGTTGCTGCTGGGAGTCGATGGTCATCCCAGAGGGGAAGTCGGAAGACCACTTGTACTACTTCCAGTAAGCAATTGACTGTCCAACAGTCCTTTGCGAGGAAGATGAAATATCACAGCAGTCATCCTGCTGCAAAGCGGATAACTGAGGCCTTGACAACTATGTTGGTGTTAGACGTGCGTCCGGTATCCGCCGTTAGTTCACAGGGAACTACACAATTTCTTGAGGTAGTGTGCCCCCGTTACCAAATACCATCTAGGTTCCACTTCTCTAGGCAGGCGATACCGAAAATGTACACAGACCTCAGAAAAAGACTCACCAGTGTCCTAAAAAATGCAGCTGTACCCAATGTCCACTTAACCACGGACATGTGGACAAGTGGAGCAGGGCAGGGTCAGGACTATATGACTGTGACAGCCCACTGGGTAGATGTATGGACTCCCGCCGCAAGAACAGCAGCGGCGGCACCAGTAGCAGCATCTCGCAAACGCCAACTCTTTCCTAGGCAGGCTACGCTTTGTATCACCGCTTTCCAGAATACGCACACAGCTGAAAACCTCTTACGGCAACTGAGGAAGATCATCGCGGAATGGCTTACCCCAATTGGACTCTCCTGTGGATTTGTGGCATCGGACAATGCCAGCAATATTGTGTGTGCATTAAATATGGGCAAATTCCAGCACGTCCCATGTTTTGCACATACCTTGAATTTGGTGGTGCAGAATTTTTTAAAAAACGACAGGGGCGTGCAAGAGATGCTGTCGGTGGCCAGAAGAATTGCGGGACACTTTCGGCGTACAGGCACCACGTACAGAAGACTGGAGCACCACCAAAAACTACTGAACCTGCCCTGCCATCATCTGAAGCAAGAAGTGGTAACGAGGTGGAATTCAACCCTCTATATGCTTCAGAGGTTGGAGGAGCAGCAAAAGGCCATTCAAGCCTATACAATTGAGCACGATATAGGAGGTGGAATGCACCTGTCTCAAGCGCAGTGGAGAATGATTTCAACGTTGTGCAAGGTTCTGATGCCCTTTGAACTTGCCACACGTGAAGTCAGTTCAGACACTGCCAGCCTGAGTCAGGTCATTCCCCTCATCAGGCTTTTGCAGAAGAAGCTGGAGACATTGAAGGAGGAGCTAACACGGAGCGATTCCGCTAGGCATGTGGGACTTGTGGATGGAGCCCTTAATTCGCTTAACAAGGATTCACGGGTGGTCAATCTGTTGAAATCAGAGCACTACATTTTGGCCACCGTGCTCGATCCTAGATTTAAAGCCTACCTTGGATCTCTCTTTCCGGCAGACACAAGTCTGCTGGGGTTGAAAGACCTGCTGGTGAGAAAATTGTCAAGTCAAGCGGAACGCGACCTGTCAACATCTCCTCCTTCACATTCTCCCGCAACTGGGGGTGCGAGGAAAAGGCTCAGAATTCCGAGCCCACCCGCTGGCGGTGATGCAGGGCAGTCTGGAGCGACTGCTGATGCTGACATCTGGTCCGGACTGAAGGACCTGACAACGATTACGGACATGTCGTCTACTGTCACTGCATATGATTCTCTCACCATTGAAAGAATGGTGGAGGATTATATGAGTGACCGCATCCAAGTAGGCACGTCACACAGTCCGTACTTATACTGGCAGGAAAAAGAGGCAATTTGGAGGCCCTTGCACAAACTGGCTTTATTCTACCTAAGTTGCCCTCCCACAAGTGTGTACTCCGAAAGAGTGTTTAGTGCCGCCGCTCACCTTGTCAGCAATCGGCGTACGAGGTTACATCCAGAAAATGTGGAGAAGATGATGTTCATTAAAATGAATTATAATCAATTCCTCCGTGGAGACATTGACCAGCAGCAATTGCCTCCACAAAGTACACAGGGAGCTGAGATGGTGGATTCCAGTGGGGATGAATTGATAATCTGTGAGGAGGGGGATGTACACGGTGATATATCGGAGGATGATGATGAGGTGGACATCTTGCCTCTGTAGAGCCAGTTTGTGCAAGGAGAGATTAATTGCTTCTTTTTTGGTGGGGGTCCAAACCAACCCGTCATTTCAGTCACAGTCGTGTGGCAGACCCTGTCACTGAAATGATGGGTTGGTTAAAGTGTGCATGTCCTGTTTATACAACATAAGGGTGGGTGGGAGGGCCCAAGGACAATTCCATCTTGCACCTCTTTTTTCTTTAATTTTTCTTTGCGTCATGTGCTGTTTGGGGAGGGTTTTTTGGAAGGGACATCCTGCGTGACACTGCAGTGCCACTCCTAGATGGGCCCGGTGTTTGTGTCGGCCACTAGGGTCGCTTATCTTACTCACACAGCTACCTCATTGCGCCTCTTTTTTTCTTTGCGTCATGTGCTGTTTGGGGAGGGTTTTTTGGAAGGGACATCCTGCGTGACACTGCAGTGACACTCCTAGATGGGCCCGGTGTTTGTGTCGGCCACTAGGGTCGCTTATCTTACTCACACAGCTACCTCATTGCGCCTCTTTTTTTCTTTGCGTCATGTGCTGTTTGGGGAGGGTTTTTTGGAAGGGACATCCTGCGTGACACTGCAGTGACACTCCTAGATGGGCCCGGTGTTTGTGTCGGCCACTAGGGTCGCTTAGCTTAGTCATCCAGCGACCTAGGTGCAAATTTTAGGACTAAAAATAATATTGTGAGGTGTGAGGTATTCAGAATAGACTGAAAATGAGTGGAAATTATGGTTTTTGAGGTTAATAATACTTTGGGATCAAAATGACCCCCAAATTCTATGATTTAAGCTGTTTTTTTAGTGTTTTTTGAAAAAAAACACCCGAATCCAAAACACACCCGAATCCGACAAAAAAAATTCGGTGAGGTTTTGCCAAAACGCGGTCGAACCCAAAACACGGCCGCGGAACCGAACCCAAAACCAAAACACAAAACCCGAAAAATTTCCGGCGCTCATCTCTAGTTTTTAGGCCAAAAGGTTGCACCAAGGTCGCTGGATGACTAAGCTAGGCGACCCAAGTCGGCGGCACAAACACCTGACCCGTCTAGGAGTGGCACTGCAGTGTCAGACAGGATTTCACTTTTAAAAACTAGGCCCCAAAGAGCACATCATGCAAAAAAGAAAAAGAGGTGCAATGAGGTAGCTGGATGACTAAGATAAGTGACACAAGTGGGCGGCACAAACACCTGGCACATCTACGAGTGGCACTGCAGTGTCAGACAGGATGGCAGTTTTAAAAACTAGGCTCCAAACAGCACATAATGCAAAGAAGAAAAAGAGGTGCAATGAGGTCGCTGGATGACTAAGATAAATGACACAAGTGGGCGGCACAAACACCTGGCACATCTACGAGTGGCACTGCAGTGTCAGACAGGATGGCAGTTTTAAAAACTAGGCTCCAAACAGCACATAATGCACAGAAGAAAAAGAGGTGCAATGAGGTCGCTGGATGTTTAAGCCAAGCGACCCCACTGCATGGCACAAACACCTAGCCCATGTAGGAGTGGCACTGCAGTGTCAGACAAGATGGCACTTTTAAAAACTAGGTCCCAAAGAGCACATGATGTAAAGAAAACAAGAGGTGCATCGAGGTTGCTGGATGACTAAGCTAAGCGACACAAGTGTGCGGTAAAAACACCTGGCTCATCTAGGAGTGGCACTGCAGTGTCAGACAGGATGTCAGATTTAAAAAATAGGCCCCAAACAGCACATGATGCAAAGAAAAAAAGAGGTGCACCAAGGTCGCTGGATGGCTATGCTTAGCGACCCAAGTGGCCGACACAAACACCTGGCCCATCTAGAGTGGCATTGCAGTGTCAGACAGGATGGCACTTTTAAAAACTAGACCCCAAACAGCACATGATGCAAAGAAAGCAAGAGATGCACCGAGGTTGCTGGATGACTAAGCTAAGTGACACAAGTGTGCGGCACAAACACCTGGCCTATCTTTGAGTGGCACTGCAGTGTCAGACAGGATGGCACTTTTAAAAGTTAGGCCCCAAACAGCATATCATGCAAAGAAGAAAAAGAGGTGCAATGAGGTGCAATGAGTGGCAAGCAGTGGCTGAATGTCAAAAGTGGCCTGCAATTTTTCGGGCCACCAACAGCATCTCCAGGTCGCCCCTGTCATTTTTCAAAAAATTCTGCACCACCAAATTAATTGTATGTGTAAATATGGGACGTGCTGGAATTTGCCCTGGGCCCATCTAGTCACTGTGAGCATCTCCGTCTGGATGGGCATGCATACCTGGACGGAGACGCTCCCCATTCCCTTTAATGGAGAGTGCCTCTGTCCGTGCACTCGGACAGAGATGCTCTGAATGGGAAGCGCCCCGTGCACTCCCGGTGTGACTAGGTGGACGGCTCGCCTAGTCACGCCGGGAGTGCATGCCTGCGACTAGAACCGCCAAGATAACGGAGGACCCATCTGTATACGGCATGGACTGGACTTATATGGCAGAACCCCTGTACTTATGCAGCAGTATCCCTGGACTTATATGGCTGCACAACTGGACTGGACTTATATGGCAGTACCCATGTACTTATACAGCAGTACCCCTATACTTATATGGCAGAACCTGTGGACTTATATGGCTGCTTCACTGGATTGGACTTATACGGCAGTACCCCTGGACTTATACGGCTGCACCACTGGACTGGACTTATACGGCTGTACCCTTGGACTTATACAGCAGTACCCCTGGACTTATATGGTAGTACCCCTGGAATTATACGGCTACACCACTGGACTGGACTTATACGGCAGTACCCCTGGATTTATATAGCAGTACCCCTGACTTATATGGCAGTACCCCTGGACTTATGTGGATGCACCACTGGACTGGACTTATATGGAAGTACCCTTGGACTTATACCGCAGTACCCCTGGACTTATACAACAGTACCCCTGGACTTATACGGCTACACCACTGGACTGGACTTATATGGCAGTACCCCAGGACTTTTACGGCATCACCACTTTACTGGACTTATACAGCAGTAACCCTGAACTTATACTTTAGCACCACTGGACTGGACTTATATGGCAGTAACCCTGGACTTATACGGAAGTACCCCTGGACTTATACTTCAGCACCACTGTACTGGACTTATACTGCAGTACCCCTGGACTTATATGGAAGTACCACTGGACTGGACTTATAAGGCAGTACCCCTGGACTTATATGGCTGCACCACTGGACTTATACAGTAGTACCCCTGTATTTATATGGCAGTAACCCTAGACTTATATGGCAATACCCCTGGACTTATATGGCTGCACCACTGGACTGGACTTATACGGCAGTACCACTGGACTGGACTTATATGTCTATACCCCTGGACTTTTACGGCAGTATCCCTGGACTTATACGGCTGCACCACTAGACTTATACAGCAGTACCCCTGGATCTATATGGCAGTAACCCTGGACTTATATTGCAGTAACCCTGGACTTATATGGCTGTACCCCATGACTTATACGGCAGTACCCCTGGACTTATATGGCAGTACCCCCGGACTTATACGGCTACACTACTGGAATGGACTTATATGGCAGTACCCCTGGACTTATACGGCAGTACCCCTGGACTTATACGGCAGCACCACTGGACTGGACTTATATGGCAGTACCCCTGGACTTATACAGCTGCACCACTGGACTGGATTTATATGGCAGTAACACTGGACTTATATGGCAGTACCCCTGGACTTATATGGCTGCACCACTGGACTGGACTTAAACGGCAGTACCACTGGACTGGACTGGACTTATATGTCTATACCCCTGGACATTTACGGCAGTATCCCTGGACTTATACGGCTGCACCACTGGACTTATACAGCAGTACCCCTGGATCTATATGGCAGTAACCCTGGACTTATATGGCAGTACCCCTGGACTTATATGGCAGTACCCCTGGACTTATACGGCTACACTACTGGTATGGACTTATATGGCAGTACCCCTGGACTTATACGGCAGTACCCCTGGACTTATACGGCAGCACCACTGGACTGGACTTATATGGCAGTACCCCTGGACTTATACGGCAGTACCCCTGGACTTATATGGCTGCACCACTGGACTGGACTTAGTCGTCAGTACTGCAGGACTTTTTTGGCAGTACCCCTGGACTTATATGGCAGGACCCCAGGACTTATACAGCTGCACCACTGGACTGGACTTATACAGCAGTACCCCAGGACTTATACGGCAGCACCACTGGACTGGACTTATATGGCAGTACCCCTAGACTTATATGGCAGTACCCCTGGCTTTAAATGGCTGCACCACTGGACTAGACTTATATGGCAGTACCCCTGGACTTATACGGCAGTATCCCTGGACTTATATGGCTGCACCACTGGACTGGACTTAGTCATCAGTACCGCAGGACTTTTTTTGGCAGTACCCCTGGACTAATATGGCAGTACCCCTGGACTTATACAGTTGCACCACTGGACTGGACTTATACAGCAGTACCCCTGGACTTATATGGCAGTACCCCTGGACTTATATATCTACACCACTGGACTGGACTTATATGGCAGTACACCTGGACTTATACGGCAGTACCCCTGGACTTATACGGCAGCACCACTGGACTGGACTTATATGGCAGTATCCCTGGACTTATATGGCAGTACCCCTGGACTTATATGGCAGTATCCCTGGACTTATACAGCTGCACCACTGGAGTGGACTTATACAGCAGTACCCCTGGACTTATATGGCAGTACACCTGGACTTATACAGCAGCACCACTGGACTGGACTTATACAGCAGTACCACTGGACTGGACTGATATGGCAGCACCACTGGACTGGACTGATACGGCAGCACCACTGGACTTATGGCAGCACAGGACACCACCAATGGACTTATGGCAGCACAGGACACCACCACTGGACTGATGCAGCACAACACAGCACCACTGGACTGGACTTATACAGCAGACCCACTAGACTTATGGAAGCACAGGACACCACCACTGGGCTTATGGCAGCACAGGACAACACCACTGGATTGATGCAGCACAAGACAGCACCACTGCACTGGACTGTACTTATAAAGCAGCTCTGGACTTATGGCAGCACAGGACACCACCACTGTGACAGTGGTGTCAAAACATGCACAATGTCAAAATGCAGCAAAAAAGGCAAGTAAAGTGCTTGCGTGCATAAAACGGGACATTGAGACAAGGGACGAGGATGTAATCCTGCCACTGTACAAATCATTGGTACGTCCACATCTTGAATATTGTGTTCACTTTTTGGCACCATATTATGAAAAAGATATCAGGGAACTAGAAAGAGTTCAAAGGAGAGCTACTAAATTGATTAAATGGTTAGAGATACTGGAGTATGAGGAAAGGCTTACTAGGTTAAATATGTATACACTAGAAAAGAGGCGTCTAAGAGGAGACATTATTAAATATGTAAAGGGTCATTTCAAGGAGTTAGCAGGGGATTTGTTTATTAAAAGAACTCTGTACAGGACACGTGGGCACTTGCTGAGGCTAGAGGAGAGACAATTCCGTACACTACATAGGAAAGGGTTCTTTACGGTAAGGGCAATAAAGATTTGGAACTCCCTGCCGGAGAAGGTAATAACAGCAGACTCTGTAAATGCATTTAAAAACGGATTGGACAAATTTTTTTACTGGAAAAAGTATCCAGGGTTATAGCATTTAACATAGTGACATTAATATATGGGAGTGGAAAGAATCATAGTTGTTAATTGGTACTAAACCATTACTTCAGCAGGTGCATTATAATATGAACAACTTAACACAGAATACAGGTTGAACCCGATGGGCAATTTGCCTCTTTTCAAAATCCCAGCTATGTAACTATGTAACTATGTAGCACAAGACACCACCACTGTACTGATACAGCACAAGGCATCACTGGAATGACACAAAAGAGCAGGTCGCCATCCCACGCGCCACACCACTTTCCCGCACAGACACTGAGGAGACATGCCCTTTCGCTACACTCTCCAGGACTGGAGTGAAAATGGCGGCGACGCGCGGTTCCTTATATGGAATCTAAAACCAGCGAGAGTCCGACAGTGGGATGATGACGTTTTGCCTCGTTCTGGTTTCCGAGTCTGGCGGGAAGTCCCGAGCCGGACTCGGATCTGGGCTCGGGACGTGATGTTCAAGGGGGTTCGGTTCTCAGGGAAAATTTAAGAGGCAGCAGTATATTTATTGTTTCTTGTTGCATGAGTTTCATTTTGCATAGTTATTGTTTTATGTATTAGTGAATACTGTATTATTTTTTACAAATTAATGTAGATTTGCTCAAACTAATGTGTATTAGTAAGACGTGCCTTATTGTTTTATAATTAGTTCATACTGCATCTCATTCAGAAATTAAGGCATTTGCAAAGTTGAAGCTGAAAAACTAAATCATTATAAGACTAATGCTAAGACTATGTTTTTTAAGTTATCATTTTTTTGTGTGTTTATTTTATAAATAAGACATAGTACAATTGCTCTCTGTGGTATAGTAAATTACATCTATTGCATATGAATCATACACTCATTTATTGCACATTTACTGTATAAGACAATGATTGCATTATACTTGTAACACAATTTACCAATTTATCTTTAGTGAGCAGGTACCTGTAATTTCCCAGCTGTGATGGCAATGGGTGAAGCAGATGTGGCTGGATACTTGTTATTATGCTCTGGCTTTGTTATTCTGCCTGAATTTTCTATGATATAAAATGGCAAGTATGTGTCTTGGTTTATCGACATGAACACACCATTTTTTATTGGGGATCTGCTTCGTTCACATGCTTTGACAGTATATGAAGACTAACCATTTGCTCTGTAAACAAATCTCCAGTGTGACATTTATTTGAAATGGTACAAAACTGCATTCAATTTCATATGAAATATATATTGTGCTGTTGTATACAAGGTATAACCCATGAACACTATGGGGTAAGTGTGTATATCCAGTTTGCCCAATGTCATGAGCAGGTTATTCACCTGTGAAATGATCTGTGTGCAAATCATCACAGGAATCTGGAGAGCTACAGAAGTGTGTCTTCTTTAATAACTGAAACCATGCTTTAAAATAGAATGTCAGCAGAGGCACTTTCAGTATAACAAACACGTCCTGTATAGTGGATGGGAATGATGCAATTTCCATCATCTACATACAGTATACATCTAAACAAACCTCATAAATCTTTATGAAAATGAATCGCAAATGAGATTGTTTGTAATTTGGATGAATATTGAAAGATAGCGCATGCACTGCATACGATAATAAGAGCTGCATTGCGATTGCAGTGTGTTTGCAATTTTAAAGTGAAGCTATTGCACAGTAATTGACAGGAAGTGCGCGTTTAGGGGTGGTAACATGACGTTTTGTGGGAGTGATGGCAAAAACGCAGATGTGTCATGGCCGTTTGGCGGATGGGTCTCTGACTTCATCTGTGATCACTTGCGTGCAACTGCATGGATGCTGTGGCTTTGCACAGATTGAATTTTCCCCTTCAAAGTTCCCAATTTTGTATATGGATTGCAATGCTTACGCAACTGCACATGCTTCGCAAACACTGCAGTGGTTGTCTTTTTCCATTTCTGGGTGGCAAAAACCTGTGCGGTTCTTTGCAATTGAGTTTAAAAAATAAAAAAAACACTTTTAATAGCAATAGCGATCCCTTCTGAATTAGGTTCTTTATGAGGTAAGATTTGTTTTGGGTTCTATAACATCCAGCTCCAATGCATATGTGCAGACCACAGGCTCCATATACTGTAGTATGTGTACTCCTGAGTGGTAGACGTGACTCAGGTAACATTTTGAATGAAATACAATAGGTGTTAAATGCATCAAAAATACGAGTGTATACAGGCAGGGGCGCTTTAACAGAGGAGTGGGCCTGTGTGCACCTCCGGGTGGGCCCCCTCCTCTGCACGGTGCGGTAGTCTCCGGCATTATGCCAGAGGCTACTGCGCATGCGCAGGTGTCCAGAAACATTGTTCCCGCAATGTTCCGGAGACCAATTTAGCAATTGAGCATGCGCTGCGGCCATTTTAGTTGCTCTTTTCGCGGCGAGAGCAGCATTCGGCGCTAGACTCCGGAAAGGCAAGTATTAGAATATGGGTGCAGTATGTGCATTGTGGCCTTCCCCCATCCCTGGACCCAGGGACCTCTGTGCACTGCACACATTGCACCCATTATAGAAATGCCAATGCATACAGGACTAAACTTGCCCACAGGGGTACAGGGGTACGCTTCACCTCCTGGGGCCCAACCCCCTCAACCAAAGGATCAGGTTCCAGACTGTGCACTTGAATTATGCATTATACATATATTACATTACACTACACGTGACTATATTTTTCTACAGTGCAGTGCTATTATTAATCTGGTACATTATCATGCATGTGATAGCAGTATTTACCATATATGTATTTTTCAAGAGGCCCAGATCATGCACTCACTAATAGTTAGCCAAGCCTCTAAGCATGGGCCCCTACCACTGCATTCTCCCAGTGGGCCCTTCATGCCCCAGTCTGACACTGATTGCAAATCCAGTATCTGCTTCCCCAGCAAGGAAGAGCAGTGGCATGAGCCAAAAGGAGCATTCTATGGACTTGGAAGCCTATATAGTGTTAAAGTAAGAAAATATTGGTAAAATATTTGGGGGGCGTATCTAGAGAGACGAAGGGACTCATGTGCAGTCTCTGGGTGTGGGCCCCCTCCTCTCCCATCCCGTAGCCGGCAGCAGCGATGTTAGCACGCTTTATGAGCACTAGAGGCTCTGGAACAGTGCCAGAGTCTACAGCGCATGCACAAGTCTCTGAAAAAATGTTGCAGCGTCCATTTTTCGGAGACCTGCGCATGCGCTGTAGTCTTTGTGCCAAAGTTTCTAGTGCTAACAGTGCTGCTTCTGGCTACGGGATGGGAGAGGAGGAGGCCCAAGCATGGACACCAGAAAGGTAAGTATAGAAGAAATGGGTGCAGTGTGTGCAGTGTGGACCCCCTCTGGACCCAGGGATCCATGTATACCACACACACTGCACCCATTATAGATACGCCACTGCCTGTGGTCATTGACTGACTATCCTATTAGCCTTGATAAGCCAGCACGAGCCAGCATGAACCTATGTGTTTTCACATGAAAAAGTTGTTTTTTTTGGGGGGAGATCAAATTGGATACCCCATAAAAAATTATCGGTGAAATAACTGAAAATTCACCAAAAAAAAAAATCCAATTTTTGCTCCTGATATTTCATAGCACCTAATTAGATACCCCCCCCCTTAATCTTGAGACAATCCTTTGTTCAATCATATTGAAATGATATAATTGTACTTTAACTACAGTACATGCGCCAGTCTTATATATTTGTTATAAATTGTTTCCAGTTACTCACTTTAATAAATACATAATACCATAATTTTTTGAGGATTCAAGGCATTAGAAATGAAACTGTAGCTGGCATGCATCAGTTTCCTTATGGTTAGTATATTAAAGTTCTGGTATCAGATTGCTTTGAGCCTGGGGCTATGATGCTCTGACAGGTCAATCATTGTTTGAACTCCTGATTTTGCATGTCAGGATATACATTACATTATATGCTTTTTGCAAGGAAGCTGGAATATGCTACTGCAGGGGTTAAGATTTTCCAGGGATATCAAGAGCGATCTTCTGAGTTGGCTATGTTTCCTTTTGGATTTCAATGGTGAAAGGTTCTTTTTGGTTCCTCTTGTCAGCAGCCTGTATCTCAAGTAACATATGTATGGGGGTTCTTTGAGTTGCGGTGTCCTGGCTGGCATTCTAGCACTTGGAAGGTCCCATGTCTAACCTCTTGCACCGCATCAGGATGACTATGGAGCTAAGGTCTGTTAGATTGTCATAAAGGGATGTAATTGTTTGTTGCAACAATCTTAGTGATATCAATTCCATCAACAACCAGAGGTATCCCTACTCTAAGCCATTGCATTGGCTTAGATGGCTTTATCTTCCTTGTTTGAAAGCAAATATTCACTTCATGCTAGGCATGTTGCGGGTATTGATAACAAAATGGCTGATACTTTGTCATTAGGTGTCTGACTGTGTTTTCAGATGCTGGCATCTACTTGCTGTCCTATTGGGGAGGACTGTCTTTCTTAAGTCTGAAAGGTTATCAGGCCGCACAAAAAGCTATACTGTAGCTCCTGGGATTCTGCACTCCTATAAAGTGTCTTGGCATAACTGTATGTTTTTTTAGAATAGCAGCCCTCAGAGGTAATGTGGATGACCAGTCAATGTATGCTTATGTTTGTGTTCATGCTTATGTTTGGGAAGGGTATTATTGGTGTCAGTCTAGGGCATCTATGGTTGCATAAATTGTGGACCCCTACCAAGGGCTTTCTGCTAAAGGGATGGGTGTGAAACATTCCTTCTACATTTGCAAAGTCTAAGCCTATAGACTTGGCTATGTTACAGACATGCCCCTGGTGTCGGGCATTTTTATTGGCAGCTCACTTACGCCAGGTATCTTTCACTACATGGTGTAGAGGCTAGATATATGAGTTTGCATCTGTATCTCTAATTGTCATTGTTGGCTCAATGGCATCTTCTGCTTATGAGGTGCTTTTTCCAAGCTTTTCTTGGGGTGTCTTGCATTAGGAGTTGGTGGTGGCTGCCTGGATCTTGTCTTCCTTGGGGAGACTCTTCCATAATATTTTAGCACCTGGAAGGTTAATGCCTTGTAAAATTCACTATTCTATGGATCAGATGGGTAAGAGTATTGGGTTATGTTAAGGGCTCGTCCTAACCTACTTATCTGCCTGGTATCTTTGGCTGTGCAATTTATGGCACTACGCTTCCCTTGGTGGTAAGATTGGTTGGTGCATATGGATGGGTCTTCACTTTACAAATATCGTTTTGCAGCCATATTTAAATGTTACCTGGCTACACTGGATTTGTCTGTCATTAATAACAGGATGGATTCTTACAGTGTGAGGGCAATTTTTTGAGTGCCAGCTGCTGGGTCTTCAGATTAGACTCTTAGAGAGCTTTGTACTGTAGGTAAATGCACCTACTGTAACTTGCAGTTGTTTGGGTATGTGCTTTTGTTTTATATTATGTTCCTGTTCAAGAAACCAATGGCATTGGCACTCATCATTCCGGTGGGAGTTTGAAGGGCTCTTTGAACCGCATATTATTTTTTCCTCCATGTTTCTCACCAATTCCAAAAATAATTAGTAACTTTTTAGCATATTTTTCAACCCTCAGATGGGTCACTCATTCACCCCCTTCCTCTCTCCTATGCTTGATTTTTGTGGTTTGCTTGTTGGTTTTTGGTGTGGTTTCTCTGTATTTTGTCTTAAAGGTTTTCTGCTTTTCTTGGTTGATGTTTTTTTTTTCTTTGCTCCTCATTTCAAATGTGACAAAGTTGGAATCATGTGATGTGATTTGTTAAGCATTACTATGTCCATTGGGCTGCTTTGCATGGTTTTGCTCCTAGAGCAGCCCGCAGAGCAGCTACCATCTTGACTGTGAAGTAACTGAGTCACTGTTGGAATGTTCTACTTTGGGAATTGACAAGCCGTTACCTTGGCATGGTGATTGTGTGGTTGGAGTTTGTGTCCTGGTCTTAGTGGATGTTCTTTGTAAAGGAATGATCATTTTGGGGTGTTTGGAGGAAGGTGAATGCTGCCATATCTAGAATTGTTTTGTCATTTTGTATTCATGTGATCTGGCATCCTAATTTGAGGTTTTATTGTATGCGGCTTTATTGACCTTATAGTGTGCATCTGGGTAAGGAAACTGCAGTTTTTCTTCATGGAATTTTTTTTGTTTTTGTGAGCTCTGTGTTTGACAAAGAGCTGTGTTGGCAAAAAAATCATCACCATCAGCACAAATATGTGGTGCAAAAATGGTTGCTGGTTACTGAATGTGATTTGCTAGTGTCACAACTCAAGAGGTGGGCTAATAAGAGGTAGTATGCGCGGTGCTAATGACTGGGGCATGTGCCTGGTGTCACATAAATTTGCAGCTGATGGATGTTTGCGTTTTGTCGCCATCTTCCCTGTATTTCCAGTCCTCCTTTTCTCAATTTATTTCACAAAATAAATTGTCAAATATTTTTTGTCAAACACAAGTCTCCATGTGGTTATTTTAGGTTTAGTTGTTATTTGTTATTAGGCTAAGGCATTATTGCAAATGATGAAGCCTGAGTCAATAGTCAGATCATTGTATTTTTTACTCATTTTATTATGTTACCATTTGAATGTCCTTCTTTATTAAATATGCAATACTCATCATTTCTAAAAATGTCTTTTCAAAGGATCATACAATAAACAGGTTCCATTATGTACACCAAAACCACAATCTGTTTACATATAACATAGAGCCTGATTCAGAGATTCTCAGCTGCAAATTTGTACGTAGTGGCTGAGCAAAAATCTAATTGTAAAGCCACTGAGAGTGGTATAAAGGCGCTCATATTCTGTGTTCCTGATCAAGGCTAAGGCATGGGACCCCCCTTGAACCTTAGTGTTAGGGACCCACCAGATAAGATCTCCTAGTTGTGGTTGGTGGGCTCATATATGTTTGTCCAAAAATTATGTTAAGCACCTACAATTTAGCTCTAAATGTATTAGAATTATTCTGATTAACAATGCTTAGTACTATAGAGTGTGCATTTGCATTTTCTTTTGTCTGTGTGGAACTACAAGACTCAGCAGGATAGTACCTCTTATTATGTTTGGAATTAGGGTGTGCAGTTTAAGCCCCCCACATATGTTGAAGTCATCAAGGGGCTATGGGCCTAATTCAGGTTGGATTGCAAAATGAGGAGGTGGAGACAGAGCATTGTGGGGGCGAAGTCGAGGAAAGGGGGGTGGCATTATTTAAACAGGGGGCATGGCATGGGTGTGATCACGGTGGCTGCATGACATCATACGTAGCCGCCACGATCAGAAAGATGGTGGCGGGCCTCTTGCTGGCGCAGCCAAGCTGCGCAATCAGGAGGCAAACTTAATCTCTGTGATCAAGCGATCGCAATTTCTGCTTCATCGAGGGTAGGGGGGGCACGGTCAGCATGCTGGGAAGCCTTGCCCTGCGATGGGTGGCCCCCAGCATGCAAACACAAGGATTGCAAATTCTGCTACTTGCAATCCTTACTGAATCTGGCCCTTTATATGGAGGACTTAAGACAAATATTTCAGATAGATGCAGTCGGGTGCCTCAGTCATTGTCTTCAGTTGTAAAGTAGTGAAAGTATGGTTTGATTTCACACAAATGTGTGTCAAAGGCAGGGGCATCATCTGCTCAAGTTATTGGGCATTGCTATGCCTTTAGCAACATCAGTGCACTCGAGGCAATTTGTGGAATTCGGGTTGGGCTTAGGTCATCTCAGTCAGGGAGGACAATCGCCAGCCATTAGATTTAACAATTTTGCCTTTACTGGTGGAGGCTGTGGTTTCTGGTTGTGTTTTCTCATCTGAAACTTCCGTTTTTAAGTTGGCATTTGCTATGATGTTGCACAGGGTCTTCAGGGTAAGCAAGCATATAACATCTGCTGAGACTGCTAAGACAGCTTTGCTGCATTGGGATGTTTTCAATAGGAGTGACATGCTACTTGTCAAAATATGTCACTATGAGACCAACTGAGTCATGAGCATTGGCTTTCCCTAGCTCCCACTCACACTCAAGGATCTGTCTGGTGGTTCTAGTGCTTGCTTACTTGATGTTGCATCCTGACATTTCTGGTGCTTGGCTCATGCATCAGGATGGCACCCCACTTGCAAAATTCATATTCAAGTTTGTCTTGAATCACTATATAGGGTGCCCCTTGGTATATCTCCCTCCTTTAGAGTATTTATCTCACTCCTTTAGAATTGGAGCCAACACATCCACTGCTGTGGTTGGATATTTGCTTCAGGAGATTTAAGTGCTTTGGAGGTGAAGGTCTGTCTGTTTCTGACACTATATTCATACAGTAGGGGCTGTTGCTAAAGGCTTGGATCCAGGGCCGGCGCCACCACTAGGCAGCTTTAGGCAGCTGCCTATGAGCGCTGGCCACTGGAGGGCGGCGATGCTTCGTTTATTCCCTGCCTTAGTTCTGCTGAGCTTCACAGCTGAGCAGGGATGCTGCACCGCCCAACTGTAATCAGCCGGCACTTGCAGTGAGTAAAAGGTGTGTGTAACGCATCGGGCAATAAGCAGGGTGGCTCTTACATTAAATGTTATTAGCACTGGCACTGTCTGCTCACTGCTTCTTTCACAATAGTCCCCCCCTCAGTGATGATACCCTACATATACCCGCCCAGCACCATGACAGCCCTCTCCCGCATGTTGCTCTCTCCTGCGATTGCATCCCACCCGCCCCCTTCCCGCGATTACATGCCGCCCGCCCCCTCCCGCGATTACATCCCGTCTGTGATTACCCCCCCTCCCGCATGTTACCCCATGCTGGTAGCGACGGGAGTGAGCCCGCAGCGGAGGGTGGAAATGTTCACGGTGGAGGCGTGGAGCACATCAAGGAGGTGTTGCAGAGCCGACGGTGTGTGAGGCCAGCAGCCGCGATCCGCACGTCTGCCTCCGCTGCTGCTTGCCTCTCCGGTGCTCCCAGGTCCCTGCAGCCTTTTCCTGGTTGTAAATTGACAGCCTTCGCTTCCTGCCTGTAAGGAGCGGAGGTGGAGCCTTACAACTGCCAGTCCTCTGGCGGTGCCTCCTCCCCCTCCTGGTCACATGCAGCGGCTTACCACAGGGGCCGGGCAAGGAGTTAAGACAGCTCTGCGGCTGCTGTACGCTGTGCTGCGGGCTTGAGTTTAACGCTGATGGTAAGTGCTGTGGGGAAGGGTGAGCAGCCTAGGAGCGGGTGGCTGAACTTGGGTGGTTGCTTTCCTTGTGTGTTTTCTGGGAGTGTCATGGGCTTGTAGCCCGACCTCAGTGGTTGTTTCAGTAGTGGATGGCTGAAACAACCACTGAGGTCGGGCCTCAAGCAGAAGTTGCTGGTACACCACAGGTAGCAGCAGTGCCTGCACAATAGCTTCATGTTGTATTTTCATAGATCCTTAGCTTGGTCTAGTTGTGAGTGGCGCTGCCCTGATATTCCCAGCGCCACTCACAACTAGACCAAGCTAAGGATCTATGAGAATACAACATGAAGCTATTGTGCAGGCACTGCTGCTACCTGTGGTGCACCCGTTATTTCTGGGCTCATCATGTCAAGCTGCCTAAAACATCTGCTTTGGTCAAAAGCACTTATACAGTGAGCTGAGCCAGGGCTACGTGATATAAGGCTAGAAATGAGAAAACACACCGGCATCCCAATCTCAGCACTGCCGACAAGGGTGTAGACAGTACCCTAACCTCTTTCCCCCTACCCCTAACCCTCCCACTCACAGCCTAACCCTATCCTCCCCCCAGTAGTTCTTAAACCTAATCCCCCCTAACCCACAGCCTAAACCTAACCCGCCCCCTTTGTGCCTAACCCTACCCCCCTCTCTGCAGCCTAACCCTAACCTCCCATAGCCTAACCCCCCCCCCCTGAGTGTGCTTAAACCTAACCCCCCCTCCCGCACGCTAAATCTGTGGTGGCAGTGCATACTTAATTACGTAGTCGGAATCCCGATCTCCTTGTGATGCCGGCATCAGTATTCTGGTGGTTGTCGGGATTCCGGCGTCAGTATTACGGCTGCCGGGATCCTGAACGCATACCTTTGGTATGATAACAGCCCAGCAGCATTGTCACCCTCTCGCCCTCCTCCCGCAACACTTTTGTAGTGTCTAAATCCAGTCTGTGGCTCCTATCATAGCAGCACCATAAACCCATTACATATATAAAATATATTATTTAATAATGTGTTTAGAATAATTTATTGTCCTGTTTTTTAATCATAATTGCCAAGTGCTCTACCTGGTGCATTGTGTATAACGGCGTGCTCTACCTGGTGCATTGTGTATAACGGCGTGCTCTACCTGGTGCAATGTGTATAACGGCGTGCTCTACCTGGTGCATTGTGTATAACGGCGTGCTCTACCTGGTGCAATGTGTATAACGGCGTGCTCTACCTGGTGCAATGTGTATAACGGCCTGCTCTACCTGGTGCAATGTGTATAACGTGCTCTACCTGCTTTCATTGTGTATAACGGCGTGCTCTACCTGGTGCATTGTGTATAACGGTGTGCTCTACCTGGTGCATTGTGTATAACGGCGTGCTCTACCTGGTGCAATGTGTATAACGGCGTGCTCTACCTGGTGCAATGTGTATAACGGCCTGCTCTACCTGGTGCAATGTGTATAACGTGCTCTACCTGCTTTCATTGTGTATAACGGCGTGCTCTACCTGGTGCATTGTGTATAACGGTGTGCTCTACCTGGTGCAATGTGTATAACGGCGTGCTCTACCTGGTGCAATGTGTATAACGTGCTCTACCTGCTTTCATTGTGTATGATGGGCTGGAGAATGGGTACTGGTGTGTGCTTTTGGTTGGGGGGGGGGAGGGGTTTACGAGCAGGCTGCAGTTTTGCTTAGGGTGACGAGAAACCTTGCACCGGCCCTGCTTGGATCTTCATTGCTGTTTCACCAGCAGATTTCCAATATGGAGGCCAGGGCTAGTTTAGGTCTATGTGGCCAAAGTTTGTGTAGTAAACGTCCCTGGGGCTGGAGGGAGGGGGGAAGCAGTGTTTTGTTGGGCAAGTAGTGTATGTGAGGAACTATGACCACCAGAGTGAATTCACCTTAAATAATGAGATTTAAGATTTGCATAACCAACACATTTACACTTATACAATAATAAATTCAGCCATGGTTATTAAAAATGTGCAGTATGTTGTTTAAATAAAAACATGACTATTCTGTTTCTGCCGAATTATGTCTGGCTGCATGGCCTGTGACTAGGGGCGTTTTACGAGAGGAGGGGACCTGCGTGCAGCCTCCATCACGGGCCCCCTGCTGCTTCTGTGGGATCAGTGTGTGCGGTGTGGTCCCCCTTGGATCCAGGGGCCCGTGTGCAGTGCACACACTGCACCCATTATAGAAACGCCAATGCCTGTGACTCTACATATTATACTCACACTCACAGCAGCCTGACTAGGAAGGCTATGACTAATGCTTGGTGACAGTCCCCTATTTGGTGACCTCTATTTACTTTTGTGAACTTGTGACCAATGCTTGGTACAGTAAATGCATGATATGCCAGGCACATTGGCATCAGACAGAGGGGGGCAGTGGCTCAGTGGGATGTGGCGCAATGATGCAATGAAATTATCTGGGAGGCGGGTTGTGTGTGATTAGGAGCAGCTCATTATTGGCTGGGCGGGGGGTGTCGCGGTCAGCCTGCTTTGTGTAGTATTAGTAGTCATAGTGTTGAGTACTGGGAGAGTCCTGAGCAGAGTCTGGGGATAAATCTGCAGCTTCCAGCTACACACACTAAGCAGTGACATGCAAATCCTGGAAGCGCAGAAGCCAGCACTAGCAGAATGTGAATTGGCCATATCCGGCATCCCAACAGAAGGAGCGTGGGACAGGCCCAGCGGTAACTTTCCTACTGCTCCAGTGGTCAAATCTGCTGCTGCCCTTTGTATAACTTTATCATAATTTACTTTGTGTATAAGACAGGGATCAGTGGAAGAAGTACTTACACTAAAGGGGGGTCACTATAGGCACAGAAGGGACCAAGACTGCCGGGTCACCACTACCTCTATAGCCACTACTCTTCTTTTAAAAGAGCTAACTGTTTTCACTTCTGAATATGCATGTGCCTAGCGCATGCTCATTGAAGCCCCAAAGGGCCAAATCATATGTGTATGCATTTGCCCACGGAGCTGCAAATTTGTAAGCTATGGAATTACTAATCATCCCCAGTAAAGCTTCTGCCCAGAAAAGATGATGCTGTAGATGCTTACCAGAGCCAATGAAAAGTCCTTAGCTACTATGGGCTGGATTCAACACTGATCACTATTGCTACTAAAAGTGAGATTTTTTTGCAAACTCAATTGCAAAGAATCGCACAGGTAGTTTCTGCCCAGAAATGGGGGGGAAAAAAGACACTCACTGCAGTGTTTGCGATGCATAGGCAAATATGCATCACAATCCTTATGCAAAATTAGGAACATCGAAGGGGTAAATATAATCTTCACCAAATCAGAGCATCCACAAATCTGCCCATGCTTTTGCATGCACGTGATCGCAGATGATGTCAGAGACCCGCCCGGCAAATGGCCATGACACCTCTGCATTTGTGCCACCATTCCCATAAACGCCATGTTGCCACCACCAAATACTCACTTCCTGTCAATCACTGTGCGATCGCTTCAATTTAATATTGAGACTGCACCGTGATAACAGTGCGGCTCTGGAGCATGTGCATTGCTTACGCAGCGTAGGTGCAGTCTTTCGACAATCAGCCAAATTGTGAAAAAGCACAATTGTGATCCATGCTGAATAAGGGTCCATATGTGGCATCAATGCAATAACGAGAAACATTGATTCCTCAAGTCAGTCTATGGTCACTCAGACTGGTCGCGGCAGTACTAAAGATGGCACCATGTTCCTCTATGTACGTGATTGGGCAGTATGGATGATGTAGTTGTTAGCATTACTGCGTCACAGCACTGAGGTCATGAGTTCAATTCACACCATGGTCCTACCTGTGTGGAGTTTGTATATTCTCCCCGTGCTTGCGGGGGATTCCTTCAGGTACTCTGGTTTCCTTCCACAATCCAAAAATATACTGATAGGTTAATTGGCTCCCAACAAAATTAACCCTAGCGTGAATGTGTGTGCATGTACATGTGGTAAGGAATATAGATGTAAGCTCCACTGGGGCAGGGACTGATGTGAATGGCCAAATATTCTCTGTAAAAGCACTGCGGAATATGTGTGCGCTACATAAATAAAATAAAAAAACGAATTAATGATTGCCGCTGAAGGCAGAAACACGCCACGAAAATGGCCATGACACCCCTGCATTTTTGCCGCAACTCCCTGTTACCTCCCTCAAATGGTCCCTTCCTGTCAATCGCTCTGCATTAAAAATCTCACTGTGAGAGGCATTGCAGAGGTATCTTGACACATGCGCACTGCAATTGTGGCACATGTGCACTTCACTGATAATCCCTCAGTTGTGTGAACATCGGCATTGTGTTCAAACAGGAATTAGGCCCAGAGACACATGCTTAGCCTTGGCTCCTGCTCCACTCATTACTTAGAGCATGAGGGTAGTGTATAAGAAAATAGCAACAGTGGCAGGCCCTTATCCATATTTTTCTACAGATCCTTGTGAAATCTAACTCAATTCCAGAGAGGGATTTCACATGTAACAAGAAAGTTTGCAACCAAGAGTAAATGTCATCCAAGGAATAGGGGTACAACTTTATACATGTGGACATGGAGCAAAGTGCTCACTAACAGCCCTTTCAGACTAGCAAACAATTACCATGTTATTATTGCATGTGAATGCTCATCAACCCGGGATTTTGTATAGTCTGAAAGGGTCCTAAAGCAATATCCTGGGTGGAGCATCCCGGCATTTCATCCCAGGTCATGACCTGGCTTGAAGTCGGAATCAACCCGGGATGCGTGCAGTGTGAACGGGTAAGAAGGGTCAAGGCGACCAGGCACCCGTTCTCTGCATAGGAGGAGGCGACGCTTGGAGATGATCGCCTCCCGTTGCGTCAGTGGAGATGGCACCAACCAAGCAATATGCTGGGTCGGGTCGCACGTCTGAAAGGGGTCTCAAGCCGGGTCGCACCCGGGAAGCACCCGTGTACAAATTCCCGGGTGCTACAAATAGATTCCACTACCAAAGTTGTTTTTCTAGTTTGTGGAGGAGAGGAGGGAGGGGGGGGGGGTTCGAATATTTCAAAACTTTAAAAATGTAAAAATGAATTTACACTTCATTATATGTATTTTTTTAAATGACTTGTGAGTTCAACTAATGACTAACTTGAGAAATATGTATCAGTCCCTCTAGGGAAATATTATGTGCTATATATCAAAATTTAGCTGTGTCCTTTACACCAACAGATATTCCAAAATATATATATTAACCTTCTTGTGCAAGACTCTTCTCGAAGTTAAAAATAATATCCTTTTTTCTTACTTTGAATTTTCCAGCACTGAAGTTGAAATGAAAATGAAAGTCCCACTAACATTATGCAATCTGTTTTATTATGAAGTGTGGGAAGGCTATTAAATTATTGTTGTTTTCCAGATAATGGCTCTCCCTTCGGGCTTCTCCAAAGCTGCTTTGAAATGAATTATTATTTATTTTCACAGCAAAGCAAAGTTTTATGAAGAGCAGGTAAATTGCCAAACTACTTCTATAGCAGCTGACAAAGAAAGCAACTTTAGAAAGTAAATATTGTTGAATGAACAATCAGCTTATTACAGTAAATATCTAAAAATTATATACAACTCACTTGCTTTAAGTGAGTCACCCAAGTTAAGGTTATTGTGTCAATAAGATCTAAGTGTATATGCCTTCAGAATACCTATATACATCGGATTCTATGATTGTTCTGAGGATGGAGGGATATTCTTATGTAACATACATACCGTATCTGTCTGTCTGTCTGTCTGTCTGTCTGTCTGTCTGTCTGTCTATCTATCTATCTATCTATCTATCTATCTGTAACTTGCAATTAATGGTATATAAAACCTCAAACAATACTGCACGTAAAGTGTCATAAGTAACATCAGTTCACAATAAAGTGCAAGCAGTCTAAACTACTTATCAAGTGCCATATACAGATGGGTCCATGTTTATCTTGACCTTTAATAGGATTAACTGAGACTGGGCAGTCGGACTTAATCCCCTGCTGTAATGACTTAATCCCCTGATGTATTGTTCCCTGTATTGTATTGCAGCTGAGAACAATAGATGAAGGGTTTATGTTAATAAACCATTTTGTGCCTAGGCGCAGCAAACTAGCCAAGATAACCGTGGACCCATCCGTACTCTCTACAACCTGCAGCAATCTGTATATACGTTATAATAAAAGGCTAAGGCTGCTTCTCACCTCTGTTATGTGAGCTAGAGGCCGCAACATGGACCAAATGACTCACAGCTGAAAGTGATACTGCAGGGAGATGTTACAGCCTCTTAACCTGCTGCTGCTGCTGCTGCTGCTAATATTAATAATACTGGTCTGACTGTTTTACACTTGCTGTATAAAGGGAGAGGGGGCTGTGGAGAGAAAAAAGGGGGTAGCAGCAAATAAGGACTGGGGGAGAAAGAGAGAGTGCGGGAGGGTTGGGGCAGATAGGGACTGGTGAGATAGAAGGGGGTAGGGGCAGATAGGGTCTGGGGGGAAAGAGACGAGGAGGGGTTGGGGTAGATAGGGACTGAGGAGAGAGTGGAGTGGTAGGTACAGATAGGGACAGAGGAGAGAGAGATGTTTTTTTTTTCAATATAGTAATACATATCTATATATTATATATATATAAAAGGCTACAAACACACACACCCTATGTACACTGCACACCCATCATACACTGCCCTGTATACACACTGCACCCCCATACCCCTCCATATAGTGCCCCATAAATACAGGGCACCCCCTCCTCCATGTACCGCATTCTCTGTATCCCCTCTTCCCTAGTACGGTATAGAAAAATGGCAATATCACTATCAACAAAAATGTTGATCATTTCATATCATATGGTACTCTCATTCCTTTAGACATAACTTCTAATTTAACTTTGCAGCATATTTTTGTGGACATGCATTGACTTTCTACTTTATCTAATGTTAGATTACAAATTAGATTAGATTATTAGAACCTACTTACTGTAGTCCCATTTCCGTATAATAACAAGACATTAATATTGTAGTGAGAGCAATAGGTCTGACTTACAGTACAGTAGGTGCTGTGTAATTAATGAAGAGGAAACAATGGCCCTTACCACTGTGTTTTGGAGATGGGTAAAAAAAAAAAAGATCAACAATTTTAAGAAAATACAAAAAAAATCTTTAACACTTCAAAGCTACAGCATCTTCTATGGTTTCACATGCTGGATTTAAATGGAAAATATATTTAATACAAAAGGCAGGCATGTTTTGTATACTCCATAGTAGGGATGTTTGAGAACCACATGTTATATTAATACTGTATGTACCAAAGAATGTCAAGGGCTCAGATTCAGCACAATTAAAAAAAAAGTGGCTACAAAACACCTGTGGCTCATCCATCTGGTGGTGGCAGAGCAGACTAGACCAACTACGTGTTGACCCGCCCCAATGCCTTGCTAAACTCAGCTCCTCTCCTCTTAGGGGGTCCAATGCAGTTATGTTCCCAGAAATATCAAGGACTTCATGTCTGATTATTTTACTTGAAACATTGTTTTTTTAACATTTAGCACTACATTGTATTAATTACTTCCTGGAGGAAGTGAGGTATTTCATCAGTACTGGCATATTTTGACCAGGATCAGGTTCAACCTGAGACTTCCCCCTCACCAATGGAAATTATTATTATATTTTGTAGTTCATATTTTGTAAAGCTGTAACAGAAAGTTTTATTAATTAAACTAAAATCAACATCTACACATATGCTCCTCATTTATCAAGATAAAAAGGTGCATCTAGGAAAAAAAATCTCAACATCAAAAGCTAGAAAATGTCCATCTTTTAATATTACCTTTATGCATATTTACTGCTAATAACTGTGCTGTCTTAATGATATGTCTACGTCAACTTTAAAAGTAACTCTGAAAGATGTTGTTGAGTTGCATCAGTAATCCAGACCTGTACTGGAATTAGCCATAGACTCTCCTATCCAAGCTCAGGTGGAACGGCGCCGGGCTTGTGACCCTATTCGGGATGCTGGTGTCGGCATTCCGAGTAGTGTCGGGATTCATGAGTCAGTATTTCGACTGCTGGGATCCCGACCGCCTGTGTCGATGAGCAGTGCCTAATCTTATGCAAGGGGAATTTTCATGTGGTGCAAATCGAATCGTATAAATCTCTAATCATGCTAAAGAATACATCTTTTTATTACCAGATTATGTCCTTCTCTATGGCCTTGACCCCAATCCCTCTCTCTTGGTTATGTTAGGTATTTATGAGTCTTTTAATAGATGTTTGGGATTATCAGAAATTTGTGACAATTCTATTATATTGTCACTAAATGAGGTCACCAAGGTTTCCTCTGTTGTCACAGCAAAGTTTAATGATAAATTAAAGATTTTCTTAGTTCTGAGACTATAACCTGTGTTGAGAGAAGACCAGTACTCCAACAGTTCTATTTCAGGGGTCTATTCATGAAGCAGTGAAAAATGTGGAGAAGTGAGCCAGTGGAGAAGTTGCCCATGGCAACCAATCAGCATTGAAGTAAAATTTAGAATTTGCATACTATACAATTGAATGGAGCTCACTTCTCCACACTTTTGACTGCTTTATGAATAGACCCCTTAATAACTTCTAGTAAGCGAACTGGTGTATGCTTGATACAGTAGCTGTAGTGTCTCTTTCCCTCTCAGGGCAGCATTTCTAGGGTTATGTAAAGGTTTAAGCGCAGCACATCTCAGACATGACTCTCCCTGGGGTGATCAGTTCACACTGAAGCTACAGTAGGTTGTGAAATCAGTGTATAATACAGTATTTCCCAAAGAAGCACAAACCTATTACTAAATCATTTGCAGTGTTAGTTTTATTAAACGCTAGAATGGTAAATTATGCACACTTAGATTTATTCTTGTTGTGGAAAAGAAACATGACACAGAGTCCAATAATTCTGTCACTGCTGTACCAGCCTTTTGATTTGTTTCTTCCAACCTTCACATTCTTTCCTTTTATCTCTCTACATTTATTCCAAAATGTCATTTTAAATAAAGACCTATTGAATACTTAATTGCTTAACTCTGAGGGACATTATAAGGTTCAACCCCTTAAAAAAAGAATAATTGCAATAATTGGGGATGACAGATTGAAGGTTGTAATGAAGGGCATCAGAATTTACATTAACGGAGCTGATGGCATAAAAGATTTGCTGCCAATGTTTTATGTGCATTTTAATAAGTATATATGGCTGTCTGACTTTAAATGGTATTTCACCTTGAACCCACCTCAGCGTTTAGTGATGACACATGCTTTTTACTAATGGTGCAGCATCTATGTTCAGGCCTTCAGATTTCTTCAGGTTTTGCAGTCTGATATTGTATCACTTTTTGTGCCTTCTCCATGTAAACTGATTGTTTTAATTAGTTTAAACAATCAATTTAACTACATGGTATATATTGTTTGCATGTACTGTATTCCTTTTCAGATATTTCATATGTTGGTTGTTGTTTTTTTTTTTTCCAAATATGTTTATTAAATACCTCCAAAACATGGTACAGAAATAAGGGGGAAAAAAAAAACGCATACATATCAGACATATCGACATCAAAGTAAGCAGATAAGAAAGGTAAAAGTACA
The DNA here is from genome assembly GCF_028390025.1 of Pseudophryne corroboree. Taxonomy (NCBI): domain Eukaryota; kingdom Metazoa; phylum Chordata; class Amphibia; order Anura; family Myobatrachidae; genus Pseudophryne; species Pseudophryne corroboree. Next base: position 517,309,338 of record NC_086447.1, on the reverse strand, counting down.
CAGCATATATGAGTAGGTGGAGGAAATTTTCCAATTTTCTAAAACAATAAACAAGAACAAATTGTAAACCACCAGAAGAGCGGCGGTCAGGCTATAATATATTGAGAATGGGACTGAATATGACTGATTAAAAACAGAAGAAAAGTGACTGATTGCGCTATTTCTCCAGGTGCGTATATGAATAAAAACACGTGTTTTTCACTTCTCTGGTGTTTATTTTAGTACAAACGTTATATCTCATACAACAATATAATAAAAAATTAAGTATGCATACTCATTAGGGGCACATTCTAAAAAATTATTTTATAATAATAAAAATGATATTTCTCTGTTTTAGACATCCAGTGCTCAAATCTATCAGAGACAATTAATAGTTACACTCCTGGATTAAAATGCAACATAATTTATGTATCCACAACGTTTATACAGTGATTTTCCAAGGTGAAAACTCAGTTCTCTGTTTAAAGACAGTTTCCACAACATTGAATATTGCTTATCTTCGTTGTATTAGAACTCAGTCTTTAGCATAGGACCACAGTTCTCATTCATATAATTGCAAAGTCCATGGACTGACAGTTTCTAAATTAAGCCGCTTACCACCGTGTCAGTGGATGCAGACGTGATGGGGAGATCCTCGCCGTGCACAGCGATGCTGGTTTGCTTTCCTTCTCCCCGTCCGTCCTCCGTGGTGGTAGCGGTGCTGGATGGTTTCTAACCCTCAACGTGAGTGGGGCCGCTTGTATGTGGACAATTTTCAGAATAGACTCTCCACCTTGCTAGCCGCGTCTCCTTTGATTGCAGTTCAGCTGGAGCGGCAGGTGTGTAGGAGGTCTCGTTGGTTGTCCTTAGCTCCCAATCCGGCAGGGTTGATCCCAAACAATGTCGCTGATCACTTGGCAGGGTGAAAGGCAATTCTCTCTAACGCGTTTCGCACACAGGTGCTTCCTCAAAGATTAAAAACAGACACTCAATTCCGGCAGTTCAAATTAAGAAAAAGAAGAGGTAAAAAAAGAACATCACAAAAACGTTAGAACAAAAAATAAGCAAAAACACCTACCAAGAGCCACAGGCCACCGATCCGTCCATAGAAGTGTCCATCCAATCCGCCAGGGAAGAAACAGCAGAAATAAGAAGAGAGGGGAAAGAAAAGAGGAAGTGTGTGGAGAGGGAAGTACGGATGAAAAAGAGGGAGAGGGGAAGATAGGAAGCTCAGTCAGTTAGAGAAATTTGACTATCAAGTTGTCGGAGAGAGTACCAAAAGTTAGATTGGAAACATTTATGTATTGCTAGTTTAGTGTGGGGAGGGAGGGTACAAATGTATTTATCCCAGCACTTAAAGAGTGCAGGAGTCAGGGTTTCCTTGTGGATAGAGGCCTCCAGCCAGTCCATATTAAATAAGAAGAGTAACCTAGAAGTAGCCATAGGGAGAGTAGGAGAGGCAGGATGGATCCACTGTTGCAATATAGCTTTTTTCCCCACTGCTGAAAGTAACACTATCAATTTTTTATCAGTGCGTGGAATTCCAGGTTGGTCCGACAGATGACCAAAGAGGGCCCAGGGAGCAGTGCATTGAAAGGGGATGCCTAGCGTTGAGGTGCCATAATGGTGTAAGGTATGCCAGAATTTTTGAATGACAGGGCAGGCCCAGAGACAATGGAAAAGGTCAGCTTCTACCGTTGAGCATTTATTACATCCGGCCCTATCTGATATACCCATTAGAAAACCTTGTTTAGGCGAAATATATGCCCTGTGTAGCAGTTTATAGGCCATTTCCTGATATATACTAGCCGGTATTAGTTTAAGGGTCATAAAAAAAGTATCTAATAGGGTGTCTACTGTGAGTGTAGGAACTTGGGAGATCCATTTAGCTAGATCAGGAAAATCAGTGTGGGGGTCCAGTTCAGTGCGGATACGCGCATAGATAGAAGATATGGAGTATGTGTTGGAGCGTAAAAGGGAGTCTAAGGGGTTAACAAAGTCTTTTCCCGTGAGGTGAGGGAGAACGGATGTAAGATAATGTATAGCCTGGGAGTAGTAAAATCCATGCAGGGGTGAAATTGCATATTTCTCAATAGCCTCCTGGAATGGCAAAGGAGTATGAGTAGGTGTCATCAGATTACGTAGAGTCTTTAAACCAGAGGAGCACCAAGCACTAAAAGGCAAAGAGGCAGTACCATTCTGGAACTCCAGGTTTCCAAGCAAAGGTAGAGATACTGAGTAATAATAATTGAGACCAAGAGCTTTCCTAGCCATTTTCCACGCCTTAATAGTGGAAGACAATAGCGGGTTATCAAATTGGGAAGATTTTATTTGAGAGGGCCGGGCATGTAGGAGGTAAGCAAGAGAGAGAGGAGCACAAAGCTGAGATTCTAACTTGGTATCTGTGAATACATCGTTGCCACTGAGCCAATCCATAGCGAAACGTAGTAAGCACGCTAGATTGTATTGTTTAATGTTTGGTAGGTTTACACCCCCTTGACGCACCGATTGCGACATTTTTTTTAGACTTATTCTGGGGCGCTTACGGTTCCATATAAACTTGGAAAGCAAGGTATTAAGTAAAGAAAAGTCGGAGTTAGTGAGAAGAATGGGAGTCATTTGGAGGATATACAGGAGTTTCGGGAAGCTTGCCATTTTAAACAGGTTGCATCTCCCTAACATATTAAGGGGAAGGTTTTGCCATAGGCTAAGTTCAGTCTGGATTTTATGTATGATCGGGGTTATATTACGTGCATAGAGGATGGAGAGATGTTGTGGTAGAGCCACTCCTAAAAAGGTGATATGCGAGGGGGCCCATCTAAACGGGAAGGGTCTAATCCAACCCAGTCTCGCCTGGCCAAATATGGCCAGGGCTTCAGACTTGGCAAAGTTAATGGAGAAGCCAGCAAAAGACGAAAATCTGTCAATTGCCTCTACCAATACAGGAAGGGAGCGTTTAGGGTCAGAGGTACATATAAGTAGGTCATCTGCGAAGGCTATAACTTTGAGTTCGCGATCCCCAACAACAATGCCTCTAAACCCAGGTAGCAGTTGGATATAACGAATAAAAGGTTCCAGGGCCAAATTAAAAAGCAAAGGGGAGAGAGGGCATCCTTGTCTGGTGCCTCTCTCAAGAAAAAAGGAAGAGGAGGCCACATTATTAACTACCACCTGGGCCATCGGAGCAGTGCAGAGGGTACGTATTAGACTACAGAAATTAGTGCCAAATTGCTGATGGGAGAGCACTCTAAAAAGGTGTGGCCAAGCGATTTTATCGAAGGCCTTTTCGGCGTCTAGATTAATAAGAATATTGTCTTCCAAATTATGAAGGCGGGTGTGGGAAATAGCAGCTATCGCCGATCTAATACCTTGTACAGATTGTCTGCCTTTAATAAAGCCTAACTGGGCCGGGGAAATGAGATGAGGCAGACAAGACTGTAGACGGTTGGCCATTAGTTTGGTAAGCAATTTGAAGTCTTGGTTAAGAAGTGAGATAGGGCGATAGGAACCCACGAGGGAGGGATCTTTACCCGGCTTGGGTATTACGATTATCCGTGCCTCATTGAAGTATAAGGGTATAGTTCCGGAGGTAAAGATATGATTATATAATTTGGCTAGAGTGGGTGTGAGTTCAGCATTAAGTAGTTTATAGTATTCAGCCCCAAAGCCATCAGGGCCTGGGCTCTTGCCGTTTGGTAAAGATTTGATAGTTGTGAGTATCTCTTCCTCAGTTATAGACATCTCGAGAAGGTCCCTGTCATCTCGAGAGAGGACAGGAAGCTGAGCGTCATGCAAAAAGGATTCACCTGTCTCCACGTTATCTGGCTCTGCTGTATATAGGGATTTGTAAAACTGCATAAATTCGGCGCAAATGGCTGTCGGATCTGATATAATAGTGTCTGAAGATTTAACCACCTCAACCCATGTGTGCGTGCGGGGTCCCCGAGCGAGGTTTGCCAAGAGTCTGCCCGATTTATTACCCCATCTAAAAAATTTGTTCCACTGGTAATCATATCGTGTCTGGGCCTGCTCTGTTAGGAAGGTATCATATACTTGTTTAGCAGTCAGGTATGCCTCTTTATGTGCGGGAGTGTCGGAACGCTTATATGCTCTATAAGTTGAGGTGAGAAGGGAGCTCAGTTCATGGAGGCGGGAGTTAAATATTTTGCGTTTAGAATTTACGTATGAGATAATGTGGCCCCGGATAACAGCTTTAGAGGCGCTCCAGAACAGTGAGACATCCTCCGCCTGGGCCAAATTATCAGCAACGTAGGTGTGCCAAGTGTGTCTAAGGTGTAGGAGAAAATCCTCAGAGTGAGTAAGATAAGCAGGGAATCGCCAGCATTTGGAAAAACACTGGGGCAACGCGAGCTTAAGAGAAATCATAATAGGGGCATGGTCTGAGATAATAATATTTTTAATCGATGTGTGAGTGACTTTAGGGAAGAGGTGTCGGGATAAGAAAATATAATCAATACGGGAGTGCGTAGAGTGGGGGTGAGAGTAGAAAGAGTAATCACGAAGAAGAGGGTGATGGATACGCCAAGGGTCGGAGAGAGCAAGTTGTGAACAGAGGGAGGAAAGAAGATCACAGCCGGATTTGGAGGATGAAGTACTCACCCCAGACCTGTCCATGGACGGATCGATGACCGTGTTGAAATCTCCTCCTAGGATTAGATTAGAGCTCCCCCAAGAGGAAAGTTTCTGTAGGACAACTGCAAAAAAATCTTGTTGAGAGACGTTTGGGGCATATAGATTAAGGAGAGTATACAAGACATTATCAATAATCACATCTAGCAAAATAAATCTCCCATTAGGATCGAGAAACCTTCTGCGTATCGAATATTGTAGGGACTTGTGAAAAAGGATGGCAACTCCCCTGGTCTTATTAGAATAAGGGGCCGAGATACAATCCCCGATCCAGGGGGCACGTAGAGTGTTACGGGGATCGTCCAGCCAATGTGTTTCCTGTAGGAAGGTGATGTGAGGGGTCAAACGGTGGAGGTGGGAGAGCACTTTCTTGCGCTTCACTGGAGGGTTAAGGCCCTCCACATTCCATGATACTATATTGAAGGCAAGGAGTGGGGTATCCTCTGCGGCGGCGGGGGGAGTAGGAGCAGGATCAGCTATATCAGCCTATACCGATGGATGGGAATGCAAGAAAAAATATACTAGAGGTAAAGTAGGGCCCCTGCCCGTCCCAGCGAGCGGGAAGGGGTTGACCCATGGAGGATCGGGGTCGGCAGGTCCGGCAGGTGTAACCAACAATATTAAACAGTAACATAAAAAACAAACAAGAAAAACAAGAAAATTTACAGCTCATTGTATACACAGAGCTGCGCAATTATTCCTCTCCATGTGACCTACAGATGGAGAGAAAAAAAAGAGAGAAAAACATGCATGCAAGCAATAATAACAGTGCAACAGTCAAGTGGGTAAACTCGAGAAGTGGGCCTTGGCGAGTGTTATGTCATCGAAGAACAACGGCCTGCCGTCCTCGAAGACCCGCAGCCGGGCCGGGTACAGGAGAGAGAATTTAATTTTGGCGTTAAACAGTTGCTTGCACAACGGGGCAAACTCCTTGCGTTTAGCAGCGACAATGGTGGAAAAATCCTGAAATATCAAGAGCCGATCTCCGTTGTAGGTTAAGCTATCTGTCTTCCGGTAGTGGTCTAGGAGTCGAGCTTTGTCGGCATAATTAAGGATTTTCATGATCACCGGGCGAGGGCGACCAGAGTTTGTTTTACGTTCAGGGCCGATTCTATGTGCCCGCTCAATAGCCAGAGGGGCACCTTTGAGATCCATGGCCAGTTGTTGCGGTATCCAGTTAGAAAGAAGGTCAAGTAACTCATGGCCTTTGACCGATTCGGGGATACCCACCACCCGGAGATTACTTCTGCGTCCGCGATTCTCCAAATCATCTAGCTTCATGGTCAGATCCGAAATGTCACTTTGCTGTGAATTAATGGTGAGCTGTGCTGCATGCAAATCATCCTCCAGGGTAGATACCCTCTGTTCGACGTCATCTAAGCGGCCAGAGTGTTGAGTTAATTTGGATAGAGTAGAGTCAATAGCTTCTCTAATGCCCGCCAGCTTTTCATCCAGCAGAGGGCCCAGCACCGCCGCAATATCCGCAGGTTTCATTTTGGGTGGCTTACTGGCCGGAGCAGACTTGCGTTTTTGTAAGGACCTGGAACGGGTGACAGAGCAATCTGAATCAGATGAGTGTCTCCACACAGTATCGCCTCGGGTTGTAGAGGCGGGGTCAGCAATTGACATCGGGGTGGGTATGAGAAATTTTTCCATAAAAATAAGCGGGCAACGGAGGACCGATTTATACAGTAGGAGTCGCCTCACGCAAGGAGCAAGCTATAATGAGGTCACATGGAGAGGAAAAAAAAAAAAAGGGGGAAGTATAACAGGTTACATCCCAACGAGTAATAGTTCAGGACCGGTAGGCATCAGTCCGTGAACAGCGCACATGGGCGAGGAGAAATGTCACACAGGTTCCGGCCGCTAAACAGGAGACATGAGAATAGGCAGAAGTATAGAAATATATTTATAGTGGCTGTGAGTTGTCTAATCTAAAAGTCGCCACAAGAGGGAGCTAGAGTTACAGCCATTTCTAGCTATGGAGTGAGGAAAGAGCTGTGCCAGTCACAAGATGGCCGCCGACTGTAAATAAGACACGGATCCTCCGGAGGTCCCCGGGTCGTTAATCCCCGCCAGTGAGGGGGGGAGATCTGTCCTGCAAGGATGTGTGAGGTGGGGATCGGAGGGCAGGTGCCCGGAGAGGCCGGAGATCGGCAAAGCAGAGCTCAAAGTCCGGGCGGCGCCAACCACAAGATGGCCGCCGGCCGCCAGTCACACTCGTCCCGGCTCTCACCTCCCGCAGATTGTCCGGTCGCCGGTCTCCAATGAGGGTCAGTGCTTGATGGGTGGGCTCTTGGGTGTCAGGGAGCGCCGCTCAGGTGTGAGGGGGGTCCGCAGAATCGCCGCATCAGGTCCAGCGGACCGACGGCTCCACTCCCAAATCGAGGCCCCGGCTTCTTGAGGAGGGGAAGGCCGCAACCTGCAGAAGCCCTGGTAAGGGCTCCCCGGCTCCGCAACCGAGCCCCTCTGGTGCTTAGTAATCAGGGGAGCAGGCGGTCCAGTACAGAGGTGCTTGGGGACCCGTGAAATGAGTTTTATGTTAGTTTTATGAGCGGGGCCAGCAGGAGCTCATAGAGAAGGCTTCCTCACAGCTTGCAGGCTAGGCCACGCCACATCTATATTGTAAGCACGGTCGATGGAGTGGGTCTCCTCAGCTGCCGTAGTATGCCACAAATAATAAGTGATCACAGCACTGACAGCCGGCAGAGCTGAATAAGCAGCAAGAGAGGGGCATTATGTATGTAAACCGCACTTTCTGCGATGTAATCTCTGGTTGTTGTTTTTAATGTTCATTTGTTTTTCCTTACAAAATGTATCATACATTCATAGTTCAATTCAATTGGGAGATTTCAGTTGCTTAATCTTGCACAACAACATTTCCCTAAATAATACATATGTAATAATGGATAATAATTGTTAGAAGACAGTGCTCTATGATGTCTCTGCTCTTGAGCTACTTGGACCCTGTACTGCACAGAAGTGCACTGACTGACATCAGAGTATGACCAAGTGTTAATGTGCTTGTGTGCCTCGCTCGTGCGCAGGGGTGGATTGGGGTGGTAAACCAGCCCTGGAAATTTATGGAAACAGCCCTCATGGGGGTGCAGTCTGATGAGGTGGTGGAGTCTGTTGAGGGGGATGAGATTGCTCCTCATAGCACCTGATTGTATGCATTTGCGGCCTTCCTTGTGTTTTTTGCTGCAGTTGTGTATGAGGCCAGATGCAGATTGGGAACTTAAAGTGGCCCTGTATATGTGGCGCAACATGGGCATGCACAAGAGATATAACATATTGTGTAGCCATGGCGAAATCACTGGATGGCAGAGTTGCTGTACTGCAGAGATGTAATAACATAGAATGAATGGGAACAATGCAGTGTACTGAGAGATGTAATAACATAGGATGAATGGGGAAAATGCAGTGTACTGAGTGCAGTGGGCTGCCTGTCATGTGGGGGGTGGGGCCACATGACAACACACAAAACAGTTCCCACAGACATGTCAGCCTACCAGGAATCTTCCTGGTGAGCCCTATAGCCAATCTGCCCGTGCATCTTCTCTTCTCCATCCTCCATAGCCCGTGAGTGTCTTTTGTACAGAGTCTGTATACAATGGTAAAGATTCTGACTTTTCCACTGTGCCATCACTGCTGACTATATTATATTTTCCACTGCCACCATTGTCTATATATGTAGATACAGTACAAAGGTGTGTGCTTCACTGTATAGCACACCACCTGCATTACCTCCTCATGACCACACCACTGTTCGGCTACCCGCAGGCAAAACACCACTGTGACCACACCACTCCTTGGATACCCCCAGGTAAGTTACCCCCAGCAGCCACTTCACTGCTCGGCTATCCCCCTGAAGCCTCACCTCTGGCCAAGCATATGAGCCTTTTACCGGAGAGCCCTATGCAGCTGGAGATTGGACAATGGAGAGCACAGCACAAAGATTGACAATCATCACAGCTACTTAATAGGCGTTCAGTAGTACATTCTCTCCTGTGCATAAAATGTCAAACTGCAGCACAGTCTAACCCACAAATCTCTGCTGCAGCTGCTGGAGTTGATGAGGATCTGCTTCCTCCTTCCCCGGAAAATCTGTTTGCCATGGCCATCTGGACCCCGGGATTTGTCAACCCTTGCACTATGTGGCTGCTCATTTCAGAATCTGCATCTGCTGAGCACAGTGACGGGAGTCACCATCTGGCCATCATCCTTCCTGCCAATTGCCAGAAGTGCCAGATGGACAGTCCGGCCCTGATTGTGTACCTACTGCACTCCTGCATTAACACTGTGTTATCCTGCAACCTGTTCTGCCTGTTTAATACAAGCCTGATTAAGCTGTTCATCATGCGGAATGACCTCCATTGCTCATAACTGACACCTACATCAGCATCTTAGGTTCTGCCAATTAATAATAACACCTTATACTGTATAATACATCAAAAATCAAAGATTCCTCATGGACATTCAAATACTTAAAATAGAGCATTCTTGTTTCTGCAGCATCAAAAAAATAAATAAAAATAAAATAAAATAAAATAATAATAATAGTATTTATTATTCTGCCAACAGAATTCAATGTGCATCATGAAAGTAATGACAGTATCATACATGAGTGGGGAACTACTGTATAAAAATATATTTATTGTTTCACAAAATGAGAGGGTGTGTAGTATGGGTGTATGATAATATTTACTGTAAATGGATTGGATTATCAGTAAAGATGCTTGAATGATTAATAAAAGTTAATTCAAACAGCCCACTCCAAAGAAGATAAACTTCTGCTCAGACAATGGTGCACCACTATGTGAAAATTATGGTTTGAACATGTTACAGTTTATTTGAAGGTATATAGCTACACTTTATCGTACTTTAACTTAATGGGGAGTGTCCAATTATCCACGATAGTACCGCAAAAAATGGGTGTTTTTTGCAGGACCTATTTGGATAAGGAGATAAAAAAAAGTGAATAACACCTGGTTTTCATGTTTTTTTTTATCCCCCTATCCAATTAGGTCCTGCAAAAAACACCAATTTTTCTCATGAAACTACAGGTCCAGTGAAAAGCTGCGGACCTATGTATTTTTGTGGCACTTATCGCAAGTCTAGGGGGCACTTATAACAGATTATGCTTTGCGTGATAGGCTCTGGATTATTGGGGGTCATTCCGAGTTGATCGTAACTGTGCTAAATTTAGCACAGCTACGATCATTCACACTGACATGCGGGGGGACGCCCAGCACAGGGATAGTCTGTCCCACGTGTCAGTGCCGCCCCCCCCCCCCCTCAGAAGTGCAAAGGCATTGCACAGCGGCGATGCCTTTGCACTTAAAGAGTAGCTCCCGACCAGCACAGCTTTAGCGTGCTGGTCGGGAGCTACTCGTCGCTCCCCGGCCCGCAGCAGCTGCGTGTGATGCCACACAGCCACCGTGGCCCGTGGCCCGCCCCCCAACGGTCCGGCCATGCCTGTGTTGGCCGTACCACGCCCCCTAAATGGCGGCCGCTGTCCAGCCCCCTCCCACCCAGCGACCGCCTCTGCCTCAGAGGCGATCGCTAGGCAATGATGGCTGGCATGCGCCAGTGCACTGTGGTGCCGGCGCATGTGCAGTACCGACCCGATTGCTGCGCTGCGAGAAACTGCAGTGAGCGATCGGGTTCGGAATGACCCCCATTGGAGCTAACTGGATAGCCCCTGCAGGTATCCGGTCTATAGATCTATTCTAAAAAGGGCTACAGTCAATAGGTCGACCACTAATGGTTGACATACATTAGGTCAACAGGATCAAAAGGTCGACAGGGTCAAAAGGTCAACACATGTTTTTTAGGGATTTTTACATTTTTACAACTTTTGCTGCATTTACTATCCATGTCACAAACTATTACCTTTCATAACCTTTCGTAACACAGAGTCCGAAGCACGGCGAGTGAAGCAAGCCCGCGATGGGACACATTTCATAAAATTGACTATCCATGTCACAAACTATTACCATTAGTAACCTTGTGGCGAGTAAAGCAGAGCAAAGCGAGCTACCGCACCCGAAGCATTGTGAGTGAAGCGAGCCCACGAGGGGATGCAGTTAAAAAAATGTTGACCTTTGGACTGCCGACCTTTTGACCCTGCTGACCTTTTGAATGTCGACCTTTTGACCCTATCAACCTTTTGACTGTTGACCTTTTACAGTCGTCTCAATGACTGTCTATCTTTTTAATGTCTACTTTCTGTATCAGAAAATCTATTAGCCACGGTAAATTACGGCAGCTAATTGGGTACCTCCCTATGTTAGTTGAAATTTGAAAACAAAAAACAACATTCAAAATATAAATGGATAACTTTTAAAAAAGTAATTTCAATGTAGACATTTATAATAAAATATGTTTGATCTAGAGATGAGCGGGTTCGGTTCCTCGGAATCCGAACCCGCCCGAACTTCATGTTTTTTTTTCACGGGTCCGAGCGACTCGGATCTTCCCGCCTTGCTCGGTTAACCCGAGCGCGCCCGAACGTCATCATGACGCTGTCAGATTCTCGCGAGACTCGGATTCTATATAAGGAGCCGCGCGTCGCCGCCATTTTCACACGTGCATTGAGATTGATAGGGAGAGGACGTGGCTGGCGTCCTCTCCATTTAGATTAGAAGAGAGAGAGTGAGATTGATTTGAGACAGAGACACTTGATTTACTGGAGCTTAGGAGTACTGTAGAGAGTGCAGAGTTTAGTAGTGACTGACCACAGTGACCACCAGACAGTGCAGTTTTATTTAATATAATCCGTTCTCTGCCTGAAAAAAACGATACACAGTGACTCAGTCACATACCATATCTGTGTGCACTGCTCAGCCCAGTGTGCTGCATCATCTATGTATATATCTGACTGTGCTCACACAGCTTATAATTGTGGGGGAGACTGGGGAGCAGTGCCAGTTATAGGTTATAGCAGGAGCCAGGAGTACATATTATTAAAATTAAACAGTGCACACTTTTGCTGCAGGAGTGCCACTGCCAGTGTGACTGACCAGTGACCTGACCACACTGACCACCAGTATAGTTAGTAGTATACTATATTGTGATTGCCTGAAAAAGTTAAACACTCGTCGTGTGACTTGTGTGGTGTTTTTTTTTTTATTCTATAAAAAACTCATTCTGCTGACAGACAGTGTCCAGCAGGTCCGTCATTATATAATATATACCTGTCCGGCTGCAGTAGTGATATATATATATTTTTTATATCATTATTTATCATCCAGTCGCAGCAGACACAGTACGGTAGTTCACGGCTGTAGCTACCTCTGTGTCGGCACTCGGCAGTCCATCCATAATTGTATACCACCTACCCGTGGTTTTTTTTTCTTTCTTCTTTATACATACATACTACATCTCTTTATCAACCAGTCTATATTAGCAGCAGACACAGTACAGTAGTCCACGGCTGTAGCTACCTCTGTGTCGGCACTCGGCAGTCCATCCATAATTGTATACCACCTACCCGTGGTTTTTTTTTCTTTCTTCTTTATACATACATACTACATCTCTTTATCAACCAGTCTATATTAGCAGCAGACAAAGTACAGTACGGTAGTCCACGGCTGTAGCTACCTCTGTGTCGGCACTCGGCAGTCCGTCCATAATTGTATACCACCTACCCGTGGTTTTTTCTTCTTTCTTCTTTATACATACATACTACATCTCTTTATCAACCAGTCTATATTAGCAGCAGACACAGTACAGTAGTCCACGGCTGTAGCTACCTCTGTGTCGGCACTCGGCAGTCCATCCATAATTGTATACCACCTACCCGTGGTTTTTTTTTCTTTCTTCTTTATACATACTACATCTCATTATCAACCAGTCTATATTAGCAGCAGACACAGTACGGTAGTCCACGGCTGTAGCTACCTCTGTGTCGGCACTCGGCAGTCCGTCCATAATTGTATACCACCTACCCGTGGTTTTTTTTCTTTCTTCTTTATACATACTACATCTCATTATCAACCAGTCTATATTAGCAGCAGACACAGTACGGTAGTCCACGGCTGTAGCTACCTCTGTGTCGGCACTCGGCAGTCCATCCATAATTGTATACCACCTACCCGTGGTTTTTTTTCTTTCTTCTTTATACATACATACTACATCTCTTTATCAACCAGTCTATATTAGCAGCAGACACAGTACAGTACGGTAGTCCACGGCTGTAGCTACCTCTGTGTCGGCACTCGGCAGTCCGTCCATAATTGTATACCACCTACCCGTGGTTTTTTTTTCTTTCTTCTTTATACATACATACTACATCTCTTTTTCAACCAGTATATATTAGCAGCAGACACAGTACAGTAGTCCACGGCTGTAGCTACCTCTGTGTCGGCACTCGGCAGTCCATCCATAATTGTATACCACCTACCCGTGGTTTTTTTTTCTTTCTTCTTTATACATACTACATCTCATTATCAACCAGTCTATATTAGCAGCAGACACAGTACGGTAGTCCACGGCTGTAGCTACCTCTGTGTCGGCACTCGGCAGTCCGTCCATAATTGTATACCACCTACCCGTGGTTTTTTTTCTTTCTTCTTTATACATACTACATCTCATTATCAACCAGTCTATATTAGCAGCAGACACAGTACGGTAGTCCACGGCTGTAGCTACCTCTGTGTCGGCACTCGGCAGTCCATCCATAATTGTATACCACCTACCCGTGGTTTTTTTTTCTTTCTTCTTTATACATACATACTACATCTCTTTATCAACCAGTCTATATTAGCAGCAGACACAGTACAGTAGTCCACGGCTGTAGCTACCTCTGTGTCGGCACTCGGCAGTCCATCCATAATTGTATACCACCTACCCGTGGTTTTTTTTTCTTTCTTCTTTATACATACATACTACATCTCATTATCATCCAGTCTATATTAGCAGCAGACACAGTACAGTACAATAGTCCACGGCTGTAGCTACCTCTGTGTCGGCACTCGGCAGTCCATCCATAATTGTATACTAGTATCCATCCATCTCCATTGTTTACCTGAGGTGCCTTTTAGTTGTGCCTATTAAAATATGGAGAACAAAAATGTTGAGGTTCCAAAATTAGGGAAAGATCAAGATCCACTTCCACCTCGTGCTGAAGCTGCTGCCACTAGTCATGGCCGAGACGATGAAATGCCAGCAACGTCGTCTGCCAAGGCCGATGCCCAATGTCATAGTACAGAGCATGTCAAATCCAAAACACCAAATATCAGTAAAAAAAGGACTCCAAAACCTAAAATAAAATTGTCGGAGGAGAAGCGTAAACTTGCCAATATACCATTTACCACACGGAGTGGCAAGGAACGGCTGAGGCCCTGGCCTATGTTCATGGCTAGTGGTTCAGCTTCACATGAGGATGGAAGCACTCAGCCTCTCACTAGAAAACTGAAAAGACTCAAGCTGGCAAAAGCACCGCAAAGAACTGTGCGTTCTTCGAAATCCCAAATCCACAAGGAGAGTCCAATTGTGTCGGTTGCGATGCCTGACCTTCCCAACACTGGACGTGAAGAGCATGCACCTTCCACCATTTGCACGCCCCCTGCAAGTGCTGGAAGGAGCACCCGCAGTCCAGTTCCTGATAGTCAGATTGAAGATGTCAGTGTTGAAGTACACCAGGATGAGGAGGATATGGGTGTTGCTGGCGCTGGGGAGGAAATTGACCAGGAGGATTCTGATGGTGAGGTGGTTTGTTTAAGTCAGGCACCCGGGGAGACACCTGTTGTCCGTGGGAGGAATATGGCCGTTGACATGCCTGGTGAAAATACCAAAAAAATCAGCTCTTCGGTGTGGAAGTATTTCACCAGAAATGCGGACAACATTTGTCAAGCCGTGTGTTCCCTTTGTCAAGCTGTAATAAGTAGGGGTAAGGACGTTAACCACCTCGGAACATCCTCCCTTATACGTCACCTGCAGCGCATTCATAATAAGTCAGTGACAAGTTCAAAAACTTTGGGCGACAGCGGAAGCAGTCCACTGACCAGTAAATCCCTTCCTCTTGTAACCAAGCTCACGCAAACCACCCCACCAACTCCCTCAGTGTCAATTTCCTCCTTCCCCAGGAATGCCAATAGTCCTGCAGGCCATGTCACTGGCAATTCTGACGAGTCCTCTCCTGCCTGGGATTCCTCCGATGCATCCTTGCGTGTAACGCCTACTGCTGCTGGCGCTGCTGTTGTTGCTGCTGGGAGTCGATGGTCATCCCAGAGGGGAAGTCGTAAGCCCACTTGTACTACTTCCAGTAAGCAATTGACTGTCCAACAGTCCTTTGCGAGGAAGATGAAATATCACAGCAGTCATCCTGCTGCAAAGCGGATAACTGAGGCCTTGACAACTATGTTGGTGTTAGACGTGCGTCCGGTATCCGCCGTTAGTTCACAGGGAACTAGACAATTTATTGAGGCAGTGTGCCCCCGTTACCAAATACCATCTAGGTTCCACTTCTGTAGGCAGGCGATACCGAGAATGTACACGGACGTCAGAAAAAGACTCACCAGTGTCCTAAAAAATGCAGTTGTACCCAATGTCCACTTAACCACGGACATGTGGACAAGTGGAGCAGGGCAGGGTCAGGACTATATGACTGTGACAGCCCACTGGGTAGATGTATGGACTCCCGCCGCAAGAACAGCAGCGGCGGCACCAGTAGCAGCATCTCGCAAACGCCAACTCTTTCCTAGGCAGGCTACGCTTTGTATCACCGCTTTCCAGAATACGCACACAGCTAAAAACCTCTTACGGCAACTGAGGAAGATCATCGCAGAATGGCTTACCCCAATTGGACTCTCCTGTGGATTTGTGGCATCGGACAACGCCAGCAATATTGTGTGTGCATTAAATATGGGCAAATTCCAGCACGTCCCATGTTTTGCACATACCTTGAATTTGGTGGTGCAGAATTTTTAAAAAAACGACAGGGGCGTGCAAGAGATGCTGTCGGTGGCCAGAAGAATTGCGGGACACTTTCGGCGTACAGGCACCATGTACAGAAGACTGGAGCACCACCAAAAACTACTGAACCTGCCCTGCCATCATCTGAAGCAAGAAGTGGTAACGAGGTGGAATTCAACCCTCTATATGCTTCAGAGGTTGGAGGAGCAGCAAAAGGCCATTCAAGCCTATACAATTGAGCACGATATAGGAGGTGGAATGCACCTGTCTCAAGTGCCGTGGAGAATGATTTCAACGTTGTGCAAGGTTCTGATGCCCTTTGAACTTGCCACACGAGAAGTCAGTTCAGACACTGCCAGCCTGAGTCAGGTCATTCCCCTCATCAGGCTTTTGCAGAAGAAGCTGGAAACATTGAAGGAGGAGCTAACACGGAGCGATTCCGCTAGGCATGTGGGACTTGTGGATGGAGCCCTTAATTCGCTTAACAAGGATTCACGGGTGGTCAATCTGTTGAAATCAGAGCACTACATTTTGGCCACCGTGCTCGATCCTAGATTTAAAACCTACCTTGGATCTCTCTTTCCGGCAGACACAAGTCTGCTGGGGTTGAAAGACCTGCTGGTGAGAAAATTGTCAAGTCAAGCGGAACGCGACCTGTCAACATCTCCTCCTTCACATTCTCCCGCAACTGGGGGTGCGAGGAAAAGGCTCAGTATTCCGAGCCCACCCGCTGGCGGTGATGCAGGGCAGTCTGGAGCGACTGCTGATGCTGACATCTGGTCCGGACTGAAGGACCTGACAACGATTACGGACATGTCGTCTACTGTCACTGCATATGATTCTCTCAACATTGAAAGAATGGTGGAGGATTATATGAGTGACCGCATCCAAGTAGGCACGTCACACAGTCCGTACTTATACTGGCAGGAAAAAGAGGCAATTTGGAGGCCCTTGCACAAACTGGCTTTATTCTACCTAAGTTGCCCTCCCACAAGTGTGTACTCCGAAAGAGTGTTTAGTGCCGCCGCTCACCTTGTCAGCAATCGGCGTACGAGGTTACATCCAGAAAATGTGGAGAAGATGATGTTCATTAAAATGAATTATAATCAATTCCTCCGCGGAGACATTGACCAGCAGCAATTGCCTCCACAAAGTACACAGGGAGCTGAGATGGTGGATTCCAGTGGGGACGAATTGATAATCTGTGAGGAGGGGGATGTACACGGTGATATATCGGAGGATGATGATGAGGTGGACATCTTGCCTCTGTAGAGCCAGTTTGTGCAAGGAGAGATTAATTGCTTCTTTTTTGGGGGGGGTCCAAACCAACCCGTCATATCAGTCACAGTCGTGTGGCAGACCCTGTCACTGAAATGATGGGTTGGTTAAAGTGTGCATGTCCTGTTTATACAACATAAGGGTGGGTGGGAGGGCCCAAGGACAATTCCATCTTGCACCTCTTTTTTCTTTTATTTTTCTTTGCGTCATGTGCTGTTTGGGGAGGGTTTTTTGGAAGGGCCATCCTGCGTGACACTGCAGTGCCACTCCTAGATGGGCCCGGTGTTTGTGTCGGCCACTAGGGTCGCTTATCTTACTCACACAGTCAGCTACCTCATTGCGCCTCTTTTTTTCTTTGCGTCATGTGCTGTTTGGGGAGGGTTTTTTGGAAGGGCCATCCTGCGTGACACTGCAGTGCCACTCCTAGATGGGCCCGGTGTTTGTGTCGGCCACTAGGGTCGCTTATCTTACTCACACAGTCAGCTACCTCATTGCGCCTCTTTTTTTCTTTGCGTCATGTGCTGTTTGGGGAGGGTTTTTTGGAAGGGCCATCCTGCGTGACACTGCAGTGCCACTCCTAGATGGGCCCGGTGTTTGTGTCGGCCACTAGGGTCGCTTATCTTACTCACACAGTCAGCTACCTCATTGCGCCTCTTTTTTTCTTTGCGTCATGTGCTGTTTGGGGAGGGTTTTTTGGAAGGGCCATCCTGCGTGACACTGCAGTGCCACTCCTAGATGGGCCCGGTGTTTGTGTCGGCCACTAGGGTCGCTTATCTTACTCACACAGTCAGCTACCTCATTGCGCCTCTTTTTTTCTTTGCGTCATGTGCTGTTTGGGGAGGGTTTTTTGGAAGGGCCATCCTGCGTGACACTGCAGTGCCACTCCTAGATGGGCCCGGTGTTTGTGTCGGCCACTAGGGTCGCTTATCTTACTCACACAGTCAGCTACCTCATTGCGCCTCTTTTTTTCTTTGCGTCATGTGCTGTTTGGGGAGGGTTTTTTGGAAGGGCCATCCTGCGTGACACTGCAGTGCCACTCCTAGATGGGCCCGGTGTTTGTGTCGGCCACTAGGGTCGCTTATCTTACTCACACAGTCAGCTACCTCATTGCGCCTCTTTTTTTCTTTGCGTCATGTGCTGTTTGGGGAGGGTTTTTTGGAAGGGACATCCTGCGTGACACTGCAGTGCCACTCCTAGATGGGCCCGGTGTTTGTGTCGGCCACTAGGGTCGCTTATCTTACTCACACAGCTACCTCATTGCGCCTCTTTTTTTCTTTGCCTCATGTGCTGTTTGGGGAGGGTTTTTTGGAAGGGACATCCTGCGTGACACTGCAGTGCCACTCCTAGATGGGCCCGGTGTTTGTGTCGGCCACTAGGGTCGCTTATCTTACTCACACAGCGACCTCGGTGCAAATTTTAGGACTAAAAATAATATTGTGAGGTGTGAGGTATTCAGAATAGACTGAAAATGAGTGTAAATTATGGTTTTTGAGGTTAATAATACTTTGGGATCAAAATGACCCCCAAATTCTATGATTTAAGCTGTTTTTTAGGGTTTTTTGCAAAAAACACCCGAATCCAAAACACACCCGAATCCGACAAAAAAAATTCGGTGAGGTTTTGCCAAAATGCGGTCGAACCCAAAACACGGCCGCGGAACCGAACCCAAAACCAAAACACAAAACCCGAAAAATTTCCGGCGCTCATCTCTAGGATCCAGCTAGGACATGGTTTAATCTATTTGCCTTGCTGAAATATTTAGGTCCATTTATAGTAGGAGGATTTATTGCAAAAGTTTCAGAACTTGCTTGATGAAGTGGTTTTGCACATCTCTGCTAATCTCATCCTTACCTTGGGATGCCAGCGGATGTAACTGTTTGCCATCATAATAATTTAGAAGGCATTGCGATTGGTAAGGTTGCAGAACACAGATTAGCTGAGTGGATTGCCCTTTCACACTTGCACAGTATCTTAAGGCTGTCTACAACTGTTCACCACCAATGTGCCACATGTGTGCCAAAGGTGAAATGCAGTCCATACGATAAATCAGTAAGATCACGATGAAGCATTTATTTAGCCCCATCCCATTTCTACTGAAGTTATACATACTTTTTTTGTGTATTAATATAAGGTAGAAGATAATAAGGACATAACTGTTCCCATGACAACACAAAAGAGATTTAATCATATACCAGGGAATGTGGTGAAACATCTGTCTTTTCTGTTTTTTTCTTTTCTGTTTACAGAGCATGACTTATCTTTGTCATCAATTAAAAGGCCCTTTTATAGACAAAAAGAACACATACAGGCAGGGGTGAGGCCGCCTTTAGTCACAACAGTAACAGCCACCCCCCGCCTGCCTTATTTTATTATTTTTGTTGATTGGGTATAAGTGCTGATTTGATGATAGCCAATTGAATAGACTAATAAAGAAAAAACCACTAACGATGCAATTTTTTTAATTTTTAATTATGTATACATATTTACTAAGTAGCTTATAGAGGCAGCATGTTCATGTCCTACACGTTTAGACTCCATTCAAGATGGCAAATGGCACAGTACAGTCAAAATATTTTTCAGTTGCTGGTACTTTTTGGAATGACAGTACCAACACAAGCATCTGACTGCCGACCCCCAACAAGTGACGCCCCTAGGCACATGCCTCACGTGCCTAATGGGAAATTCGCCACTGCATACAGATGGAAATTATCAAGGCAGAAGGTAGCACTATGTATGAGCATCTCCAAAAAGGTTATTTATTATTATTATTATTATTATTATAAGCCGTCTATTAATTTATTGTGCTTGACAATAACTGTACACTTTAAGCTATTTTATCAACTAAAATAAAGACACGGACACAATTGCGTTGGATTAAATGGTCTTTGAATTTATTAATTGGAATGACCTCACCCGTAGTGGGTGTTCAGGAAGACGCTACCACTAACCAGCTCTAGTCACAGATCTTACAAAATGCCGGCGATTAAATGCCCCAACTGGAATGGGTATGACTGAAACACCCCATATATATATATATATATATATATATATATCTATCAGCATAACCTGTGTCGTGAAGGTCTCACCGCCCCTTCCTATAGGAAGCCCCAAGGAAGCACCCATCGCCCCTCCACAAGGGCAGGACACACTCGCTGTCCTTCAAAAGGGCAAAGTGCCCCACAACACCACTTTATGCTACAAGTGACCACTGGCCAGTAGCGCCTTCCCGCCCACTAAGTCTGAAAGAAAGATAATAGTAAGCCAAATTGAAAAGAGCCAAATTAGAGAGCCAAATTAAAGAGCCAATAGGGTGGGTGGGCTTCCAACCGACAAGAGGTAGCAGATCTGGAAGCTTCTACTCTACATGCACTAAATCACCGCCCCTACACTCACTGATAGGCTGGCCCTAACCAATTACAACTCACTCAAAACTCTGATCTGCCTAGCAACAGATGACAACTTCAACCAATCACAAAAATGTAAGATTAGATTTCATGCCTAGCCAGGCACTCTCCTTATCTAAGCCGTCTATTAATTTATTGTGCTTGACATAAACTATACACTTTAAGCTAGCTAATCAACTAAAATAAAGACATGGACACAACTGCGTTGGATTAAATGGTCATTGAATTTATTAATTGGAATGACCTCACTCGTAGTGGGTGGCCAGGAAGACGCTACCACTAACCAGCTCTAGTCACAGATCTTACAAAATGCCGGTGAATAAACACCCCAAATAGAATGGATATGACTGAAACACCCCATCTATATATATATCAGCATAACCTGTGTCGAGAAGGTCTCACCGCCCCTTCCTATAGCAGAGTGAGGACGCTCCCCAAGGAAGCGCCCATCGCCCCCCCACAAGGGCAGGACACACTCACCGTCCTTCAAATGGGGCAAGTGCCCCACAACACCACTTATGCTACAAGTGACCGCTGGCAGTAGCCACTGCCAGTTTCAGAGAAACGCAACCCGCCAACCCAATATGAAATGAAATCCAACCAAACTAAATTAACCAAACAAGAACAAAAGACCCATCAAAACAACTCCCATCCCTAACCACAAAGATAACAAACTAATCCAGACAAGAAAAAAGAGCCCTCAGAAAAATTCCAATCCCGAGATGGGAGAGATGCACACCATCCTTCCTAAACTAAAAGGTGCTCTGCAGCACCAAGAGCAGATGTCTAACCGCCAAACCACCAGCAGCCAACACAAACTTCAACACAGCAACGTTAATTTTCTTTCTAGCGCTGTCAAGCGCTGTGACGTTCTGGGATCCCCTCCATACTAACCTAGGAATAATGTCAGACCAAACTATACGCACACCTGGCCAAAGCAAGCTAAGCTCACCCAAATCTGCCTGAATCCAAAGGATAAGATCTATACACTTAAGGTGACCTACATCGTTACCACCTAGGTGCAGCAGCAACCATTGGGGACGCCCCCAACGCTGCTCCTGCTGAAACAACAGATCCAAAAGTCCAGACCACCAGAGACCTCTCACACCTAACCATCATACTCTGCGACCACCTAACAATTCAGATGCCCTCTCAGCAAGGGGATGACGCTCAGCCCAAAACACGGAAGAATGGGCAACTACCCAAATCTGTTCGGTGGAATCAGTGGACACTGTAAAAGAAAATATAACCTAGCTGTCAGACACTGCACGTAAAATAAGGAAGTAGGAAAGTTAGACTGAACCGAACAGTTAGTAACGAAAATAAACCCAAGTGAAGGAGAAAACTTAAAAAACCTCCTGTGGACCTGAAGTGTCAGCCAATTGTAATTAGGCCCTCTCGGAGGAAAAATCCCTTCACACCTCCAACTTTGGAATGCTAACCATTCCGAAATTGGCAGGTAAACAAAGTTTTTGGGTTAGCGCAAGTAGCACAACATTAACCCTTATCCAATCTAATATAAGACTTAAATGCAGCAGACTTCCACCGACCCATTTCTTGAATGGCTGACAGTGGAAGGCTGCGAGCTGCAGTGCAAGTTGCCACTCCGATGTGGAAGGAATGCGTCCCATACTCAGCACTATTAAGCCCCAGCGCGGCCAAACAGCGCTTCAACACAGCGGCAAACTGAAATCGAGTAAGAGGCAATGCATCCCCATGCAGCAGTACTTGAGCACCACATTTCGGCCTTAAGGGCAAATAAAGCTGTGCGAGCAGAACAGGGCATAAGTCTTCATCCTCCTGAGCCTTCAAAGTCACCCAGCTTTCTCGACCCGGCTTGTCGGTCTTGGAATGGGGCAACCTACACATACCCACACCTTCCTTGAGCACCAGGTCCCTGAAAAGCATGCCCGAATCTGTCGACCGTTTATTAGTGGCCACCAGCTTGCCAACCCGAAAAGCCCCAAAAAACGCAAAGGAAAAGGCTGCACGGAAAAGGGACGCCTCAAACGAAGAATCAGGCACCTCCGGCAGAATCGGCATGAGCTTGCGCAACAACTGCGTGTCAATAGGTCTGCACGTATCCGGCGGGGATGGACTTAACCTTGCCCAGCCCCTGAGCGCCTTGCATAAAGTAAATAACCTGGTTGGGTCCGTCCCCTGCTGCAAACGAGCATGGAACGAAATCTCTGCCAAAGCCGCGTACATGGACGCCTTGGACCTACCACTCTGGTAACACTCCCAAACAAAGGCCAACAAAACATCCTCCCCTGACTTACCCTCGGCCCCATACCTAAGCTGGTGCACCTGCCATTCATGCCAAGCTGCAGCATATGCCCGACGAGTCGAAGGAGCCAAGGAGTTCAGCGCCAAGGTTGCTATGCCAGCTCTATAATCTGCCAGACAGAAGTCGGACATGTCAAATCCAGGGCATCCGCCCCGGGGGCCAACATGCAAAACCTGGCAAAGTCGAAACGCGTCAGCGCATCAGCAATGCCGTTCTCGACCCCAGGCACGTGCCTCGCCGTGAAATTGATGTTAAAATGGAGACATTGTAACACCAAAAACCTCAACAGCTGCAAAGCCTGTGGCAATGATGCACGTTGATTGTTCACCGCCTGCACAACCCCCAAATTGTTGCACCAAAAGACAATCGTCCGGCTCGCCAACTTGGAGGCCCACAACTCCACCGCCACAATTATCGGAAACAATTCCAATGAAAGCAGGTTAGCAGTAAAACCACGAGATACCCAAGACTGGGGCAAGGCCGAAACACACCACTCGCCTCAGAAAAATGCGCCAAAACCCGTAGAATCAGCCGCATCTGTGAACATCTCTAGGGACGAATTAGCGACAGGCCGGAGGGGCCACAACAATTCTGAATTAAATGTAACCAAAAAGGTCAACCAAGTTCTAAGGTCGTCCTTAATTCCCGAGACAGACGAACGGTGTGATGCTCCAGCCGTGGCCCTCTCAAGTTTACGGCAAAAAACCCTCCCCATAGGGATGACCCAGCAAGCAAAATTAAGGGAGCCTAAAAGAGACTACACCTGGCGTAGCCTAATTCTACGCTTACCCAAGCATTCCCCGATCTGGCCCAAAAGCTTCTACACTTTGGTGGTCATTCCGAGTTGTTCGCTCGTTGCCGAATTTCGCTATGCTGCGATTTGTTGCTAAATGCGCATATGCTAAATTATTTTACACAAAACTTAGTAGATTTGCAGTGGATCCTGCGGCACTTTTCAGTCGCACTGCTGTTCGGTGAATGATTGACAGGAAAGGGGCGTTTCTGGATGGTAACTGAGCGTTTTCCGGGAGTGTGCTAAAAAACGCAGGCGTGTCAGGAGTGTCTGGAGAAACGGGGGAGTGGCTGGCCGAATGCAGGGCATGTTTGTGACGTCAAACCAGGAACTAAACGGACCGAGCTGATCGCAATCTAGGAGTAGGTCTGGAGCTACTCAGAAACTGCAAGAAAATATTTAGTAGCAATTCTGCTAATCTTTTATTCGCTATTCTGCTAAGCTAAGATACACTCCCAGAGGGCGGCGGCCTAGCATGTGCAATGCTGCTAAAAGCAGCTAGCGAGCGAACAACTCAGAATGAGAGCATTTGTCGCAGGGATGCGACAGCAACCTGCTCTAGTGTCAACCTCAATACCCAGATAAGAAAGACAACACGTGGGTCCCTCCGTCTTATCTTGGGCAACAGGCACTCCAAGAACCCTAAACAGCGCGCCTGCCAAAAATGTAATTGAGATAGTGGGCGATGCCCACGTGCCCAGTTCCAGCAGAAATGCACCAATGCAGGAACAAGCTAAATTTCTCTAAATAGGCGCAAGAGACTGAACAGCCCATCGGCAAACATTTGTCAACATAGAAAAAAAAACACCTAATTGAAAACCCATGAACCTGAATGAGTTGGGGTGAAGGGGAAGGAGGCGAAAAGCGGACTCAACATCTAACTTGGCCAACAGTGCTTTGGGTCCAAAACCCTGAATCAACTCCAGTGCCTCATCAAACAGCTGATACTTGACTGTGCAAAACTAATGGAGCCCCCATGCGGGTAGGACAAATGCTGGATCAAGCGGAATTTACCCGGCACCTACTTGGGAACCACCCCCAAAGGAGATACGCATAATCCATGTAAAGGTTCAAATGTGAAAGGGCCGCACATCAGACCCAATTTCACTTCCGCCTCCACCTTCTGCCTGACCACATGGGAAACTCCCTCGCTGACCAAATTCCTGCGAGACACAACCTGAACTGAGCCTGAAATGGGCAAACGGAAACCGTAATTAAAACCGGCTAACAAGAACTCGGCATCCGCCACCTTGGGGTAACTATGCAACCATTTAGCCAACTCTGGCACAACTATGGGCGGGGGCGCCTTATTTCGCACTGCTGGCAGCAGCTCCTTGGTCGGCCTGCTTAACTCCACCTCTGGACTTACAATCCTTGGCAGGGTGATTGGCTCCACAGAGGCGGCAGGAGTGACGAAAACGACAGCCCGCACCTCTAGTGAATTTAGAGTCATTAAACGCAAAACACTTGCCCTTCGCTTGATACCCAGGGGCACTCTTACCCCCCAAAAACTTCTTCTTGGTCTGCCCCTCAACCGCACTACCCCCTTGGTTGGAAACCTCCATCCACACCTCGACATCCTTAAAACCCAAATGTAATGTCGGATTGCCATCCTGATTCTTACAGAATTTTTCATCATAATCCCTCCAAACGGTACCTTTGTATTTTAAGAACATCTCGTTAATCAAAAACATGTACAGTATTTCACCACATTCAGATGTTCATTGTGCCGAGTTTTTAAATAGACAGCAGAAAAGACCAAGAAACCTCTCAACCAATGATGAAAGCACCGGAAAGCATGTTCACCAATGCCCCCCACCTTCTTAGCCTTATCAAAGTCCTTCCTCATGTCATCCGTGAGGGTGAACAGATCGACAAATTTCCCCTTAACAATTTTCTCCTTCATCCTTTTCCTTAAGCCCTGCGTAACAGCAGTGTTGGCGCAGCGCACCATCTCTGAAAACAACGGCGGTTTGTCAGGAGCTGCCGCCTTTTTCGGCACCTTGGCCTTGTCTACCAACTTGGCGACCTCGCGCGCAACTAACTTCGCAAGCTTACGTGGGTGCTTGGGAAAATCAGACCCCTCGCTGCTAGCAGAGGAGTCCGATGAGGATACAACAGATGAATCAGCCGAAACATCATGCTCACCAGATCCTGAAGGGCCAGGGATGTTGGCCATCTCAGAACGAATGGTTTGTAACATAACTGCGCTCATCCCTTACAGTTTTGAACGATAGTAAATTAATTCTGATTGCGTGATGTTTGGTCAAAATCATATGTTTTACTAAGGTACTATTTGACCCAAAAAGAATATATAAAAGAAACAGTGAAAATAAAAAAATAAATAAAATATATGTATAAAATATACAATAAGAAGTACAGAAATGAAACAAAATGTAATGAGAATTAAATTGTAATTGTAAGTGATTAACTCCAATGGTAAGCACTTCAAGTTATTTCCTACACAAGTTTTGTCCTTATACCACTGTTGGTAGATTCCTTGTGGTATCTAGCATGAAGGAAGTGGCACTCAGAATGATGGAAATGTGAGATTAAAGTCAAAATGCTGTAAAGGCTTTCTTATGAGTCTACAATGCTCATTGGAAAAGGATGTATCTAATCCTGACCGGAATACGAAAGTTCTTACAATGTCTCTCCTTAAAGCAGAGGACGGCGTCCCGTACCTCTGTATGTGTAAACAGGTGTTTAGTGCACTTTCGTCGCGGCCGTAGTGGTAAGGTGTACAGGTGCGGGGGGGCTGCGGGATCTCTCGGTAACTCCGGACGGACTTACCACTTAGCTCGTGCGCCTGCTCTACCGGTTCGTCCTGGTGCGGATTTCCCCGTGAGCTTGCGGCACTTGCCGGGCTAGTCATGGTCAGGGGGAGGGTGCTTAGTTGTGGGTTCTGAATGGAACCTTTGACAGTAGCGCACCTCCCCACAACGGAGAACTCACCTGTGGGGTCCTTTGCTGCCCATCCGTTTGCATGGCTTACCGATGTCTGCGTCCTGGGTCCGAAAGGTCTTACAGCAAACTCCTGCTGTCCGCTGATGTATGTTGATCGTCCTTGTTATCTCCAACGCGTTTCAACCGATTTTGGTCTTCCTCTGGGAGTCTTTACAATGTCCTGATCATGGCTGATGTTAAATTAGTTAGAGGGCGGGATTCATGACTATTCTTCCTTCATTCCAGGGTTTTGATTGGTTATTGAAGTTGTCAATATTGTACAGGGGTAATTGGTTCATAGATTGACTCAATGCTTGTACGTTCGATAAAATTACATGATGCAGTTGCAATGCAGGTGAATTTATGTTAATCAAAAGATGTGACATATTTCTTGGTGATGATTCAATATTTGTTGAATAAAACTAAAAGAATAACCTAATGCATAATAGATTTTCTACGCTTATATAATGCCGGGATATTCAAAACTATGATTGAACTCTTGATTTTCGTCTCTATAATTTTTAGCAGTATGATGTATAGAAAACATTAGGGTTTTGATGTGTTTTACCAAGCAGAGTATATTCTAATGATAAAGGCGAACTGAGCATAACGTTGTTCAAAGATATTGTGGTTTTCTGGAATGTAATACTGCTGGTATGTACCTTTTCTGTGGTACATTTGTTGCTGAAATATGTTCACTGGGATGCGACTACCTGTCCCAGTTAGGGGTACTATATTCACATGTGTTAACTCAAAGCTCTTAGGCCCTCATTCCGAGTTGTTCGCTCGCAAGCTGCTTTTAGCAGCTTTGCACATGCTAAGCCGCCGCCTACTGGGAGTGAATCTTAGAATAGTAGATCTGCGAACGAAAGATTAGCAGATTTGCGAATAGACAGTTCTTAGCAGTTTCTGAGTAGCTCGAGACTTACTCTGCCACTGCGATCAGTTCAGTCAGTTTCGTTCCTGGTTTGACTTCACAAACACACCCAGCGTTCACCCAGACACTCCCCCGTTTCTTCAGACACTCCCGCGTTTTTCCCAGAAACTGCAGCGTTTTTTCGCACACAGCCATAAAACGGCCAGTTTCCGCCCAGAAACACCCACTTCCTGTCAATCACACTACGATCACCAGAACGAAGAAAAACCCTTGTAATGCCGTGAGTAAAATACCTAACTTAATAGCAAATTTACTTGGCGCAGTCGCACTGCGGACATTGCGCATGCGCATTAGCGACTAATCGCTCCGTTGCGAAAAAAAAAATAACGAGCGAACAACTCGGAATGACCACCTTAATGCATTCACTGATGATCTCTTATGATTCTACTTGCAAGTAATAGACCTTATTTCATTGTGAAGGTTTAACCCTTTTGGTGCCAGTGTACCAAAAGCAATTATTAGGCGCAATTCTTCTCTATTTATTTTCTGTATGTAATCCCCTCCTCTCCAATTCTTTTTGACCTCTTTTATTCCTGTAAAATTTAGTAGTGCGGGGTTTGATTCGTGATGTTCTTTAAAGTGTGTTGAAAGCGGATGATCTTCTGTTTTTCTTTTTATGTTGCGAATATGTTCGCTGATTCGAATTCTAAGCGGTCTGATGGTTCTTCCTATGTACTGTAACTGGCACGGACATTCTAATAAATAAATGATACCTTTACTGTGGCATGTGATTCTATCTTGGATTTTGTGTGTGTAAGAATTGGTTGTGGACTTCTTCGTAGCAGTAGGTAGTGTGCTTCTGGCTCTTGTCACTTGGCAACCTGAACAAATCCCACAGTGATAGAATCCCCCTTTGTTCTGTGCCCCATCTGATGTGGTTTGCATCAGGTTCGATGGTGGTATGTGACTGTGCGTGAGTTTTTTCTTAATGTCAGGGGCCTTTCGATAGATGACTTTTGGGTTGGGGGGTAGGATTTTTGCTAAATCGTCATCTTGCAATACTATTGGCCAATGTTTTTTAATGATCTTTTTGATCTGGTGGGCTTGGTCTGAATATTGTGTGATGAACAATGTTTCTTCAATTTGCGTCATCTGTTTTGACTTGTCTTTATAGGTTAGGAGTGAATGTCTATCAATATTTTTTACTGTTTCAAAGGCTGCTTGTACTGTCTCCGGGTGATAGTTTTTCTCTCTGAACCTATCACTCAAAGCTTTCCCCTGTGTCTCGTAGTCACTCATCTTCGAGCAGTTTCTACGGAGTCTTTGAATTGTCCCATCGGTATTCCATTCAGCCAAGCTGGATGGTGTCCACTTGTGGCTAGTATGTAACTATTCATGTCAACAGTTTTGTTGAATTTGTTTGTGTGTATTTGACCCTCATTGATGAAAATATTGAGATCAAGGAATTGAACCTTTTGCTGACTGTACGTGGTGGAAAATTTCAGATTCCGGTCATTTTGATTGAGGTGTGTTATGAACTTGTTGAGTGATTCCTCATCTCCCTGCCATATGAAGAATATGTCATCTATAAATCTGGTCCAGAGGACGAGGTTCGCGTCAAGTGTTGAGTCAGACCAGATGGTATCGTCTTCCCACCTACTCATGAACAGGTTCGCATAAACCTCTTCCCCATCGCGGTCCCAGTGGTCTGTAGGTAGTAGTTGTTATTAAACCATAGGTAGTTGTGGGTGAGTATGTACTCTATGCCCCCAAAATGAATTCCCTTTGTTCTGGTAACATGTCGAGGTCCTGTTCAAGATAGTGGCGTGTGCTGGCTAGTCCCTGTGTGTGGTGTATGATGGAATATAGGGAAGTGACGTCGCTTGTCACTAGCCAGTAATTGTCTTTCCATGTGATTGAATTTAGTTTCCTAAGAATGTCAGTAGTGTCTCTGAGATAGAATTTTTGGTGTTTGACATATGGCTGTAAAAAGAAATCAATGTATTGTGAAAGGTTTGAGCTGATGGAATCTATTCCAGATATTATAGGTCTGCCTGGTGGTTTGATTGGATCTTTATGCACTTTTGAGAAGTAACAAAATACTGGTCTGATGGGGTGTTGTATGTTTAGGTATGTATGTTCCTGTGTTGATAGAATCCCTTTGTCCAACCCTTCTCTAAGTACTGTCTGTAATTGATGTTTGAAAGCATGGGTGGGGTCTCCTTGTAGTTTCCTGTAAGTACTTGTATCGCTCAGTATCCTATTTGCTTGCTCCATGTAATCGTCCTTGTTGAGGAGTACTACCCCCCCCTTTATCGGCCGGTTTAATTATCAAATTTGTGTTTTTGCTTAGTTCTGTCAATGCTATTATCTCTTTGTTGGTCATGTTCTGTGTTCTGTGTCTCTTCTGTCTGTCGTCTAGTCTCATGATGTCTTTCTCTACCATATCCGTAAAGGTTGCTATATGATTGCCCATCATGTAATTAGGATAGAATTGTGACTTGGGTTTAAGGGAGGTATGGGAGAATGGATCATCCTTGTCTGGTTTGTGTTGTGGTAACGGTGTCTTTTGAAAATATTTCTTTAATGTAAGCTTGCGTGTAAATTTTTGTATGTCCATATATGTTTCAAATTAATTTAATGGTGCTGTGGGTGCAAATTTGAGTCCCTTATCTAGGGCACTAACCTGATGTTTATTGAGTGCATGGCTACTTAGATTGAATAAGCCGTGTCCTTTGGTTTGTGTCACCCTCAAATTCAGTGTTTTGCTTTTTTGTCCCTCCCCCTTAATCCTCGTCGGGTTCTGAAAGTTTTCTCTTTGTCTGCTGATTTTGTGTCTTGACAGACCCTATCTGATGGATATGGTCTGTTGTGTACTCTAAAAAATTGGAATCTCCACATGCCGGTTGTATGTCGATATTTACTTCTTCTGTTGGTAAGTTACTATCAACGGTGGCTAAATGACGTTCAGTCTGTGGCCCCAATGTTGATGATGTTGTATTGAGTAGCGCTAGTTCAGTATCGAGCCAGCCCTGCTCTAGTGATTGTCTGGCTAGTTCGTGTGTGAATTCATCGTTTATGTCATAAATGGAGAAAGATGTATCATTATCAGTTAACGTAGATACTTCAAAAGATGTATCATTGTTATTTAATTGTGCGTTGGAAACACCTTTTTTTTTATTTTATTTTTTAGTGTAGATTCGTCGTGTACTGCTGGTATGTCAGATTCAACCTTTTGTAGACGGGTGTCCTAAATGAAACTTTGGTTTTTGCTTTTGGTGGTACTTTTTTCTGATTGATGTTTGAATGCAAATCAGGAGCTAACTTTTGCTTGGATTTGTTCTTTTTATGTAGACCAAACTTATCCCTGAGTATTTTGTTCTTTTCAGTCTCCTGCGAGAGACCAGGAACCGAAGCACCGGCACCCGCGAAGATGGGTCCGCATCCCTGCGTCTCGCAGATCCATCCTGCACCAGAGCGGCCCGAGGGGCCGAAGAGCTGTCTTCACTAACCTCAGGAACAGAAACAAGTGGTATTAAGTCACCAGGCACCTCAGCTGACCCAACAGATGAACCGGGGAGGGGGTGCGGAACATCCCCGCTTGGGGCCCCCAAAGGCAGCATTGTACCCTACCTGGATGGAGCCGCCTGAGCTAGTGGCGCATGTGATGGGGGAAGATATGGAGGCACCATGCCTGTCTGGCTAATGCTGGGAAAGCGAATGCTTGGGGACCCAAAACCACCCTGCCAAGGGTACCCGTAAGGCCCCGGCTGTGCTGGGAGATAAGGCGACTGCCAGTACAGGAACTGTTGGAAGGCAGTCGATGGAAGGGAGGTGGACTGGAACCCACCCACGAAAGCGGAAACACTAGGGGGGTGGCCAAAAGACTGTCCCATCCCAGAGGACCAGTCTGACTGGACCACTTGTGGTGTGGAAACTATTGGGGGGGAACCCATGGGAAACTACTGGGGCAAATGGCATTTGCAAATAAGGTTGGCCAATGCTGCCAGAAGCGGAGAAAGCTGGCAAGCCCAGGGTACTTGACGTAAAACTATCCCCAGCCACGGATCTAAAAGAAGTAAAGGAGGCTGCTGCAGAGCCTTGAACTGAAAAGGCCCGCAGTACCTCCAAGGGGGTGCATCAGGAGCCCACGGGAGCCGCACCAGATCCCTGGGCAGCCGTGCCCGCACCCGCCCCTATGCTATTATATAGCGCAGCTGGGGGTGCTCAATCCCCGCCGTGTGCACAGCTAGCATCAGCGCCGGCCGCCGCCATGTCAGGCCTGTGGATTGCGGGAGACACGCAGCTGGCCGGCACCGAATCATTGCAGCCAAGCGCGGCCAGGGCTGCTGAATCCCAGCCGCACTGTACATGCCAACCAGCGCCGGCTGGACACACGGAGCCGCCCGGCGCCGCTGAGTCCACAGAGACGGGAGGCTCTGGCGGAGAAGGTACAATTGCGCCTGCTGCTCCAGAGCTGTAAGCCGGCCTGGTGGG
This sequence comes from Pseudophryne corroboree, assembly GCF_028390025.1. Lineage (NCBI taxonomy): Eukaryota > Metazoa > Chordata > Amphibia > Anura > Myobatrachidae > Pseudophryne > Pseudophryne corroboree. Next base: position 517,277,707 of record NC_086447.1, on the reverse strand, counting down.
GAGAGCAGCAGGGCGGTGGAGGTGCACAGTACCCGTCGTGGGAGCTGCGTCCACTAGCCGCTGGGGACGGGGAGCTGAGCGCCTGGGCATGCAGAAGGGGTGGGGAGGACACACGAGCTGGGAAAAGTGAAACTGCAGGGAGGGAGGCAGCAGGGGGCCAACAAATAATGTATATAGGTATATAAAAAAATAACATATATAAGGAAAGGGATAGAATGAAGAAATAGGGAATAATGAATAAACTGGGAATAAAGAATAAACTGAAACAGAAGGGAATAGAGAGAATCAGAGCAAGAAATCTCAAGGGGAGAAAGAGTGAAAGAGACAGAAAATATACAGCCTTCACTTATCACTTCCAACCGACAAGAGGAAGCAAATCTGGAGGCTTCTACTCTACATGCACTAAATCAACGCCCCTATACTCACTGATAGGCTGGCCCTAACCAATTACAACTCACTCAAAACTCTGATCTGCCTAGCAACAGATGACAACTTCAACCAATCACAAAAATGTAAGACTCTTATATAGTTTTCGTGCCTAGCCTGGCACTCTCCTTATCTTATTATTATTATTATTATTATTATCTTTTATTTGGAATGTGTCTCAAATGATCTGTAGCACTGTATATGGGTTGCAAAATGTGCTTGTGAAATTCTAGCAGAAAACAACAAGGTACCATTTCCCACTCTGGCAGCACTATAGCATGGCACTCCAGAGCTCTGTATTGTTGCACACATGATGATATTAAGTGAAGGTCTGGGAACAGGAGACGGTTGCTGGGTATATCCTAAGGACATACCCTGTGATTTTTTTTAATGTAGCAGGGTGCCTGCTGTCATGGAAGCATCTGAGCTGCCCCCTCAAACCAGCTCCCTAGGTGGTGACACTGGTTGTACACCTCTCATTAAAACCCTACACTCTGATGTCAGAGCAGATACTATGGGCAGGATGTAATGAAGTCCAAGTCCGGCGGTCATGTGTTATGCCAGCAAAACTCAGACGTTATTTTAAAGGGGCAATCATGTACAAGGCATGGTTTAGCCTTGTACATGATTGCCCCTTTAAAAAAAAGGTCAGAGTTTGGCTGGCATCACGCACCGCTGCCGTACTTGGACTTTATTACATCCTGCCTATAAATGGGTCTTCTTGTATGGGATTCTGCATATTTGAGACTGTCAACTACTGTGTGTAACTGGTTACTGGAGCTTTTTCAAAAAGGGTTGAACAAGAATGAGCATTTTTGAATGCATCTGCAAATATATTCAGTTTCAGTAGCTGAAGAGCAGATATTGTAGTTAATTGCTAAACTAGCTGTCTCATGCAGCTGAACCATACTTGCCTACCTGACCCTCTCCATGAGGGAGAAAATGCTCTGTTCCTGGACTTTCCCGGTAATGTATGATTACCATCACCTGTGGTGAGCTAGTTAATTGATAAGAAAGGCGTTTCACCACAGGTGATGGCAATCATACATTACCAGGAAAGTCCAGGAACAGAGCATTTTCTCCCTCATGGAGAGGGTCAGACAGGCAAGTCTGAGCTAGACCCTTGTTCACCACCATTTAGAAAAATTTCCACAGCAGTTAGAAGCAATAGTGCTTATTACCACTTACAGGAGTAGTAAGAATGACAACTTCATCAAATATTTTACATTCAGTACTGTTGAGAGAAAGTACATAAATGCATGGAAATACTACACATCTTGAACTTATTTTCAAATAATACATACATTTTGTAACAGGTGTAATACAGTGGTCTTTTAACCTTTTTGTTTTGGAAAATTAATGATGGAAAAAATGACAAGCTTCCAAATGCTGTTTTCAGAGTTTAAAAATTATTTTGAAAACCAAAATGAAATGTGCCTTGCAAATACAGTATGAAACAATACCTAGGAAATATTGATATGCAATTTTATTTGAAAGCGTAAAGATAACAGGAAGCATAAAAATTTCAGACCTGTGAAAAATATGGTTAAAGGGACAGTATTTCTTTATTTTTTTTCTATATCCAAAACCTTATTGCATGAGAAATGTTTCCTTTTTTTTAATTCCCTAACAATTTTCTTTGATTTGTAGTTTCACAGCAGCTGTCAGGGGCAATAAGTAGCGCAGAGAGAGGAGGGTACTAGGTTCATTAGGTTGACCACTATTGGTCGACATGCATTCGGTTGACATTGTCATTGTGTCAACAAGGTCACTAGGTCTACATGGCACATGTCAACACATGAAAAGGTTGACATGAGTTTTTCACTTTTTTTTTCATTTTTAAACTTTTCCATACTTTATGATCCACATGGACTACGATTGGGAATAGTAACCGGCATTGTAAGCCATGTGAGGGGAAATGGTGCACTAATTGGGGTTCCCGGTTACTTTACGACGAAAATGACACAAGTCTCTCCAAAAAACTCATGTCTACATTATTCAATGTCGACCTAATGACCGCGTCGACCTTTTTCAGGTGTCGACCTAGTCACTGTCGACCAACAGTAGTCAACCCAATGACTGTCGAGCTAGTTCCTGTTGACCCAACGATCCACACCCATAATTAACAGTCTGCCTCATGCAAATACAGTGTACTGTATTTAATACTTCAGTCATATGCCCACAATCCAAATACATACTGGTAGGTTAATTGTCTCCCGACAAAAAAATGAACCCTAGTGTGTAAGTGTGTGCGTGTATGTGTGGTAAGGAACATAGGGGGTAATTCAGACCTGATCACAGCAGCAAATGTGTTAGCAGCTGGGCAAAACCATGGGGGTCATTCCGAGTTGATCGCTAGCTGCCAATGTTCGCAGTGCAGCGATCAGGCTAAAAATTGGCATTTCTGCGCTTGCGTATGCACCGCAATGCGCACGCGTGATGTACAGGTACAAAGGCATTTGTTGTTTTGCACAGGTTCTAGCGAAGTTTTCAGTCGCACTGACGGCCGCAAGAAGATTGACAGGAAAGGGGCATTTCTGGGTGTCAACTGACCATTTTCAGGGAGTGTTTTCAAAAACACAGGCGTGTCTGAAAAAAACGCAGGCGTGGCTGGGCGTTTGCTGGGCGGGAGTATGACGTCAAATCCGGACACAAACAGGCTGAAGTGATCGCAAGCACTGAGTAGGTTCAGAGCTACTCAGAAACTGCACAAACTGTTTTTGCTGAGCTCAGCTTTCTTATGAGTCTACAATGCTCATTGGAAAAGGATGTATCTAATCCTGACCGGAATACGAAAGTTCTTACAATGTCTCTCCTTAAAGCAGAGGACGGCGTCCCGTACCTCTGTATGTGTAAACAGGTGTTTAGTGCACTTTCGTCGCGGCCGTAGTGGTAAGGTGTACAGGTGCGGGGGGGCTGCGGGATCTCTCGGTAACTCCGGACGGACTTACCACTTAGCTCGTGCGCCTGCTCTACCGGTTCGTCCTGGTGCGGATTTCCCCGTGAGCTTGCGGCACTTGCCGGGCTAGTCATGGTCAGGGGGAGGGTGCTTAGTTGTGGGTTCTGAATGGAACCTTTGACAGTAGCGCACCTCCCCACAACGGAGAACTCACCTGTGGGGTCCTTTGCTGCCCATCCGTTTGCATGGCTTACCGATGTCTGCGTCCTGGGTCCGAAAGGTCTTACAGCAAACTCCTGCTGTCCGCTGATGTATGTTGATCGTCCTTGTTATCTCCAACGCGTTTCAACCGATTTTGGTCTTCCTCTGGGAGTCTTTACAATGTCCTGATCATGGCTGATGTTAAATTAGTTAGAGGGCGGGATTCATGACTATTCTTCCTTCATTCCAGGGTTTTGATTGGTTATTGAAGTTGTCAATATTGTACAGGGGTAATTGGTTCATAGATTGACTCAATGCTTGTACGTTCGATAAAATTACATGATGCAGTTGCAATGCAGGTGAATTTATGTTAATCAAAAGATGTGACATATTTCTTGGTGATGATTCAATATTTGTTGAATAAAACTAAAAGAATAACCTAATGCATAATAGATTTTCTACGCTTATATAATGCCGGGATATTCAAAACTATGATTGAACTCTTGATTTTCGTCTCTATAATTTTTAGCAGTATGATGTATAGAAAACATTAGGGTTTTGATGTGTTTTACCAAGCAGAGTATATTCTAATGATAAAGGCGAACTGAGCATAACGTTGTTCAAAGATATTGTGGTTTTCTGGAATGTAATACTGCTGGTATGTACCTTTTCTGTGGTACATTTGTTGCTGAAATATGTTCACTGGGATGCGACTACCTGTCCCAGTTAGGGGTACTATATTCACATGTGTTAACTCAAAGCTCTTAGGCCCTCATTCCGAGTTGTTCGCTCGCAAGCTGCTTTTAGCAGCTTTGCACATGCTAAGCCGCCGCCTACTGGGAGTGAATCTTAGAATAGTAGATCTGCGAACGAAAGATTAGCAGATTTGCGAATAGACAGTTCTTAGCAGTTTCTGAGTAGCTCGAGACTTACTCTGCCACTGCGATCAGTTCAGTCAGTTTCGTTCCTGGTTTGACTTCACAAACACACCCAGCGTTCACCCAGACACTCCCCCGTTTCTTCAGACACTCCCGCGTTTTTCCCAGAAACTGCAGCGTTTTTTCGCACACAGCCATAAAACGGCCAGTTTCCGCCCAGAAACACCCACTTCCTGTCAATCACACTACGATCACCAGAACGAAGAAAAACCCTTGTAATGCCGTGAGTAAAATACCTAACTTAATAGCAAATTTACTTGGCGCAGTCGCACTGCGGACATTGCGCATGCGCATTAGCGACTAATCGCTCCGTTGCGAAAAAAAAAATAACGAGCGAACAACTCGGAATGACCACCTTAATGCATTCACTGATGATCTCTTATGATTCTACTTGCAAGTAATAGACCTTATTTCATTGTGAAGGTTTAACCCTTTTGGTGCCAGTGTACCAAAAGCAATTATTAGGCGCAATTCTTCTCTATTTATTTTCTGTATGTAATCCCCTCCTCTCCAATTCTTTTTGACCTCTTTTATTCCTGTAAAATTTAGTAGTGCGGGGTTTGATTCGTGATGTTCTTTAAAGTGTGTTGAAAGCGGATGATCTTCTGTTTTTCTTTTTATGTTGCGAATATGTTCGCTGATTCGAATTCTAAGCGGTCTGATGGTTCTTCCTATGTACTGTAACTGGCACGGACATTCTAATAAATAAATGATACCTTTACTGTGGCATGTGATTCTATCTTGGATTTTGTGTGTGTAAGAATTGGTTGTGGACTTCTTCGTAGCAGTAGGTAGTGTGCTTCTGGCTCTTGTCACTTGGCAACCTGAACAAATCCCACAGTGATAGAATCCCCCTTTGTTCTGTGCCCCATCTGATGTGGTTTGCATCAGGTTCGATGGTGGTATGTGACTGTGCGTGAGTTTTTTCTTAATGTCAGGGGCCTTTCGATAGATGACTTTTGGGTTGGGGGGTAGGATTTTTGCTAAATCGTCATCTTGCAATACTATTGGCCAATGTTTTTTAATGATCTTTTTGATCTGGTGGGCTTGGTCTGAATATTGTGTGATGAACAATGTTTCTTCAATTTGCGTCATCTGTTTTGACTTGTCTTTATAGGTTAGGAGTGAATGTCTATCAATATTTTTTACTGTTTCAAAGGCTGCTTGTACTGTCTCCGGGTGATAGTTTTTCTCTCTGAACCTATCACTCAAAGCTTTCCCCTGTGTCTCGTAGTCACTCATCTTCGAGCAGTTTCTACGGAGTCTTTGAATTGTCCCATCGGTATTCCATTCAGCCAAGCTGGATGGTGTCCACTTGTGGCTAGTATGTAACTATTCATGTCAACAGTTTTGTTGAATTTGTTTGTGTGTATTTGACCCTCATTGATGAAAATATTGAGATCAAGGAATTGAACCTTTTGCTGACTGTACGTGGTGGAAAATTTCAGATTCCGGTCATTTTGATTGAGGTGTGTTATGAACTTGTTGAGTGATTCCTCATCTCCCTGCCATATGAAGAATATGTCATCTATAAATCTGGTCCAGAGGACGAGGTTCGCGTCAAGTGTTGAGTCAGACCAGATGGTATCGTCTTCCCACCTACTCATGAACAGGTTCGCATAAACCTCTTCCCCATCGCGGTCCCAGTGGTCTGTAGGTAGTAGTTGTTATTAAACCATAGGTAGTTGTGAGTGAGTATGTACTCTATGCCCCCAAAATGAATTCCCTTTGTTCTGGTAACATGTCGAGGTCCTGTTCAAGATAGTGGCGTGTGCTGGCTAGTCCCTGTGTGTGGTGTATGATGGAATATAGGGAAGTGACGTCGCTTGTCACTAGCCAGTAATTGTCTTTCCATGTGATTGAATTTAGTTTCCTAAGAATGTCAGTAGTGTCTCTGAGATAGAATTTTTGGTGTTTGACATATGGCTGTAAAAAGAAATCAATGTATTGTGAAAGGTTTGAGCTGATGGAATCTATTCCAGATATTATAGGTCTGCCTGGTGGTTTGATTGGATCTTTATGCACTTTTGAGAAGTAACAAAATACTGGTCTGATGGGGTGTTGTATGTTTAGGTATGTATGTTCCTGTGTTGATAGAATCCCTTTGTCCAACCCTTCTCTAAGTACTGTCTGTAATTGATGTTTGAAAGCATGGGTGGGGTCTCCTTGTAGTTTCCTGTAAGTACTTGTATCGCTCAGTATCCTATTTGCTTGCTCCATGTAATCGTCCTTGTTGAGGAGTACTACCCCCCCCTTTATCGGCCGGTTTAATTATCAAATTTGTGTTTTTGCTTAGTTCTGTCAATGCTATTATCTCTTTGTTGGTCATGTTCTGTGTTCTGTGTCTCTTCTGTCTGTCGTCTAGTCTCATGATGTCTTTCTCTACCATATCCGTAAAGGTTGCTATATGATTGCCCATCATGTAATTAGGATAGAATTGTGACTTGGGTTTAAGGGAGGTATGGGAGAATGGATCATCCTTGTCTGGTTTGTGTTGTGGTAACGGTGTCTTTTGAAAATATTTCTTTAATGTAAGCTTGCGTGTAAATTTTTGTATGTCCATATATGTTTCAAATTAATTTAATGGTGCTGTGGGTGCAAATTTGAGTCCCTTATCTAGGGCACTAACCTGATGTTTATTGAGTGCATGGCTACTTAGATTGAATAAGCCGTGTCCTTTGGTTTGTGTCACCCTCAAATTCAGTGTTTTGCTTTTTTGTCCCTCCCCCTTAATCCTCGTCGGGTTCTGAAAGTTTTCTCTTTGTCTGCTGATTTTGTGTCTTGACAGACCCTATCTGATGGATATGGTCTGTTGTGTACTCTAAAAAATTGGAATCTCCACATGCCGGTTGTATGTCGATATTTACTTCTTCTGTTGGTAAGTTACTATCAACGGTGGCTAAATGACGTTCAGTCTGTGGCCCCAATGTTGATGATGTTGTATTGAGTAGCGCTAGTTCAGTATCGAGCCAGCCCTGCTCTAGTGATTGTCTGGCTAGTTCGTGTGTGAATTCATCGTTTATGTCATAAATGGAGAAAGATGTATCATTATCAGTTAACGTAGATACTTCAAAAGATGTATCATTGTTATTTAATTGTGCGTTGGAAACACCTTTTTTTTTATTTTATTTTTTAGTGTAGATTCGTCGTGTACTGCTGGTATGTCAGATTCAACCTTTTGTAGACGGGTGTCCTAAATGAAACTTTGGTTTTTGCTTTTGGTGGTACTTTTTTCTGATTGATGTTTGAATGCAAATCAGGAGCTAACTTTTGCTTGGATTTGTTCTTTTTATGTAGACCAAACTTATCCCTGAGTATTTTGTTCTTTTCAGTCTCCTGCGAGAGACCAGGAACCGAAGCACCGGCACCCGCGAAGATGGGTCCGCATCCCTGCGTCTCGCAGATCCATCCTGCACCAGAGCGGCCCGAGGGGCCGAAGAGCTGTCTTCACTAACCTCAGGAACAGAAACAAGTGGTATTAAGTCACCAGGCACCTCAGCTGACCCAACAGATGAACCGGGGAGGGGGTGCGGAACATCCCCGCTTGGGGCCCCCAAAGGCAGCATTGTACCCTACCTGGATGGAGCCGCCTGAGCTAGTGGCGCATGTGATGGGGGAAGATATGGAGGCACCATGCCTGTCTGGCTAATGCTGGGAAAGCGAATGCTTGGGGACCCAAAACCACCCTGCCAAGGGTACCCGTAAGGCCCCGGCTGTGCTGGGAGATAAGGCGACTGCCAGTACAGGAACTGTTGGAAGGCAGTCGATGGAAGGGAGGTGGACTGGAACCCACCCACGAAAGCGGAAACACTAGGGGGGTGGCCAAAAGACTGTCCCATCCCAGAGGACCAGTCTGACTGGACCACTTGTGGTGTGGAAACTATTGGGGGGGAACCCATGGGAAACTACTGGGGCAAATGGCATTTGCAAATAAGGTTGGCCAATGCTGCCAGAAGCGGAGAAAGCTGGCAAGCCCAGGGTACTTGACGTAAAACTATCCCCAGCCACGGATCTAAAAGAAGTAAAGGAGGCTGCTGCAGAGCCTTGAACTGAAAAGGCCCGCAGTACCTCCAAGGGGGTGCATCAGGAGCCCACGGGAGCCGCACCAGATCCCTGGGCAGCCGTGCCCGCACCCGCCCCTATGCTATTATATAGCGCAGCTGGGGGTGCTCAATCCCCGCCGTGTGCACAGCTAGCATCAGCGCCGGCCGCCGCCATGTCAGGCCTGTGGATTGCGGGAGACACGCAGCTGGCCGGCACCGAATCATTGCAGCCAAGCGCGGCCAGGGCTGCTGAATCCCAGCCGCACTGTACATGCCAACCAGCGCCGGCTGGACACACGGAGCCGCCCGGCGCCGCTGAGTCCACAGAGACGGGAGGCTCTGGCGGAGAAGGTACAATTGCGCCTGCTGCTCCAGAGCTGTAAGCCGGCCTGGTGGGGAGAGCAGCAGGGCGGTGGAGGTGCACAGTACCCGTCGTGGGAGCTGCGTCCACTAGCCGCTGGGGACGGGGAGCTGAGCGCCTGGGCATGCAGAAGGGGTGGGGAGGACACACGAGCTGGGAAAAGTGAAACTGCAGGGAGGGAGGCAGCAGGGGGCCAACAAATAATGTATATAGGTATATAAAAAAATAACATATATAAGGAAAGGGATAGAATGAAGAAATAGGGAATAATGAATAAACTGGGAATAAAGAATAAACTGAAACAGAAGGGAATAGAGAGAATCAGAGCAAGAAATCTCAAGGGGAGAAAGAGTGAAAGAGACAGAAAATATACAGCCTTCACTTATCACTTCCAACCGACAAGAGGAAGCAAATCTGGAGGCTTCTACTCTACATGCACTAAATCAACGCCCCTATACTCACTGATAGGCTGGCCCTAACCAATTACAACTCACTCAAAACTCTGATCTGCCTAGCAACAGATGACAACTTCAACCAATCACAAAAATGTAAGACTCTTATATAGTTTTCGTGCCTAGCCTGGCACTCTCCTTATCTTATTATTATTATTATTATTATTATCTTTTATTTGGAATGTGTCTCAAATGATCTGTAGCACTGTATATGGGTTGCAAAATGTGCTTGTGAAATTCTAGCAGAAAACAACAAGGTACCATTTCCCACTCTGGCAGCACTATAGCATGGCACTCCAGAGCTCTGTATTGTTGCACACATGATGATATTAAGTGAAGGTCTGGGAACAGGAGACGGTTGCTGGGTATATCCTAAGGACATACCCTGTGATTTTTTTTAATGTAGCAGGGTGCCTGCTGTCATGGAAGCATCTGAGCTGCCCCCTCAAACCAGCTCCCTAGGTGGTGACACTGGTTGTACACCTCTCATTAAAACCCTACACTCTGATGTCAGAGCAGATACTATGGGCAGGATGTAATGAAGTCCAAGTCCGGCGGTCATGTGTTATGCCAGCAAAACTCAGACGTTATTTTAAAGGGGCAATCATGTACAAGGCATGGTTTAGCCTTGTACATGATTGCCCCTTTAAAAAAAAGGTCAGAGTTTGGCTGGCATCACGCACCGCTGCCGTACTTGGACTTTATTACATCCTGCCTATAAATGGGTCTTCTTGTATGGGATTCTGCATATTTGAGACTGTCAACTACTGTGTGTAACTGGTTACTGGAGCTTTTTCAAAAAGGGTTGAACAAGAATGAGCATTTTTGAATGCATCTGCAAATATATTCAGTTTCAGTAGCTGAAGAGCAGATATTGTAGTTAATTGCTAAACTAGCTGTCTCATGCAGCTGAACCATACTTGCCTACCTGACCCTCTCCATGAGGGAGAAAATGCTCTGTTCCTGGACTTTCCCGGTAATGTATGATTACCATCACCTGTGGTGAGCTAGTTAATTGATAAGAAAGGCGTTTCACCACAGGTGATGGCAATCATACATTACCAGGAAAGTCCAGGAACAGAGCATTTTCTCCCTCATGGAGAGGGTCAGACAGGCAAGTCTGAGCTAGACCCTTGTTCACCACCATTTAGAAAAATTTCCACAGCAGTTAGAAGCAATAGTGCTTATTACCACTTACAGGAGTAGTAAGAATGACAACTTCATCAAATATTTTACATTCAGTACTGTTGAGAGAAAGTACATAAATGCATGGAAATACTACACATCTTGAACTTATTTTCAAATAATACATACATTTTGTAACAGGTGTAATACAGTGGTCTTTTAACCTTTTTGTTTTGGAAAATTAATGATGGAAAAAATGACAAGCTTCCAAATGCTGTTTTCAGAGTTTAAAAATTATTTTGAAAACCAAAATGAAATGTGCCTTGCAAATACAGTATGAAACAATACCTAGGAAATATTGATATGCAATTTTATTTGAAAGCGTAAAGATAACAGGAAGCATAAAAATTTCAGACCTGTGAAAAATATGGTTAAAGGGACAGTATTTCTTTATTTTTTTTCTATATCCAAAACCTTATTGCATGAGAAATGTTTCCTTTTTTTTAATTCCCTAACAATTTTCTTTGATTTGTAGTTTCACAGCAGCTGTCAGGGGCAATAAGTAGCGCAGAGAGAGGAGGGTACTAGGTTCATTAGGTTGACCACTATTGGTCGACATGCATTCGGTTGACATTGTCATTGTGTCAACAAGGTCACTAGGTCTACATGGCACATGTCAACACATGAAAAGGTTGACATGAGTTTTTCACTTTTTTTTTCATTTTTAAACTTTTCCATACTTTATGATCCACATGGACTACGATTGGGAATAGTAACCGGCATTGTAAGCCATGTGAGGGGAAATGGTGCACTAATTGGGGTTCCCGGTTACTTTACGACGAAAATGACACAAGTCTCTCCAAAAAACTCATGTCTACATTATTCAATGTCGACCTAATGACCGCGTCGACCTTTTTCAGGTGTCGACCTAGTCACTGTCGACCAACAGTAGTCAACCCAATGACTGTCGAGCTAGTTCCTGTTGACCCAACGATCCACACCCATAATTAACAGTCTGCCTCATGCAAATACAGTGTACTGTATTTAATACTTCAGTCATATGCCCACAATCCAAATACATACTGGTAGGTTAATTGTCTCCCGACAAAAAAATGAACCCTAGTGTGTAAGTGTGTGCGTGTATGTGTGGTAAGGAACATAGGGGGTAATTCAGACCTGATCACAGCAGCAAATGTGTTAGCAGCTGGGCAAAACCATGGGGGTCATTCCGAGTTGATCGCTAGCTGCCAATGTTCGCAGTGCAGCGATCAGGCTAAAAATTGGCATTTCTGCGCTTGCGTATGCACCGCAATGCGCACGCGTGATGTACAGGTACAAAGGCATTTGTTGTTTTGCACAGGTTCTAGCGAAGTTTTCAGTCGCACTGACGGCCGCAAGAAGATTGACAGGAAAGGGGCATTTCTGGGTGTCAACTGACCATTTTCAGGGAGTGTTTTCAAAAACACAGGCGTGTCTGAAAAAAACGCAGGCGTGGCTGGGCGTTTGCTGGGCGGGAGTATGACGTCAAATCCGGACACAAACAGGCTGAAGTGATCGCAAGCACTGAGTAGGTTCAGAGCTACTCAGAAACTGCACAAACTGTTTTTGCTGAGCTCAGCTGCACATGCGTTCGCACTTCTGCTAAGCTAAAATACACTCCCCAGTGGGCGGCGGCATAGCATTTGCACGGCTGCTAAAACTAGCCAGCGAGAGATCAACTCGGATTGACCCCCACGTGCACTGCAGGGGAGACAGATATAACATGTGCAGAGAGAGTTAGATCTGGGTGGGTTATTTCATTTCTGTGTAGGGTAAATACAGGGTACTTTATTTTTACACTGCAACTTAGATTTCAGTTTTAACACACCCCACCCAAATCTAACTCTCTCTGCACATGTTATATCTGCCCATCCACCCACCTGCAGTGCATATGGGGGATCATTCCAACCCGTACGCACGCAGCGGTTCTTCGCTGCAGTGCGAATGGGTCGAAAATGTGCATGCGCGGTGGATGCTTTGCGCACGTGCGTCGTTGCCTGGTGACGATCGTTGCCGGGCTACGCCACCGCCAGCGACAAATGTGATTGCAGCGGCGATCGCAAGAAGATGGACAGGCGGGAGGCGTTGCAGGGCGGATACTCCTCGTTTCCAGCTGTGTTCAGGGAGTGGTAAGAAAAACGCAGGCGTGTCCAGGCGAACGGAGGGCAGATGTCTGACATCAAAGGTGGGACCTGCATCGCTGCATCTGTCGCACAGGGTAAGTAGGTCTAGGGCTAGTCTTATTTTGTGTGAAACTTTTTTAGCATAGCAGGGCTGCACAAGCGTTTGCAGCCCTGCTATGCTAAAATACACTCCTCCATAGGCGGAGATTAGTTGATTGCACCAGCAGCAAAAAGTTGCTTGGTGCGATCATCTCGGAAAGAGGGCCATGGTTTTGGCCAACTGCTAACAAATTTGAAGCTGCGATCAACTCTGAATTACCCCCATATAGATTGCAAGCTCCACTGGGGGAGGCACTGTTCTGAATGGCCAAATATTCTCTGTAAAGTGCTGCAGAATATTTGTGCACTATATAAATAACTGGTTACAAATAAAATAAAGAAATAATATGTAAGGGCAGCGATCACAGTAATACATTAGATGCAGTAGCAGGATCAGCCAGAATTTTTTTTCTGCATGTGGGTACTATTCCACAATCTAGGTTCCCTGCTCTGTGGAGCATGGAGCAAGCCCTGGTGTCTGGGGGGACACAAAATAAACTACCACCAACCTTGTACATACAGTATATGTAAACACTGGATAGAAGGGGGGACCAGCCCGGATAATTTATAGAAGCAGCCTAATGGGGGTTCAGTTTGACGAGGGCATGTGGTTTGTTGAGGGGAGCGGGATCCCTCCTCATAGGGCCTCATTGTATGCAATTGTGGCCTTCCCTGCATTTTTTGCTGCAGTTGTGTCTGAGAAAAATTTTGTAGAAGTGGCCCGCACAACAGGTATAACATACTGTGTAGCCATGGCAGCATCACTGGATGGCAGAGTTGCTGTCTGCAGTGATAGAATAACAGAATAAAGGGTGGTCTTCAGTTTGCCGACTGTCAGGATCCCGGCGCACAGTATACCGGCGCCGGAATCCCGACAGCCGGCATACTGACACTCTTTCTACCTCTTGGGGGTCCACGACCCGCCTTGAGGGAGAATAGATAGCACGTCGTGCGTAGCGCTCCACCATGCCCGCAGCGTGTCGAGCGCAGCGAACCCTCAAGGGGCTCATTTGCGCTCGCCCAGCTGTCGGTATGCCGGCAGTCGGGATTCCGGCGCTGGTATGCTGGCCGCCGGGAGCCCGGCTGCCGGCATACCCTCTACACTACAGAATAAATGGGGACAATGCAGTGTACTGAGTGCGGTGGACTGCCTGTCATGTGAGGGGTTGTGTTACCTGACAACACACATAAGAGGCCTCCTACCAGGAATCTTCCGGGTGAGTCCTATGGCCAATCCACCTCTACTGGATACTGTATAGAATTCAGTATTAATATTTAACACTATAGATGGACTATAGCACAGGTTCTCAAACTCGGTCCTCAGGACCCCACATGGTTCATGTTTTCAAGGTCACCTGTGGATTTTTAAAATGTGACAGCTGGTGATACCCAGTGCATCTGCTGGGTGACATGGAAAATGTGAACCATGTGGGGTCCTGAGGACCGAGTTTGAGAACCACTGGTCTATGGTATACAGCAGTTCTTCTCCCATAAGTTTCCTAACAGGTCATGCTTTGAGGATTTATATCTGTGGAAGAGGTGGGAAACGTACTGACCCAGCAAAATAAAGCAGGTGGGATACTTACAGATCCAGCAAAATAAATTAACTCAGTTGTGCATGATTAAAGAAATCCACATAGTGACCTAATGGGGGTCAGTAGTAGATTTCCCACTTGACACATGAGGCACATGCCTAGGGGCACCACCTACTAGGTGATGGCCTGGCAGACCACCCCCTGCAGATAAATCCATCATTAACTGCTGCCTGCAACACTGCAGTCATATGTAGTGGTTGATGCTCAATAAACTTAGTGATATAACTCAGGTGCTTGCAAGGGAGGGGTATTTCTAAGCAAGAATCAAAGTATTTTGTTTCCCCCAGTACCCTGATGACAACAGTAACCAGATTTAAATCCTACACAATATTAGAATTCAGAGATCTTGGTTACATATATTTGCACAAATGTATGAATGAGCCCACAAGCCACGTCAAGGCCTCTCTGTATATAGGGGGTCCCTAGCGCTACATCTAGGTGCAGGGTGCGGCTCCCCAAAAAATCAGCATAAGCCAGAAAGCCCAGGCCAGCATTCCAGTGAAAAAACTATAGTGTTAATAAATTAGTGTTAGGAATCCAAAGCTTGATACAGAAAGTGATAATGAGATGTCATTAAAATAAAAAAAAATAACAATAAAGGCTTGAAATATCTCACTTTGCATGTAATGAGTCTATATAATATATTAGTTTCATCTTTAAAGTTGAATTACTGAAATAAATTAACTTTTGCACGATATTCTAATTTTCTGAGTTTCACCTGTATATTGTTTAAACAGGACATGCACAGTTTAATCAATCCATAATTTCAGCAACAGGTGGTCCCCCTGGAAAAAGCTTGCCAAGTTCTCCAAATCATAGCTAGCTACAAGCATACCGCCTTCATATTTGATGACTTTTCACATTATGAAAAGAGGCAAGAGGAAGAGGACACACACAATCAGGAACAACACACAGGCTTTCACCTCCACTCCTATCTAGGTGTGGAATAGAAAGGACTTTAACCAAGCAAATGTATAATTACCACATTACTGGACAAACTGAAAAACTAGGGGCCAAAGCCTCCCAATTTGTACCCCCTTCTCCATTTTCAGGGATTATGATAATCTCGGTTTTAATGCTGGGATGCAAATAAACTGGTTTATACCACAGGATCAAGACTTGATATTTTCCCCTCCACGGAGTCTGGAGACGTAATTTGTGAAAATCTTGTGGGTTTCTTTCTTTCCATTTTTTCATTGCATTTTTATTTACATATTTTGTCAGATGCCTTCTTTTTGTTTTTCACAGCTCCCAGTTACATGCATGTGAGCATACCTGTGTGTCCCAGTTACACGCATGTGAGCATACTTGTGTGTCTTGTTTATTTTATTCATATTTTATTTTTAAATAAAGCAACCCCTTAGATGTTTAGGCTGTTCCCACACCAGCCTGGATTGGGCAAGTACTAAGCACGACTGTGCAGTGAATTTTTTGTTATTGAGCCCCTGTCCTAGTAGAGCTTACCACTTTACAATCAAAACTCATTTCATGCTACAAGTAGGACTGTGGGAGGAAGGAATGCTAACCTCTGTGACACCAGTATGCCTCAGCCTGGCAAGCCAGACAGCTTCATGGCTGTAAGCCTCCATGAGACTCCATATTGGGCCCTTATTCAGTAACTGTTTGTGCCTCACAGGAGCTCCTGGCCCATCTAGTGTAACAGTGCAATGGAAAGCTGATGCAACGCAAGATCACTAAAACGCTGTTCTTCAAACACTGCAAGGTCTTGTGGTAACTCTTCGCAGTCCTTACATTGCACAATTATTAGGGAGAAAACATTTGCAAAATAAAGGAAAAGAATCATATACAAAAAATGCGCATCTTGTAAATAATCCCAAAATGTGGAACATTAATATATCAAAATTAAGGTTGACTAATTAATTTGAGTCCCTAACATGAAATAATTGAGGATAACCTTTCTCTAATGCTGGGTACAAAGTGCACACTAGAAGAAATATCTACGAGAGATGAGTGGGTTCAGACAGGGCACCACTAGAATTATATGGCAGATATATAGACATAAGTGTTTTGGGAAAATCTAGATTTCTCCGGCAGTTGCCAGAGAAAATGAAGTAGGAGATGTTGCCATGTCACGTTCCGCTGGATTATGATTCTGTTTTTTCTGAGTCTGACTGACTTTGGCCACAAATGTGGTCTCTCCCCACTTTATTGGAAAACACTTTGTCAAACTTGTAATTTCTATTTCCACCTTTGCGGCTATATGTTTTCACAAATCTGATTGTGATGTTGAAGCTTTTTTATATTCTGCTCTAGGCTTTAGTTTAAACCTAGGATCAAGTACAGCAGCACCCCTGGAATTATATGGCAGCACCTCTGGACTTATACAGCAGATAGGCAGCACCCCATGACTTATACAGCAGATAGGCAACACCCCAGGACTTATAAAGCATAGACAGCACCCCTGGAGAATTACACAGCACAGCAGACAGGCAGCAGCAACCCTAGATAATGGATAAATAGCAGCACCCGTGGAACTAAGAGATAGTATTTAAATAGCAAATTAGTAATAGCACGAGAGATGAAAATACACATCAAATGATTTAATATATAAAGCTGTATAGATAAAAATATCATGAAAATGCCACAAAAACGCAAATATATTAATTACACGCCTATAATTCTATAAAATCCCCGTCACTCAGTATAGATTACTAATTAGATTACACTGGAACAAGTCCAGCTCCAACATGGAATATTGTAAATAGCTGAAATGGATGAGGATTGATTCCACTATAAAAGCAGTGCTCCAGCGAAAATAAAGTCAATATATGTATCCACAGCTGGCTTTGAGAGATACAAATGTAGTGAGCTAAGGCTGATTGCAGTGAAGTCTGTAACAGTTTCCCAGTGTGATAGAAAATATGCAAATAGCAGTTACTTGTAATAAGCTGTCCCGTAATGGAAGTGATGGGAGATGCAGGCGTTAATAGCGGAGAGAGAAACTAGAGATGAGCGCCTGAAATTTTTCGGGTTTTGTGTTTTGGTTTTGGGTTCGGTTCCGCGGCCGTGTTTTGGGTTCGAACGCGTTTTGGCAAAACCTCACCGAATTATTTTTGTCGGATTCGGGTGTGTTTTGGATTTGGGTGTTTTTTTCCAAAAACACTAAAAAACAGCTTAAATCATAGAATTTGGGGGTCATTTTGATCCCAAAGTATTATTAACCTCAAAAACCATAATTTACACTCATTTTCAGTCTATTCTGAATACCTCACACCTCACAATATTATTTTTAGTCCTAAAATTTGCACCGAGGTCGCTGTGTGAGTAAGATAAGCGACCCTAGTGGCCGACACAAACACCGGGCCCATCTAGGAGTGGCACTGCAGTGTCACGCAGGATGTCCCTTCCAAAAAACCCTCCCCAAACAGCACATGACGCAAAGAAAAAAAGAGGCGCAATGAGGTAGCTGTGTGAGTAAGATTAGCGACCCTAGTGGCCGACACAAACACCGGGCCCATCTAGGAGTGGCACTGCAGTGTCACGCAGGATGGCCCTTCCAAAAAACCCTCCCCAAACAGCACATGACGCAAAGAAAAAAAGAGGCGCAATGAGGTAGCTGTGTGAGTAAGATTAGCGACCCTAGTGGCCGACACAAACACCGGGCCCATCTAGGAGTGGCACTGCAGTGTCACGCAGGATGGCCCTTCCAAAAAACCCTCCCCAAACAGCACATGACGCAAAGAAAAAAAGAGGCGCAATGAGGTAGCTGACTGTGTGAGTAAGATTAGCGACCCTAGTGGCCGACACAAACACCGGGCCCATCTAGGAGTGGCACTGCAGTGTCACGCAGGATGTCCCTTCCAAAAAACCCTCCCCAAACAGCACATGACGCAAAGAAAAAAAGAGGCGCAATGAGGTAGCTGTGTGAGTAAGATTAGCGACCCTAGTGGCCGACACAAACACCGGGCCCATCTAGGAGTGGCACTGCAGTGTCACGCAGGATGTCCCTTCCAAAAAACCCTCCCCAATCAGCACATGATGCAAAGAAAAAGAAAAGAAAAAAGAGGTGCAAGATGGAATTATCCTTGGGCCCTCCCACCCACCCTTATGTTGTATAAACAAAACAGGACATGCACACTTTAACCAACCCATCATTTCAGTGACAGGGTCTGCCACACGACTGTGACTGATATGACGGGTTGGTTTGGACCCCCCCCAAAAAAGAAGCAATTAATCTCTCCTTGCACAAACTGGCTCTACAGAGGCAAGATGTCCACCTCATCTTCACCCTCCGATATATCACCGTGTACATCCCCCTCCTCACAGATTATCAATTCGTCCCCACTGGAATCCACCATCTCAGCTCCCTGTGTACTTTGTGGAGGCAATTGCTGCTGGTCAATGTCTCCGCGGAGGAATTGATTATAATTCATTTTAATGAACATCATCTTCTCCACATTTTCTGGATGTAACCTCGTACGCCGATTGCTGACAAGGTGAGCGGCGGCACTAAACACTCTTTCGGAGTACACACTTGTGGGAGGGCAACTTAGGTAGAATAAAGCCAGTTTGTGCAAGGGCCTCCAAATTGCCTCTTTTTCCTGCCAGTATAAGTACGGACTGTGTGACGTGCCTACTTGGATGCGGTCACTCATATAATCCTCCACCATTCTATCAATGTTGAGAGAATCATATGCAGTGACAGTAGACGACATGTCCGTAATCGTTGTCAGGTCCTTCAGTCCGGACCAGATGTCAGCATCAGCAGTCGCTCCAGACTGCCCTGCATCACCGCCAGCGGGTGGGCTCGGAATTCTGAGCCTTTTCCTCGCACCCCCAGTTGCGGGAGAATGTGAAGGAGGAGATGTTGACAGGTCGCGTTCCGCTTGACTTGACAATTTTGTCACCAGCAGGTCTTTCAACCCCAGCAGACCTGTGTCTGCCGGAAAGAGAGATCCAAGGTAGGCTTTAAATCTAGGATCGAGCACGGTGGCCAAAATGTAGTGCTCTGATTTCAACAGATTGACCACCCGTGAATCCTTGTTAAGCGAATTAAGGGCTGCATCCACAAGTCCCACATGCCTAGCGGAATCGCTCCGTGTTAGCTCCTTCTTCAATGCCTCCAGCTTCTTCTGCAAAAGCCTGATGAGGGGAATGACCTGACTCAGGCTGGCAGTGTCTGAACTGACTTCACGTGTGGCAAGTTCAAAGGGCATCAGAACCTTGCACAACGTTGAAATCATTCTCCACTGCACTTGAGACAGGTGCATTCCATCTCCTATATCGTGCTCAATTGTATAGGCTTGAATGGCCTTTTGCTGCTCCTCCAACCTCTGAAGCATATAGAGGGTTGAATTCCACCTCGTTACCACTTCTTGCTTCAGATGATGGCAGGGCAGGTTCAGTAGTTTTTGGTGGTGCTCCAGTCTTCTGTACGTGGTGCCTGTACGCCGAAAGTGTCCCGCAATTTTTCTGGCCACCGACAGCATCTCTTGCACGCCCCTGTCGTTTTTTAAAAAATTCTGCACCACCAAATTCAAGGTATGTGCAAAACATGGGACGTGCTGGAATTTGCCCATATTTAATGCACACACAATATTGCTGGCGTTGTCCGATGCCACAAATCCACAGGAGAGTCCAATTGGGGTAAGCCATTCCGCGATGATCTTCCTCAGTTGCCGTAAGAGGTTTTCAGCTGTGTGCGTATTCTGGAAAGCGGTGATACAAAGCGTAGCCTGCCTAGGAAAGAGTTGGCGTTTGCGAGATGCTGCTACTGGTGCCGCCGCTGCTGTTCTTGCGGCGGGAGTCCATACATCTACCCAGTGGGCTGTCACAGTCATATAGTCCTGACCCTGCCCTGCTCCACTTGTCCACATGTCCGTGGTTAAGTGGACATTGGGTACAACTGCATTTTTTAGGAGACTGGTGAGTCTTTTTCTGACGTCCGTGTACATTCTCGGTATCGCCTGCCTAGAGAAGTGGAACCTAGATGGTATTTGGTAACGGGGGCACACTGCCTCAATAAATTGTCTAGTTCCCTGTGAACTAACGGCGGATACCGGACGCACGTCTAACACCAACATAGTTGTCAAGGACTCAGTTATCCGCTTTGCAGTAGGATGACTGCTGTGATATTTCATCTTCCTCGCAAAGGACTGTTGAACAGTCAATTGCTTACTGGAAGTAGTACAAGTGGGCTTACGACTTCCCCTCTGGGATGACCATCGACTCCCAGCGGCAACAACAGCAGCGCCAGCAGCAGTAGGCGTTACACGCAAGGATGCATCGGAGGAATCCCAGGCAGGAGAGGACTCGTCAGACTTGCCAGTGACATGGCCTGCAGGACTATTGGCATTCCTGGGGAAGGAGGAAATTGACACTGAGGGAGTTGGTGGGGTGGTTTGCGTGAGCTTGGTTACAAGAGGAAGGGATTTACTGGTCAGTGGACTGCTTCCGCTGTCACCCAAAGTTTTTGAACTTGTCACTGACTTATTATGAATGCGCTGCAGGTGACGTATAAGGGAGGATGTTCCGAGGTGGTTAACGTCCTTACCCCTACTTATTACAGCTTGACAAAGGGAACACACGGCTTGACACCTGTTGTCCGCATTTCTGGTGAAATACCTCCACACCGAAGAGCTGATTTTTTTGGTATTTTCACCTGGCATGTCAACGGCCATATTCCTCCCACGGACAACAGGTGTCTCCCCGGGTGCCTGACTTAAACAAACCACCTCACCATCAGAATCCTCCTGGTCAATTTCCTCCCCAGCGCCAGCAACACCCATATCCTCCTCATCCTGGTGTACTTCAACACTGACATCTTCAATCTGACTATCAGGAACTGGACTGCGGGTGCTCCTTCCAGCACTTGCAGGGGGCATGCAAATAGTGGAAGGCGCATGCTCTTCACGTCCAGTGTTGGGAAGGTCAGGCATCGCAAACGACACAATTGGACTCTCCTTGTGGATTTGGGATTTCAAAGAACGCACAGTTCTTTGCGGTGCTTTTGCCAGCTTGAGTCTTTTCAGTTTTCTAGCGAGAGGCTGAGTGCTTCCATCCTCATGTGAAGCTGAACCACTAGCCATGAACATAGGCCAGGGCCTCAGCCGTTCCTTGCCACTCCGTGTGGTAAATGGCATATTGGCAAGTTTACGCTTCTCCTCCGACAATTTTATTTTAGGTTTTGGAGTCCTTTTTTTTCTGATATTTGGTGTTTTGGATTTGACATGCTCTGTACTATGACATTGGGCATCGGCCTTGGCAGACGACGTTGCTGGCATTTCATCGTCTCGGCCATGACTAGTGGCAGCAGCTTCAGCACGAGGTGGAAGTGGATCTTGATCTTTCCCTAATTTTGGAACCTCAACTTTTTTGTTCTCCATATTTTATAGGCAGAACTAAAAGGCACCTCAGGTAAACAATGGAGATGGATGGATTGGATACTAGTATACAATTATGGACGGACAGCCACGGTTAGGTGGTATAAAAAAACCACGGTTAGGTGGTATATATTATAATAATAATACAATTATGGATGGACGGACTGCCTGCCGACTGCCGACACAGAGGTAGCCACAGCCGTGAACTACCGCACTGTACACTGGTTGATAAAGAGATAGTAGTATACTCGTAACAACTAGTATGACACTATGACGACGGTATAAAGAATGAAAAAAAAACCACGGTTAGGTGGTATATATTATAATAATAATACAATTATGGATGGACGGACTGCCTGCCGACTGCCGACACAGAGGTAGCCACAGCCGTGAACTACCGCACTGTACACTGGTTGATAAAGAGATAGTAGTATACTCGTAACAACTAGTATGACACTATGACGACGGTATAAAGAATGAAAAAAAAACCACGGTTAGGTGGTATATATTATAATAATAATACAATTATGGATGGACGGACTGCCTGCCGACTGCCGACACAGAGGTAGCCACAGCCGTGAACTACCGCACTGTACACTGGTTGATAAAGAGATAGTAGTATACTCGTAACAACTAGTATGACACTATGACGACGGTATAAAGAATGAAAAAAAAACCACGGTTAGGTGGTATATATTATAATAATAATACAATTATGGATGGACGGACTGCCTGCCGACTGCCGACACAGAGGTAGCCACAGCCGTGAACTACCGCACTGTACACTGGTTGATAAAGAGATAGTAGTATACTCGTAACAACTAGTATGACACTATGACGACGGTATAAAGAATGAAAAAAAAACCACGGTTAGGTGGTATATATTATAATAATAATACAATTATGGATGGACGGACTGCCTGCCGACTGCCGACACAGAGGTAGCCACAGCCGTGAACTACCGCACTGTACACTGGTTGATAAAGAGATAGTAGTATACTCGTAACAACTAGTATGACACTATGACGACGGTATAAAGAATGAAAAAAAAACCACGGTTAGGTGGTATATATTATAATAATAATACAATTATGGATGGACGGACTGCCTGCCGACTGCCGACACAGAGGTAGCCACAGCCGTGAACTACCGCACTGTACACTGGTTGATAAAGAGATAGTAGTATACTCGTAACAACTAGTATGACACTATGACGACGGTATAAAGAATGCAAAAAAAACCACAGTTAGGTGGTATATATTATAATAATAATACAATTATGGATGGACGGACTGCCTGCCGACTGCCGACACAGAGGTAGCCACAGCCGTGAACTACCGCACTGTACACTGGTTGATAAAGAGATAGTAGTATACTCGTAACAACTAGTATGACACTATGACGGTATAAAGAATGAAAAAAAAACCACGGTTAGGTGGTATATATTATAATAATAATACAATTATGGATGGACGGACTGCCTGCCGACTGCCGACACAGAGGTAGCCACAGCCGTGAACTACCGCACTGTACACTGGTTGATAAAGAGATAGTAGTATACTCGTAACAATTAGGATGACACTATGACGGTATAAAGAATGAAAAAAAAACCACGGTTAGGTGGTAGGTATATAATAATAAATAATACAATTCTGGTCGGACGGACTGCCTGCCGTGTGCCGACACAGAGGTAGCCACAGCCGTGAACTACCGCACTGTACACTGGTTGATAAAGAGATAGTAGTATACTCGTAACAATTAGGATGACACTATGACGGTATAAAGAATGAAAAAAAAACCACGGTTAGGTGGTAGGTATATAATAATAAATAATACAATTCTGGTCGGACGGACTGCCTGCCGTGTGCCGACACAGAGGTAGCCACAGCCGTGAACTACCGCACTGTACACTGGTTGATAAAGAGATAGTAGTATACTCGTAACAATTAGGATGACACTATGACGGTATAAAGAATGAAAAAAAACCACGGTTAGGTGGTAGGTATATAATAATAAATAATACAATTCTGGTCGGACGGACTGCCTGCCGTGTGCCGACACAGAGGTAGCCACAGCCGTGAACTACCGCACTGTACACTGGTTGATAAAGAGATAGTAGTATACTCGTAACAATTAGGATGACACTATGACGGTATAAAGAATGAAAAAAAAACCACGGTTAGGTGGTAGGTATATAATAATAAATAATACAATTCTGGTCGGACGGACTGCCTGCCGTGTGCCGACACAGAGGTAGCCACAGCCGTGAACTACCGCACTGTACACTGGTTGATAAAGAGATAGTAGTATACTCGTAACAATTAGGATGACACTATGACGGTATAAAGAATGAAAAAAAAACCACGGTTAGGTGGTAGGTATATAATAATAAATAATACAATTCTGGTCGGACGGACTGCCTGCCGTGTGCCGACACAGAGGTAGCCACAGCCGTGAACTACCGCACTGTACTGTGTCTGCTGCTAATATAGACTGGTTGATATTTAAAGAGATATTAGTAGTATACAACAATACTATACTGGTGGTCAGGCACTGGTCACCACTCCTGCAGCAAAAGTGTGCACTGTTAATTAATATAATTGTACTCCTGGCTCCTGCTAACAACCTGCAGTGCTCCCCAGTCTCCCCCACAATTAATTATAAGCTTTTAATTTATACATTGATGACTGTGCAGCACACTGGGCTGAGCTGAGTGCACACAGACTGAGTCACACTGTGTGACTGACTGTGCTGTGTATCGTTTTTTTTTTCAGGCAGAGAACGGATATAGCAGAGAGAAGTGAACGGATATATTATATTAAATAAAAGTTAACTAGCAACTGCACTGGTCACTGACTGTGGTAAACTAACTCTGTCTGCGACTCTGCACAATCTCTCTCTATCTAATCTATCTATCTCTATTCTAATGGAGAGGACGCCAGACACGTCCTCTCCCTATCAATCTCAATGCACGAGTGAAAATGGCGGCGACGCGCGGCTCCTTATATAGAATCCGAGTCTCGCGATAGAATCCGAGCCTCGCGAGAATCCGACAGCGTCATGATGACGTTCGGGCGCGCTCGGGTTAACCGAGCAAGGCGGGAAGATCCGAGTCGCTCGGACCCGTGGAAAAAAAAGTGAAGTTCGTGCGGGTTCGGATTCAAAGAAACCGAACCCGCTCATCTCTAAGAGAAACACATGATGGTATATGTTGTATAGGCAGAGGGACCATAGCTGATAGAGTGAGCATCCTCAGGCTAAGTCCGTGGTATTGCCAGTTCCCCTGTGATTCTGGAGGTGGCGGTATGCTGCGCGCTGTAGTGTGCCATACTCTCCCACTGAAAATGGGTGTCTCACTACTACCAATGGTGTTCTGCCAGAGAGAATGCTTTCCTCGGCTAAAGAATAACAAGTGCCCATTGAAGATTAATAAGGCAGGGAGCTAGAGCTTGTCCTGCAGGACATGTACAGCAGTCTCGGTGACAAGAGCAGCAACCCTGAACTTAAGCAGCAGTAGGGCAGCATCCCTGGACTGGTAGGGCAGGGGGTAGCACCCAATATAAGGCATAACCTCTGGGAAAATATGGCAGACAAAGAAAAGACGTGCAAGATGGAATTGACCGTGGGCCCTCCAACCCAAACTCCTTTATGTTGTATAAACAGGACATGCACACAAACCAATAATTTCAGTGACAGGGTCTGCCACACAAATGTGGCTGAAATGGTTGTTTTGTTTGGGCCACCACAAAGAAAGAAGCAATTAATCTCTCCTTGCACAAACTGGCTCTACAGAGGTAAGATGTTGTCCTCATCCTCTTCCTCCGATTCATCACCCCCCTCAGTGTTTACATCCTCATCCTCACAGAGAAATAATTCCACACCGAAGAGTTGGATTTTTTGGTAGTTTGTCCAGGCATGACAATGGGCTTTTTCTTCCCATGGCCAACAACTGTCTCCACTGGTGCATTATTCAAACAAACTACATCACCATCAGACTCCTCATTGTCAACTTACTCCTCAGTGCCAGCTACACCAATGTCCTCCTCATCCTGGTGTATTTCTACAGTGACATCCTCAATCTCAATATCAGCAACTGGACTGGCGGTGCTCCTCCAGCACTTGCAGGGGGCGTGAAAATAGTGGTAGGAGCCTCCTCTTCCCATACAGTCTTGGGAAGGTCAGGCCCAAACGTTGCAACTGCGAACACACTTGGACTCTCCTTGGGGATAGGCCAAGGCCCAAGCCTTTCCTTGACACTTTGTGTCATGAATGGCATATTGCCAATTTTACGTTTCCCATCAGATAAAAATTTTTTTTGTTTATTCATTTTTGCTTCTTGGATTTTACATGCCCTCTATGACATTGGTCATCTGCCTTAGCTGACGACATTGATGGAATTGTATTGTTAATGTCAAGACTGGTGGTAGCAGCTTCAGCACTAGTACTAGGAAGTGGTTCCTGATCTTTCACTATTTTTTCCTCCAGATTTTTGTTCTCCATTTCATAGGACAGTGCCCCTTTATTTTTACAGCACACAGAACAGTGCCCCTTTATTTTTATAGGAAACAGAACAGTGCCCCTTTATTTATACAGCACACAGGACAGGACCACATCGCCCCTTTATTTTTACAGCACACAAAGCAGAGCCTCTTTATTTTTACATCACACAGAACAGTGCCTCTTTATTTTTACAGCACACTGTCACACTCGGCGTAAGTTGGGGTTCCAACAACCGAGTTTTGGCTGAAGGGACAGCTACATGTGAGGAGAGTAAAAGAGGTGGCTGAATGTAATTCCTTCTCATGGGGTGGAAGCCAAACTAAGTGTTAACGTTGTCCGGAGGGCATAAAGAAAAGGAGGACTTCGTAGGAAGCTAACTGTAGTTTTAATGAATAATCAGTCTGTACACGAATATTGGAGAAATTAAAGAAACTGGAAGAATTAGAGTCTATGGTTAAATGACTTGAAGAGTGAAGCTGAAGAACTCCGGTAAAGAAGAACTGAAGACTGTGTTTTATGATTAAAAGACGAGGCTGAAGTACTTGGACTTTGAAAAAATGAAGACTGTGGTTTGTGATTGAAAGACGAGGCTAAAGAACTTGGACTTTGAAGAAATGAAGACTGTGGTTTGTGATTGAAAGATGAGGCTGGACAACTTGGACTTTGAAGAAATGAAGACTGTGGTTTGTGATTGAAAGACGAGGCTGAAGAACTTGAACTTTGAAGAAATGAAGACTTCTGCGGGAACTGCTGTAAGCACCTGGAGCTCCTCTACGACCTGGGACCCCGTAAGCGCTTCCACAAGTGGCAACGGACTTAGACAGCAGGACTGCAGCAGCGTTTAGGTAACCGATGGATGAGACCAACCAGGACCAGGGAACCAGAAGTAACCTGGGAGCAAAGAGCTGGAGAACATTTCACAAGCAGGTAACTTGAAGCACTGGCACTCTCCCTCTGAGCCAGCCCCCTTTTGTAAGGGGAGAACACGCAGGATTTGCTGGACACAGATTGGGAACTTCATTGGTAATACTCTGGTTTCCAACATGGCTGCCCCCAGCACAGGAAACATACTTAGCTGTTAGCACACAGCTTTACCCAGCTTCTGTCTCTGAAACACTATACTGTGTCACCACCAGAGGACCTTACCACAGCGATCCCCGCCGCACCGCCCGGCTCTCCAGACCCTCGGCCCCCGTCCCTTGGCAGCCGCACATCCATCCAGGAGGACCCGCCACCAGCAGCTCCCTGCCGCCGCAGCTGTGCCAACCAGCGGGACGGTAACCCGTGGAGCACCCGCCGGAGGTGCCCCTTTATTTTTACAGCACACAGAACAGTGCCCCTTTATTTTTACAGCACACAGAACAGTTCCCATTTCATTTTGCAGCACACAGGACAAGGCCACAGCGCCCCTTTATTTTTACAGCACACAGAACAGGGCCACAGCACCCCTTTATTTTTACAGCACACAGAGCAGTGCCCCTTTATTTTTACAGCACACAGAACAGTGCCTCTTTATTTTTACAGCACCCCTTTATTTTTACAGCACACAGAACAGTGCCCCTCTATTTTTACAGTATCCCTTTATTTTGAAAGCACACAGGACAGGGCCACAGTACCCTTTATTTTTACAGCACACAAGGCAGCATCCCTGCACAGGGGTTGTCTTCTGTATGCCGACTGACGGGATCCCGGCGCACAGTATACCGGCGCCGGGATCCCGACAGCCGGCATACCGACACTTATTCTCCCTCGTGGGGGTCCACGAGCGCAAGCGCAGCGAGCCCGCAAGGGGCTCATTTGCGCTCGCCACACTGTCGGTAAGCCGGCAGTCGGGCTCCCGGCGCCGGTATGCTGGTCGCCGGGAGCCCGACCGCATGCATATAGTAGTGAACCCCTGCACAGAACAGGACTACAGCACCCCTGTAAAGCACCTCTGTACAGCTCAAGACAACATCGCCCCCAACTGCAAAAGACACCACTGGACAGCACCCCTGTACAGCACAGGACAGCAGCACCCCTAACAGCACAGGACACCATAGGACAGCAAACCAGAACAACACCCCTGTACCGCACAGGACAGCAACACTCCTAACAGCACAGGAAATCACAGGACAGCACCCCTGTACAGCACAGGACAGCAACACCCTTAACAGCACAGGACAGCAGCACCCCTGTACAGCACCCCTGTAAAGAACCTCTGTACAGCTCATGACAGCAGCAGCCCCAACTGCAAAGGACACCACTGGACAGCACCCCAGTACAGTACAGGACAGCAGCACCCCTAACAGCACAGGACACCATAGGACAGCACACCAGAACAGCACCCCTGTACAGCACAGGACAGCAGCACCCCTAACAGCACAGGACACCATAGGACAGCACACCAGAACAGCACCCCAGTACAGCACAGGACAGCAGCACCCCTAACAGCACAGGACACCATAGGACAGCACACCAGAACAGCACCCCTGTACAGCACAGGACAGCAGCACTCCTAACAGCATAGGAAACGACAGGACAGCACCCCAGAACAGCACAGGACAGCAGCACCACTGTACGTCACCACCCACAGAGAGACAGAGGTCTGTTTCCCTCACTCTCCAAGTCTGGAGTGAAAATGGCAGCGACATGTGGCTCCTTATAAGGAATCCACAACCCACAAGAATCCGACAGCGGGATGATGATGTTTTGCCTCTGGACTCGGATACGTGAAGTCTGGGGGAGATCCGATCTCTGAGATCCGAACCCGCTCATCCCTAATAGAAAGTTATATTTTCTATTAACAAGACCTACTTTATTGGATATTTTAACTAGTATGCACCAGACATATTTGAAAACAATATTTGACTGCCCCTATTATAATTTAGCATTATTGAAAACATAATCAAACAATAAACTATATTTGGATCAATTCACCTGTCAGAACTGTCTGCTGCCAGTATTGGCATAAATATTATTCATAAACTATATCTTTCCAAGATATGCAGAGGCTTAGTAATGCAATCAGAATATTAAACTTTTCAAAACTCTCTCCTGCTGCTAATTTTGAAGAGCCAGGAAGTCCAAACTTGTATAGCCACTTACAAGAGAGAGATGTGATTTCATTCTCAGTGTGGTGTCTCTTTAGCTCTATACTGTATATTTAGAGATTTTCAGTAATATGACCCGGTGGCAGTAAATAATCCTGCTATATCCACGTTAATGGAATACATGATATCTTGTTTTTCATCTGTACTTTTCTAGTACCTTTCAATAAGACGATATTTTATCAAAGCTATAATGAAAATGATAATGTGGTGTTGCTTTATTTATGATACTGTATGTACTGTATATTTGCCTGTATGTCAAGAGGGTCCTTTAGAATTCTGTAATATTAATCAAACCCAAGGTGGCTATGCAGCAGGAAACACTGTACATATATCAACCTAGACTTTATAGCTGCTGTAGAAGAACAATTTTGTATAAAAATACAGAAAGCTACCTGCATACTGCATTGAACAAACCTTCGGAATTCCATTATGCAGATTTATTCTTTCATTATTGTGTATCTATCTATCTATCTATCTATCTATCTATCTATCTATCTATCTATCTATCTATCTATCTATCTATCTATCTATCTATCTCCTATTCAGAGATGTGTATCGTTTGATCTAATAATACTAATGTCCCCAAATTTGATTGAGAGACTAATTAGGACATGGGAAGCAGGATAAGTGCAAAAAAATAGCGCAAAAAGTAATTTCTAGGAGTAATACTCTCCTGTACAATGTGAAGACAGGAAATATCAATTCATATACAGCAACAGCTGCTAGGATGCTTCCACAATGGAACCAAGCAGTCCAAATTGTATATACTGCATCAAAGATAGGGCGCTCACTAGACTACTTAGTTTTAATGTTCTAATTTTAAATCAATTCAGTGTTGTGAAGCAATTATACTGTAATAAGCAGAGATCAACATTTCAGTCCAGATGAACTTTTGGTAAGATCAACATCCAGAGTACAATCATATGCAGTTTTGAAAAGTCATTGCAGAAAGATGTTTCATATCTATATATACCCTGTAAAAATTATTTGGACAATAATATAAGTAATGTATATAACCCTTTTATTTGGAGGAAATTATATATGGCTCAGGACACCACCACTGGACTTATGGCAGCACAAGACACCGCCACTGGACTGATGCAGCACAAGATAGCAACACTGGACTGAACTTATACGGCAGTACCCCATGACTTATACAGCAGTACCCCTGGACTTGTACAGCAGTGTCAGACAGGATGGCACTTTAAAAAAACTAGTCCCCAAACAGCACATGATGTAAAGAGGAAAAAGAGGTGCAAGATGGAATTGTCCTTGGGCCCTCCCACCCACACTTATGTTGTATAAACAGGACATGCACACTTTAACAAACCAATCATTTCAGTGACAGGGTCTGCCACACGACTGTGGCTGAAATGACTGGTTTGTTTGGGCCCCCACCAAAAAAGAAGCAATCAATCTCTTCTTGCACAAACTGGCTCTATAGAGAAAAGATGTCGACCTCATCCTCTGATTCCTCACCCCTTTCAGTGTGTACATGCTCCTCCTCACAGAGTATCAATTCGTCCCCACTGGAATCAACCATCTCAGGTACCTGTGTACTTTCTGGAGGCAATTGCTGGTAAATGTCTCCACAGAGGAATTTATCATTCATTTTGATGAACATCATCTTCTCCACATTTTCTTGAAGTAACCTCCTACGCTGATCACTGACAGGGAGACCGACTGAACTAAACACTCTTTCGGAGTACACACTGGAGGGGGGGCAACTTAGGTAAAATAAAGCCAGTTTGTGCAAGGGCAACCAAATTTGCCTCTTTTTCCTGCCAGTATATGTACGGACTGTCTGACATGCCTACTTGGATGCTGTCACTCATATAATCCTCCACCATTCTTTCAAAGGTGACAGAATCATATGCAGTGACAGCAGACATGTCAGTAATCGTTGGCAGGTCCTTCAGTCCGGACCAGATGTCAGCACTCACTCCTGACTGCCCTGCATCACCGCCAGTGGGTGGGCTAGGAAATCTTATAATTTTCCTCGCAGCCCCAGTTGCGGGAGAAAATGAAGGAGGATCTGTTTACAGGTCACGTTCCGCTTGCGTTGACAATTTTCTCACCAGCAGGTCTTTGAACCTCTGCAGACTTATGTCTGCCAGAAAGAGAGATACAATATAGGCTTTAAACCTAGGATCGAGCACAATGGCCAAAATGTAGTGCTCTGACTTCAACAGACTGACCACCCTTGAATCCTGGCAAAGTGAATGAAGGGCTCCACCCACATGTCCCACATACTTAGTGGAATCACTTCGTCTTAGCTCCTCCTTCAATTTCTCCAGCTGCTTCTGCAAAAGCCTGATGAGGGGAATGACCTGACTCAAGCTGGCAGTGTCTGAACTGACGTCACGTGTGGCAAGTTCGAAGGGTTGGAGAACCTTGCACAAGACTGAAATCATTCTCCACTGCACTTCAGTCAAATGCATTGCCCCTTCTTTGCCTATATCGTAGGTGGATGTATAGGCTTGAGTGGCCTTTTGCTGCTCCTCCATCCTCTGAAGCATATAGAGTGTTGAATTCCACCTCGTTACCACCTCTTGCTTCAGGTGATGGCAGGGCAGGTTAAGGAGTGTTTGCTGGTGCTCCAGTCTTCGGCACATGGTGGCAGAATGTCGATAGTGGCCCGCAATTTTTTCGGGCCACCGACAGCATCTCCTGCACGCCCCTGTCATTTTTAAAAAATTCTGCACCACCAAATTAATTGTATGTGCAAAACATGGGACGTGCTGGAATTTGCCCACATATAGGGGGTAATTCCAAGTTGATCGCAGCAGGATTTTTGATAGCAATTGGGCAAAACCATGTGCACTGCAGGGGAGGCAGATATAACATGTGTAGAGAGAGTAAGATTTGGGTGGGTTATTTTGTTTCTGTGCAGGGTAAATACTGGCTGCTTTATTTTTACACTGCAAATTAGATTGCAGATTGAACACACTCCACCCAAATATTACTCTCTCTGCACATGTTATATCTGCCTCCCCTGCAGTGCACATGGTTTTGCCCACTTGCTAACAAAAATCCTGCTGCGATCAACTTGGAATTACCCCCATAATGCATGCACAATATTGGTGGCATTGTCCGATATCACAAATCCCCAAGGGAGTCTAAGTGGGGTAAGCCATTGTGCAATGATGTCCCTCAGTTTCCATAAGAGGTTTTCAGTATTGTGCCTCTTATGAAAAGCGGTGATACATAGATTAGCCTGCCTAGGAACAAGTTGGCGTTTGTGAGATGCTGCTACTGGTGCTGCTGCTGTTGTTGCTGCGGGAGGCAATACATATACCCAGTGGACTGTCGCAGTCATATAGGGAGCCATTCCGAGTTAATCACACATAGCAACTTTTTGCTGCTTGTGCGATCAACTTAACGCCGCCTATGGGGGAGTGTATTTTAGCATAGCAGGGCTGTGATCGCTTATGCAGCCCTGCTATGCTAATAAAGTTTCCTGCAAAACAAGACCAGAGTAAGAGTTACTTACCCTGTGTGATGGATCCAGCAACGAAGTTCCCGGGATTGATGTCAGACTTCCGCCCTCCAAACGCCTGGACACACCTGCGTTCGCCTCACCACACCTTGAAAACGGTCAGTTGCCACCCCAGAACGCCTCCCGCCTGTCAATCTTCATGCAGTTGCCGCTGCGATCACTTTCTGCTCTGGCAGCGACGTGTGTGAGCATTGCGGGCGCTGCAGTCCCGACCCGTTTGCACCGCAGTAAAGAACCGCTGTGTGCGAATGGGTTGGAATGACCCCCATAGTCCTTAGTCTGCCCTGTTCCACTTGTCCACATGTCCGTGGTTAAGTGGACAGTGGGTACAACTGCATTTTTTAGGACACTGAGGACACTTTTTCTGATGTCTCTGTACAAGCTCGGTATCGCCTGCCTAGTGAAGTGGAACCTAGATGGGATTTGGTACCGAGGACACACTAACTCCATCAATTCTCTAAGTCCCACTGAACTAATGGTGGATACCGGATACATGTCTAACACCAACATAGCTGTCAAGGCCTCAGTTATCCACTTTGCAACAGGATGACTGCTGTCATATTTCATCTTCCTCACAAAGGACTGCTGGACAGTCAATTGCTTTGTTGAAGTAGTACAAGTGGTCTTCCGACTTCCCCTCTGGGATCATGATAGACTCCCCGCAGCAACAACAGCATTGGCAGCTACAGCAGCAGTAGGCGTACCACTCAAGGATCCTCGGGAGGAATCCCGTTTAGGAGAGGACTCCTCAGTCTTGCCAGTGACATGGCCTGCAGGATGACTGACTTTCCTGACTGAGTAGGAAGTTGACATTGAGGGAATTGGTGGTGTGGCTTGCAGGAGCTTGGGTACAAGAGGAAGAAGGGATTTAGGTGTCAGTGGACTGCTTGCGCTCTTACCCAAAGTTTCAGAACTTGACACTGCTGATTGCACAGCAGGTGATGTATAAGGGAGGATGTTCCTAGGTGGGTAACGTCCCCTACTTATTACGGATTGACAGAGGCAACACACGGCTTGACACCTGTTGTCTGGATTTGTGGATAAATAATTCCACACTGAAGAGGTGGCTTTTTTGGTATTTTGCCCAGGCATCAAAATGGGCTTATTCATCCCACGGACAACAACTGTCTCCCCTGGTGCATGATTGAAACAAACCACATCACCATCAGATTCCGCATGGTCAACTACCTCCTCAGCGCCAGCAACACCCATATCCTCATCCTGGTGTACTTCAACAGTGACATCTTCAATTTGAATATCAGAAACTGGACTGTGGGTGCTACTTTCAGCTCTTGCAGAGGGTGTGCAAAAGGTGAAATGAGCCAGCCCTTCCCTTCCAGTGTTGGAAAGGTCAGGCATCGCAACCGCTGACACACTTGGACTCTCCTTGGGGATTTGTGATACCATCTTAGAATGCACAGTTCGCTGCTGTGCTTTTGCAGCTTAACACTTATCATTTTTCTAGCAGGAGGATGAGGGCTTCCATCGTTATATGAAGCTGAACCACTAGTCATGAACATAGTCCAGAGCCTAAGCCGTTCCTTGATACTCAATGTCGTAAATGGCATATTGGCAAGTTTACGTTTCTCCTCAGACCATTTAAATTTTTTGGGGGGTCTTTTTACTGAACGTTGGCTTTTTGGATTTTACATGCCCGCTACTATAACATTGGGCATCGGCCTTTGCAGATGACGTTAATGGCATTTCATTGTCTATGTCATGACTAGTGGCAGCAGCTTCAGCACTGGGAGGAAGTGGTTCTTGATCTTTCCCTATTTTATCCTCCAAATTTTTGTTCTCCATTATTTTTCTGGAGTTATTTAACACAATATGTGGTACAGGACCGCATATCCCTACACCACACAGGGCAAACCTTGTAAAAATTATTTGGATTAAATATTAATAACCCCTTTAAATGGAGTAAATAATATACAGCACAGGTCAGTACCACTGGATTTATATCGCAGGACCACTGGACTGGATTTATACAGCAGTATCACTGGAATTATACGGCAGTACCACTGGAATTATAAGGCAGTATCACTGGAATTATATGGCAGTATCACTGGAATTATACGGCAGTACCACTGGAATTATAAGGCAGTATCACTGGAATTATATGGCAGTACCACTGGACTTATACAGCAGTACCACTGGACTGGATTTATACAGCAGTATCACTGGAATTATACGGCAGTACCACTGGAATTATAAGGCAGTATCACTGGAATTATATGGCAGTATCACTGGAATTATACGGCAGTACCACTGGAATTATAAGGCAGTATCACTGGAATTATATGGCAGTACCACTGGATTTATACAGCAGTACCACTGGACTGGATTTATACGGCAGTATCACTGGACTTATAGGCCAGTACCACTGGAATAATACGGTAGTATCGCTGGACTTATACTGCAGTACCGCTGGACATATATGGCAGTATCCCTGGACATATACGGCAGTATCACTGGACTGAATTTATACGCCAGTACCACTGGATTTATACGGCAGTACCACTGGACATATACGGCAGTATCACTGGATTTATACGCCAGTACCACTGGACATATACGACAGTATCACTGGAATTATATGGCGCATACCACTGGACATATATGGCAGTATCACTGGACTGGATTTATACACCAGTACCACTGGATTTATTTGGCAGTACCACTGGACATATAAGGCAGTATCACTGGAAATATATGGCAGTACCACTGGACATATATGGCAGTATCACTGGACATATATGGCAGTATCACTGGATTTATACGGCAGTACCGCTGGACATAAATGGCAGTATCACTGGATATATACGGCAGTATCACTGGACATATACGGCAGTACTACTGGACATATACAGCAGCACCGGGACACCACCACTGGACTGATGCAGGACAACACAGCACCACTGCAATGGACTGGACTTATACAGCAGCACTGGACATATGGAAGCAGAGGACACCACCACTGTGACTGGACTGATGCAGCACATGACACTACCACTGAACTGATGCAGCACAACACAGCACCACTGAACTGGATGTATACAGCAGCACTGGACATATGGCAGCAGAGGACATAACCACTGTGACTGGACTGATGCAGCACAAGACACTACCACTGAACTGATGCAGGACACTGAGGACAGAGACATGTCCTCTCGCTATACTCTCCAATGCCGGAGTGAAAATGGCGGCGACGCCCGGCACCTTATATGGAATCAAAACCCCGCAAGAATCCGATAGCGGGATGATGAAGTTTTGCCTTGTTCTGGTCTCGCTGCTCAAAAAAATAAAGGGAACACTTAAACAACACATCCTAGATCTGAATGAATGAAATATTCTTATTAAATACTTTGTTCTTTACATAGTTGAATGTGCTGACAACAAAATCACACAAAAATTATCAATGGAAATCAAATTTATTAACCCATGGAGGTCTGGATTTGGAGTCACACTCAAAATTAAAGTGGAAAAACACACTACAGGCTGATCCAACTTTGATGTAATGTCCTTACAACAAGTCAAAATGAGGCTCAGTAGTGTGTGTGGCCTCCACGTGCCTGTATGACCTCCCTACAATGCCTGGGCATGCTCCTGATGAGGTGGAGGATGGTCTCCTGAGGGATTTCCTCCCAGACCTGGACTAAAGCATCTCCTGGACAGTCTGTTGGTGGATGGAGCGAGACATGATGTCCCAGATGTGCTCAATTGGATTCAGGTCTGGGGAATGGGCGAGCCAGTCCATAGCATCAATGCCTTCGTCTTGCAGGAATTGCTGACACACTCCAGTCACATGAGGTCTAGCATTGTCTTGCATTAGGAGGAACCCAGGGCCAACCGCACCAGCATATGGTCTCACAAGGGGTCTGAGGATCTCATCTCGGTACCTAATGGCAGTCAGAATACCTCTGGAGAGCACATGGAGGGCTGTGCGGCCCCCCAAAGAAATGCCACCCCACACCATTACTGACCCAACGCCAAAACGGTCATGCTGGAGGATGTTGCAGGCAGCAGAACGTTCTCCTTGGCGTCTCCAGACTCTGTCATGTCTGTCACATGTGCTCAGTGAGAACCTGCTTTCATCTGTTAAGAGCACAGGGTGCCAGTGGCGAATTTGCCAATCTTGGTGTTCTCTGGCAAATGCCAAACGTCCTGCACGGTGTTGGGCTGTAAGCACAACCCCCACCTGTGGATGTCGGGCCTTCATACCACCCTCATGGAGTCTGTTTCTGATCATTTGAGTAGACACATGCACATTTGTGGCTTGCTGGAGGTCATTATGCAGGGCTATGGCATTGCTCCTCCTGTTCCTCCTTGCACTAACCTTCTTGCTCCAGCTCGCATTGATGTGCCATCCTGGATGAGCTGCACTACCTGAGCCACTTGTGTGGGTTGTAGACTCCGTCTCATGCTACCACTAGAGTGAAAGCACCGCCAGCTTTCAAAAGTGACCGAAACATCAGCCAGAAAGCATAGGAACTGAGAAGTGGTCTGTGGTCACCACCAGCAGAACAACTCCTTTATTGGGGGTGTCTTGATAATTGCCTATAATTTCCACCTGTTGTCTATTCCATTTGACAAAACAGCATGTGAAATTGATTTTCAATCAGTGTTGCTTCCTAAGTGGACAGTTTGATTTCACAGAAGTGTGATTGACTTGGAGTTACATTGTGTTGTTTAAGTGTTCCCGTTATTTTTTTGAGCAGTGTATATCACAATAGTCTCCTTCTGCGCTAGTAAATTTCTTCAGATTATAATAGATAGTGAGCTGCTACTCTCACTAAGTTTCCTGTTAGCCGGTACCAAAAATAATTATACCCAGCAATAGTGAGTGAGCGCCCCAATGTTACAGATATACTGTTGCCGGACTTCCATCAATTGGTGGCCAGACACTTTAGAGTCCATTTATTTTAAACAGATACTATGGGTGACATGTAATAGGATGAGATTTTTAGACTTTTAAGACTTTTAGCCAAAAAACTTCCGAAATCGCCTGTTTTGAGTAAATCGCAAATGTAATAGGTTTCGAAT
The DNA here is from genome assembly GCF_028390025.1 of Pseudophryne corroboree. NCBI lineage: Eukaryota > Metazoa > Chordata > Amphibia > Anura > Myobatrachidae > Pseudophryne > Pseudophryne corroboree. Next base: position 517,239,932 of record NC_086447.1, on the reverse strand, counting down.
TGCACACTAATTCACATTTTTCCCAGAGAAAAACGCATATTTTCAACTGTCAATTTAATTTCGCACTTCAAATCGCATCCAGATATTTTCCCATTCAAAAGTATACAACGCGCAAATGTAATAGGATGCGATTTTGGAAATCGCACTTAAAAATTGACTAAAAACCGCACACAAAACAGACCAGGTAGAGATAGGCGATTTGGAGTACTTCCACTATCCCAAAAAAACAAAGGGTTACATTTTGCACAGGTGAGCCATTCTTTCATCAGAAACACCCTTACAAATACACCTACATCATCCAGGGTACCTGTGAGGGAATGAGCAATGGAGTTTTTGCAGTCAAGTGTTGAGCTGTGTGTATGTGATATTGCATGTTTGGAGGAGCTACGCAGACCACTTTGTGCTTCACGTTGTTACCGTGCGAGGGCGTACCTGGACTCCCTCTCAGATCAAGAGGTGGTGGAGATGTTTCGGCTGTACCGCACAAACCTCTTCAGCTTATATGAGGAGGTGAGACATGATTTGGAGCCATATGGCTCTGCCAACTATGCATTGTCTGGGCTGCAAAAATTAATGTGTGGCCTGCACTTTTTTGCCACAGGCACGCTCAGTCTGCGGGCTCTTGGTCGCTGGGGTTACACAAGCCACTTCCTCAAGGCATTTAATTCAAGTGTTATATGCCTTGAAGAAGCTGTTGTGCACATATATCACATTCCCAACTTCTGAGTCCAAGTGACAGGACCTGAAGGTGGCATTCTGTCGGCTCTCAGCATTCCCTAATGTGCTGGGGGCCATAGACTGCACCCACATTGGGATTTGGGCACCACAAGTGAGGGGGTATGTCTTTGTCAATCAACATGGGCATCACTCCCTCAATGTGAAGGTGGTGTGTGACGCTGACCTTAGAATTCTCAGTGTGGTTGCAGGTTACCCAGGGTCTTGCCATGATGCCTATATCCTGCGTCACTCATCCCTTTGGGAATGCTTCCAGCAGCACACCATTCCTGAGGGATGGCTACTAGGTAGGTACATTCAAGTTATCTTTTAATGTGTTTCCTAATATGTCCTTTTAAAAGTACTGTTTTAATGCCTAACAATGCATGACCCTGAATCATAATAGTGTGCTTATTTGGTCAGTAACACACTTATTTGTGCCATGAAGTCAACTTACATTCCTCTAATGATTGTGGTTATGTGTAGTAGTAACTGACTGTTAGGGTCTGGTAATTAACTATACCTTAGTGTGTAACAAATACCTGAAAACAACTGTAATTATTAATTCACAACCACAACTTATGTATTGCAGGGAATTCAGGGTATGGGTGTCTACCGTGGCTCATGACACCTCTGCGTAATCCACAAGGCCCTTCACAGCACCAATATAACGATGCACACATTGCCTCCCGCAATGTTGTGGAACGCACTTTAGGGGTGCTGAAAAGTCATTTTAGGTGTTTGGACCGGTCATCAGTAACACTACTTTATCAACCACCCAAAGTAGTGATGATCATCCAGGCTTGCTGCATGCTGCATAACACTGCCCGGGGCCAAGACAATTATGCAGAGGAAGGCATTGCAGCAGTCGTGGAGGAAACTGAACCTACACGAGTTAGGGCAAATAGGATTACGCGGAGGGGGGATGGGATTCGGAATGAGATTATATGGCTGTATTTCTCATCTTGAATTTCCTTGCTTCATTTTAAAAGCAAAAACCCCACATTCCTTACAATCAATGGGGGTAATTCCAAGTTGATCGCAGCAGGACATTTTTTAGCAGTTGGGCAAAACCATGTGCACTGCAGGGGAGGCAGATTTAACATGTGCAGAGAGAGTTAAATTTGGGTGTGGTGTGTTCAATCTGCAATCTAATTTGCAGTGTAAAAATAAAGCAGCCAGTATTTACCCTGCACAGAAATAAAATAACCCACCCAAATCTAACTCTTTCTGCACATGTTATATCTGCCTCCCCTGCAGTGCACATGGTTTTGCCCAACTGCTAAAAAATTTCCTGCTGCGATCAACTTGGAATTACCCCCAATGTCCATTAATATATATTTTTCCCCCACTAAATGTTTAGGGTGATGTGGCCCTAAGAAGTTTACCCATATCTGCTGCTTGCTTGTATACATACATGCTGGTAAGTTATTGTTTTTACATATGTAAATCTAAAACATTGATTAAATCTCAGTATTAACATGGATTTTAACCCATTCTCTGTTATATATGTGCTTCTACATTGGCCTTGCTTTTTTCAGTAAGAAACAACCATTTGCCAAACGTACAGCTAAAATTACTTAGACAAAATGCATATGTGTGGTTTCCAAAACTTTTACTGTAAAGTAATTGTTGTACTGTACATAAACATGGGTAGAAAGATTACAATGAGTCCCAAATTTCAAATATTACAAATATTGAAAAACACAATACAAAAAAGACAGAAACCTTAATCTTAAATGTTGAGCCACATTATTTTTTGCTTTGTGACCTGCTGCAAGCATACTTGCCTACTTTTGGGACCCCACCCCTTGTTCTTACACTACGGCGTGGGGGAGTATTTGGAGAGGTACTTACAGGTGTACTTGAGACATTACTTATAGTTGAAGGTGCATTCTGAATTATTGGTTTGCCTTCAGCAGTAAGGTGTGTGTGTGTAGGGACACTAATGCATATGTTTGTGACCTTATGGCATCTGTTTGGGCCCCAATTGTTTCATTTAGTGCATTACTAATTTCAGATAGCCTCGTATCTAGAGATGCTGCCATCCGGATTCTGGTACCCTCAGCTACTCTTTCAGTGTGTGCTACTTTACGTAGTTGCTGTCACATATTTTAAGGTAGCCCTGCATATGGAGCATTTGTTGGCTTTGGGTGGACATGAAATCAAGCTGTTGTTTTAAAAGTGTTGTATATGCTGGGTTTCCAGGACAGCGGGTTGACTTTCCGTAATGGATGCCTGTGTTGTTTGTTCTTCAGTAGGAAATGCCTCCACTGGCTCCAAATAATTTCCAGGTCCTCTTCACTCCGGTGTACCTGAACCTGTGCCTGTTGGCGTTGCTGTGTTGTTCCTGTGAATATGTTAAGATAGGTAAATATTAGTGATGAGCGGGGTCGGTTCCTCGGAATCCCGAACTTCACCCATTTTACACGGTTCCGAGGCAGACTCGGATCTTCCCGCCTTGCTCGGTTAACCCGAGCGCGCCTGAACATCATCATCCCGCTGTCAGATTCTCGCGAGATTCGTATTCTATATAAGGAGCCGCGCGTCGCCGCCATTTTCACTCGTGCATTGGAGATGATAGGGAGATGACGTGCAGCGTTCTCTCAGTTTCTGTGTTTAGTGTGCAGCAAATATCTGTGCTCAGTGTGCTGCAAATATCTGTGCTCAGTGTGCTGCAAATATCTGTGCTCAGTGTGCTGCAAATATCTGTGCTCAGTGTGCTGAAAATATCTACGTTCTGTGTCTGAAAAATGCTCCATATCTGTGCTGCATTGTAGTATATAGTAGGAGGACAGTGCAGAATTTTGCTGACCACCATTATTATATAGCAGTACGGTACAGTAGTCCACTGCTCTACCTACCGCTGTGTCGTCAAGTATACTATCCATCCATACCTGTGCTGCATTTTAGTTGTGTGCAGTATAAATAGTAGGAGGACAGTGCAGAATTTTGCTGACCACCAGTATATATATAGCAGTACGGTACAGTAGTCCACTGCTCTACCTACCTCTGTGTTGTCAAGTATACTATCCATCCATACCTGTGCTGCATTTTAGTTGTGCGCAGTATATATAGTAGGAGGACAGTGCAGAATTTTGCTGACCACCAGTATATATATATAGCAGTACGGTACAGTAGTCCACTGCTCTACCTACCTCTGTGTTGTCAAGTATACTATCCATCCATACCTGTGCTGCATCTTAGTTGTGCGCAGTATATATAGTAGGAGGACAGTGCAGAATTTTGCTGACCACCAGTATATATATAGCAGTACGGTACAGTAGTCCACTGCTCTACCTACCTCTGTGTTGTCAAGTATACTATCCATCCATACCTGTGCTGCATTTTAGTTGTGCGCAGTATTATATAGTAGGAGGATAGTGCAGAATTTTGCTGACCACCAGTATATATATAGCAGTATGGTACAGTAGTCCACTGCTCTACCTACCTCTGTGTCATCAAGTATACTATCCATCCATACCTGTACTGCATTTTAGTTGTGCGCATTATATAATAGGAGGACAGTGCAGAATTTTGCTGACCACCAGTATATATATAGCAGTACGGTACAGTAGTCCACTGCTTTACCTACCTCTGTGTTGTTAAGTATACTATTCATCCATACCTGTGCTGCGTTTTAGTTGTGCACAGTATTATATAGTAGGAGGACAGTGCAGAATTTTGCTGACCACCAGTATATATATAGCAGTACGGTACAGTAGTCCATTGCTTTACCTCTGTGTCGTCAAGTATACTACAAAAGTTCAGTAAAATGACCCAAAAATCAAAATTAAAAGCATCTGATAAGAAGCGTAAACTTGCCAATATGCCATTTACGACACGGAGTGGCAAGGAACGGCTGAGGCCCTGGCCTATGTTCATGGCTAGTGGTTCAGATTCACATGAGGATGGAAGCACTCATCCTCTCGCTAGAAAACTGCAGTGCCACTCCTAGGTGGGCCAGGTGTTTGTGTCAGCCACTTGGTTCGCTGAGCTTAGCCATCCAGCGACCTTGGTGCGCCTCTTTTTTTCTTTGCATCATGTGCTGTTTGGGGACTATTTTTTAAATCGGCCATCCTGTCTGACACTGCAGTGCCACTCCTAGATGGGCCAGGTGTTTGTGTCGGCCACTTGGGTCACTTAGCTTAGTCATCCAGCGACCTTGGTGCGCCTCTTTTTTTCTTTGCATCATGTGCTGTTTGGGGACAATTTTTTTAAGTGCCATCCTGTCTGACACTGTAGTGCCACTCCTAGATGGGCCAGGTGTTTGTGTCGGCCACTTGGGTCGCTTAGCTTAGCCATCCAGCGACCTTGGTGCACCTCTTTTTTTCTTTGCATCATGTGCTGTTTGGGGACTATTTTTTAAATCGGCCATCCTGTCTGACACTGCAGTGCCACTCCTAGATGGGCCAGGTGTTTGTGTCGGCCACTTGGGTCGCTTAGCTTAGTCATCCAGCGACCTTGGTGCACCTCTTTATTTCTTTGCATCATGTGCTGTTTGGGGACAATTTTTTGAAGTGCCATCCTCTCTGACACTGTAGTGCCACTCCTAGATGGGCCAGGTGTTTGTGTCGGCCACTTGTGTCGCTTAGCTTAGTCATCCAGCGACCTTAGTGCAAATTTTAGGACTAAAAATAATATTGTGAGTTGTGAGGTGTTCAGAATAGACTGGAAATGAGTGGAAATTATGGTTATTGAGGTTAATAATACTATGGGATCAAAATGACCCCCAAATTCTATGATTTAAGCTGTTTTTGAGGGTTTTTTGTAAAAAACAAACAAATCCAAAACACACCCGAATCCGACAAAAAATTTTCAGGGAGGTTTTGCCAAAACGCGTCCGAATCCAAAACACGGCCGCGGAACCGAATCCAAAACCAAAACACAAAACCCGAAAAATTTCCGGTGCACATCACTAGTAAATATATGTTGAATTTTCAAATTTGGGTGTAAGTTATCAATTATGGTGACATCTTCCCATGGCCACCTACACAACCATGCTTTCATTTAGCACACTAACATGAACATATGTTTTGGGAGTATGTGATGTCTTTTTATCAAGATGTGACAAAATTGTATTTTAACCCGCCTCCCCCCCCCCCCCCCCCCCCAAAAAAAAAGGAGTACAAGTTATCTGGAAGGCATAGTGCTGCTTTGCATAAATATGTAATGCTATATGGTGCCAGATTTGGCCAGTATTATGTGACAATCTCTGTAAATTAGGAAAATGCCCCTGTCCCTTTGCTAGGGTCTAAATATATAAATTACTATGTATTTGGACATTTTGGAGTCTTTCAGTGGTGTCTCCAGTATGAATCTTCCTGCCAACGTAATGGTATGATAGTTATGGTGTGTTTTCTGTATTTTTGACAGGAGAAACTCACTAGCAGCTTCTACATCCAGACAAACACGTTGGCACCTCTGTGTAGCAGGACCCCATCTCTGATGTGGTGCTATAAAGACATAGGAGGAAACAGATTAAATGCATGCCATTATCCACACTTATTTTCAGCATGCAGATTCAGATGTGAAAATGTTTCATTAAAAATATTCAACATGTTTACAATCTTAGAAAAAACATTTATGGGCAATCTTATCTGTAATGTATTTTGCCCAAAAACATATATGTTTTTTTTTGTGCCAAACATGATTAATGTAGCTTATTAGGTCATGTCTGAAAATTACTACATTATAATTCTATACACCCAGGGCCGGTGCAAGGTTTCCAAGCACCCTAGGCAAATCTTCCGTGCACCCCGCCCCCCCCCCCCCCCCACACACACACACACACACACACACCTGCGTTTCATAGTCTGCAGTGAAATGCAATCACATATATACAAGCAGCCAATTAACAGACTACTGTATACTGGCCACGTATTCAAATGTACTCTAAGTCGCCTACCTCTAAATACACCACTTTTTTCTACATATATTAAAAAATACCGCCAACATTTACATATGGCCTATTCCACAAAATGTATCTGGTGACAGGTTTTTGCCAATCCTAACAATATATCACTGAAAATTTAAATATAGAAAAACATACAGCCAACCAAAGATTAAGTAACATACAATGGGTGGAATGTACTAACGCAGAAATGCGGTAAAAACCCTGTTTCCTGGGTTTTTAATGCATTTACAAGTGCACTAAAGCCCCAAAATCGGGGCTCCGATGTGGAGGATAACATCATTTACCCTATAGAAGCCTATGGGCTTCTTACCTCATCGTACTGTGTGAGAAATACGATCAGATCCCTCCCAGCATGCCCCCACGTCCTGCGCAGGCGCAGACGGACTCCTGGGTCATGAACCCGAAAGTCCAGGGCCCGGAGTGCATCGCAAAGGGCAGCTTTTATCGGAAGAGCTGTCATTTGCAACACTAATCGCATATGCGATTAAAATTGATGGAATATGTGGCGGGATGTACACTGCAACGTTAGTACATCCCACCCAATATATTAAAATCCAGTGATCCAATACAATCTTAGATCACTATATTAAAAGAATGCCTATGACAGAATGTATCTTAAATTTAAAAAAAATTAAACAATTTCATATATATATATATATATTTATACATTAAAATGAAGAAACGGCGGCACTCACAGGACTTTTTAAGTAAATCGTGTATTTGCAAGATTACATTAAAGTTTCCAACATTGCGGAACCCGCAGCCTTGAAACGTTGGAAATTTTGATGTGATCTTGAAATACACTATTTACTTCAAAAGTCCTGTGAGTGCCGCCGTTTCTTCATTTTACTGTATCCTATTTCCACGGAGGGCACCAGGGCCAAACGTCCAATTACTAGGCGTGCTAGACACCCAGATGATAGATAGATATATATATATATATTATCTGTATATATATATATATATATATATATATTAGAGATGAGCGGGTTCGGTTCCTCTGAATCCGAACCCGCCCGAACTTCAGGTTTTTTACACGGGTCCGAGCAGGCTCGGATCTTCCCGCCTTGCTCGGCTAACCCGAGCGCGCCCGAACGTCATCATCACGCTGTCGGATTCTCGCGAGGCTCGGATTCTATCGCGAGACTCGGATTCTATATAAGGAGCCGCGCGTCGCCGCCATTTTCACACGTGCATTGAGAGTCATAGGGAGAGGACGTGGCTGGCGTCCTCTCCGTTTAGAGAAGAGAGAGACACAGTATTTTCGGGGAGCATTATTAGGAGGAGTACTACTGTATACTACTATAATACTACTTGCTGAAGTGATATTTTATTTATAGATTAGATAGTGTGACTGTAAGTGTATTATCTGACTTGTGGGGGAGACACTGACAGTGGGGAGCAGTTAGAGTCTGAGAGCAGGACTCAGGAGTACATATAACGTACAGTGCACACTTTTGCTGCCAGAGTCAGTGCCACACTGCCATTGTTGTGACCACACTGACCACCAGTATAATAATATATTTTGTGATTGTCTGCTTAGGCCTCGGAGTACTAGTTGCAAGTTGCAACGTGACCTGTCCTGAAGTGACCACCAGTTTAATAATCAATCACCACCAGTTTAATATATATATATATATATATATATATATATATATATATATATTATATATATATATATAATATTGTATACCACCTACCCGTGTTTTTTTTTTTTTCATTCTTCTTTATACATACTACTACTATAGTAGCTTACTGTAGCAGTCTGCGGTGCTGTGCTGACCTGACAGTGTCCAGCAGGTCCGTCATCAGTCATTACATAATAAATATATATAGTACCTGTCCGGCTGCAGTACTAGTGATATTATATTGATTTCATCTCATTATCAATAATTTATCATCCAGTCTAGACTCTATATTAGCAGCAGACACAGTACGGCTGTAGCTACCTCTGTGTCGGCACTCGGCAGTCCATCCATAATTGTTTACCACCTACCCGTGGTTTTTTTTTTTTCTTTCTTCTTTGTACATACTACTATAGACTGAGTATAGTAGCTTACTGTAGCAGTCTGCGGTGCTGCTGAGCTGACAGTGTCCAGCAGGTCCGTCATCAGTCATCATTACCTAATAAATATATTATCTACCTGTCCGGCTGCAGTACTAGTGATATTATATATACATACATATATATATTGATTTCATCTCATTATCAATCATCCAGTCTATATTAGCAGCAGACACAGTACGTTAGTCCACGGCTGTAGCTACCTCTGTGTCGGCACTCAGCAGTCCATCCATAATTGTGTACCACCTACCCGTGGTTTTTTTCTTTTCTTTCTTCTTTGTACATACTACTATAGTATAGTAGCTTACTGTAGCAGTCTGCGGTGCTGCTGAGCTGACAGTGTCCAGCAGGTCCGTCATCAGTCATCATTACCTAATAAATATATTATATACCTGTCCGGCTGCAGTACTAGTGATATTATATATACATACATATATATATTGATTTCATCTCATTATCAATCATCCAGTCTATATTAGCAGCAGACACAGTACGTTAGTCCACGGCTGTAGCTACCTCTGTGTCGGCACTCAGCAGTCCATCCATAATTGTATACCACCTACCCGTGTTTTTTTTTTCTTTCTTCTTTGTACATACTACTATAGTATAGTAGCTTACTGTAGCAGTCTGCGGTGCTGCTGAGCTGACAGTGTCCAGCAGGTCCGTCATCAGTCATCATTACCTAATAAATATATTATCTACCTGTCCGGCTGCAGTACTAGTGATATTATATATACATACATATATATATTGATTTCATCTCATTATCAATCATCCAGTCTATATTAGCAGCAGACACAGTACGTTAGTCTACGGCTGTAGCTACCTCTGTGTCGGCACTCGGCAGTCCATCCATAATTGTATACCACCTACCCGTGGTTTTTTTTTTTCTTTCTTCTTTGTACATACTACTATAGTATAGTAGCTTACTGTAGCAGTCTGCGGTGCTGCTGAGCTGACAGTGTCCAGCAGGTCCGTCGTCAGTCATCATTACCTAATAAATATATTATCTACCTGTCCGGCTGCAGTACTAGTGATATTATATATACATACATATATATATATATATTGATTTCATCTCATTATCATCCAGTCTATATTAGCAGCAGACACAGTACGGTAGTCCACGGCTGTAGCTACCTCTGTGTCGGCACTCAGCAGTCCATCCATAATTGTATACCACCTACCCGTGGTTTTTTTTTTTCTTTCTTCTTTGTACATACTACTATAGTATAGTAGCTTACTGTAGCAGTCTGCGGTGCTGCTGAGCTGACAGTGTCCAGCAGGTCCGTCATCAGTCATCATTACCTAATAAATATATTATCTACCTGTCCGGCTGCAGTACTAGTGATATTATAGATACATACATATATATATATTGATTTCATCTCATTATCATCCAGTTTATATTAGCAGCAGACACAGTACGGTAGTCCACGGCTGTAGCTACCTCTGTGTCGGCACTCGGCAGTCCATCCATAAGTATACTAGTATCCATCCATATCCATTGTTTACCTGAGGTGCCTTTTAGTTGTGCCTATTAAAATATGGAGAACAAAAATGTTGAGGTTCCAAAATTAGGGAAAGATCAAGATCCACTTCCACCTCGTGCTGAAGCTGCTGCCACTAGTCATGGCCGAGACGATGAAATGCCAGCAACGTCGTCTGCCAAGGCCGATGCCCAATGGCATAGTACAGAGCATGTCAAATCCAAAACACCAAATATCAGTAAAAAAAGGACTCCAAAACCAAAAATAAAATTGTCGGAGGAGAAGCGTAAACTTGCCAATATGCCATTTACCACACGGAGTGGCAAGGAACGGCTGAGGCCCTGGCCTATGTTCATGGCTAGTGGTTCAGCTTCACAGGAGGATGGAAGCACTCAGCCTCTCGCTAGAAAACTGAAAAGACTCAAGCTGGCAAAAGCACCGCAAAGAACTGTGCGTTCTTCGAAATCCCAAATCCACAAGGAGAGTCCAATTGTGTCGGTTGCGATGCCTGACCTTCCCAACACTGGACGTGAAGAGCATGCGCCTTCCACCATTTGCACGCCCCCTGCAAGTGCTGGAAGGAGCACCCGCAGTCCAGTTCCTGATAGTCAGATTGAAAATGTCAGTGTTGAAGTACACCAGGATGAGGAGGATATGGGTGTTGCTGGCGCTGGGGAGGAAATTGACAAGGAGGATTCTGATGGTGAGGTGGTTTGTTTAAGTCAGGCACCCGGGGAGACACCTGTTGTCCGTGGGAGGAATAGGGCCGTTGACATGCCTGGTGAAAATACCAAAAAAATCAGCTCTTCGGTGTGGAAGTATTTCAACAGAAATGCGGACAACATTTGTCAAGCCGTGTGTTGCCTTTGTCAAGCTGTAATAAGTAGGGGTAAGGACGTTAACCACCTCGGAACATCCTCCCTTATACGTCACCTGCAGCGCATTCATAATAAGTCAGTGACAAGTTCAAAAGCTTTGGGTGACAGCGGAAGCAGTCCACTGACCAGTAAATCCCTTCCTCTTGTAACCAAGCTCACGCAAACCACCCCACCACCAACTCCCTCAATGTCAATTTCCTCCTTCCCCAGGAATGCCAATAGTCCTGCAGGCCATGTCACTGGCAATTCTGACGAGTCCTCTCCTGCCTGGGATTCCTCCGATGCATCCTTGCGTGTAACGCCTACTGCTGCTGGCGCTGCTGTTGTTGCTGCTGGGAGTCGATGGTCATCCCAGAGGGGAAGTCGGAAGACCACTTGTACTACTTCCAGTAAGCAATTGACTGTCCAACAGTCCTTTGCGAGGAAGATGAAATATCACAGCAGTCATCCTGCTGCAAAGCGGATAACTGAGGCCTTGGCATCCTGGGTGGTGAGAAACGTGGTTCCAGTATCCATCATTACTGCAGAGCCAACTAGAGACTTGTTGGAGGTACTGTGTCCCCGGTACCAAATACCATCTAGGTTCCATTTCTCTAGGCAGGCGATACCGAAAATGTACACAGACCTCAGAAAAAGAGTCACCAGTGTCCTAAAAAATGCAGCTGTACCCAATGTCCACTTAACCACGGACATGTGGACAAGTGGAGAAGGGCAGGGTCAGGACTATATGACTGTGACAGCCCACTGGGTAGATATATGGACTCCCGCCGCAAGAACAGCAGCGGCGGCACCAGTAGCAGCATCTCGCAAACGACAACTCTTTCCTAGGCAGGCTACGCTTTGTATCACCGGTTTCCAGAATACGCACACAGCTGAAAACCTCTTACAGCAACTGAGGAAGATCATCGCGGAATGGCTTACCCCAATTGGACTCTCCTGTGGATTTGTGGCATCGGACAACGCCAGCAATATTGTGTGGGCAAATTCCAGCACGTCCCATGTTTTGCACATACCTTGAATTTGGTGGTGCAGAATTTTTTAAAAAACGACAGGGGCGTGCAAGAGATGCTGTCGGTGGCCAGAAGAATTGCGGGACACTTTCGGCGTACAGGCACCACGTACAGAAGACTGGAGCACCACCAAAAACTACTGAACCTGCCCTGCCATCATCTGAAGCAAGAAGTGGTAACGAGGTGGAATTCAACCCTCTATATGCTTCAGAGGTTGGAGGAGCAGCAAAAGGCCATTCAAGCCTATACAATTGAGCACGATATAGGAGGTGGAATGCACCTGTCTCAAGTGCAGTGGAGAATGATTTCAACGTTGTGCAAGGTTCTGATGCCCTTTGAACTTGCCACACGTGAAGTCAGTTCAGACACTGCCAGCCTGAGTCAGGTCATTCCCCTCATCAGGCTTTTGCAGAAGAAGCTGGAGACATTGAAGGAGGAGCTAACACGGAGCGATTCCGCTAGGCATGTGGGACTTGTGGATGGAGCCCTTAATTCGCTTAACAAGGATTCACGGGTGGTCAATCTGTTGAAATCAGAGCACTACATTTTGGCCACCGTGCTCGATCCTAGATTTAAAGCCTACCTTGGATCTCTCTTTCCGGCAGACACAAGTCTGCTGGGGTTGAAAGACCTGCTGGTGAGAAAATTGTCAAGTCAAGCGGAACGCGACCTGTCAACATCTCCTCCTTCACATTCTCCCGCAACTGGGGGTGCGAGGAAAAGGCTCAGAATTCCGAGCCCACCCGCTGGCGGTGATGCAGGGCAGTCTGGAGCGACTGCTGATGCTGACATCTGGTCCGGACTGAAGGACCTGACAACGATTACGGACATGTCGTCTACTGTCACTGCATATGATTCTCTCACCATTGAAAGAATGGTGGAGGATTATATGAGTGACCGCATCCAAGTAGGCACGTCACACAGTCCGTACTTATACTGGCAGGAAAAAGAGGCAATTTGGAGGCCCTTGCACAAACTGGCTTTATTCTACCTAAGTTGCCCTCCCACAAGTGTGTACTCCGAAAGAGTGTTTAGTGCCGCCGCTCACCTTGTCAGCAATCGGCGTACGAGGTTACATCCAGAAAATGTGGAGAAGATGATGTTCATTAAAATTAATTATAATCAATTCCTCCGTGGAGACATTGACCAGCAGCAATTGCCTCCACAAAGTACACAGGGAGCTGAGATGGTGGATTCCAGTGGGGACGAATTGATAATCTGTGAGGAGGGGGATGTACACGGTGATATATCGGAGGATGATGATGAGGTGGACATCTTGCCTCTGTAGAGCCAGTTTGTGCAAGGAGAGATTAATTGCTTCTTTTTTGGTGGGGGTCCAAACCAACCCGTCATTTCAGTCACAGTCGTGTGGCAGACCCTGTCACTGAATTGATGGGTTGGTTAAAGTGTGCATGTCCTGTTTATACAACATAAGGGTGGGTGGGAGGGCCCAAGGACAATTCCATCTTGCACCTCTTTTTTCTTTAATTTTTCTTTGCGTCATGTGCTGTTTGGGGAGGGTTTTTTGGAAGGGACATCCTGCGTGACACTGCAGTGCCACTCCTAGATGGGCCCGGTGTTTGTGTCGGCCACTAGGGTCGCTTATCTTACTCACACAGCTACCTCATTGCGCCTCTTTTTTTCTTTGCGTCATGTGCTGTTTGGGGAGGGTTTATTGGAAGGGACATCCTGCGTGACACTGCAGTGCCACTCCTAGATGGGCCCGGTGTTTGTGTCGGCCACTAGGGTCGCTTATCTTACTCACACAGCTACCTCATTGCGCCTCTTTTTTTCTTTGCGTTATGTGCTGTTTGGGGAGGGTTTTTTGGAAGGGACATCCTGCGTGACACTGCAGTGCCACTCCTAGATGGGCCCGGTGTTTGTGTCGGCAACTAGGGTCGCTTATCTTACTCACACAGCTACCTCATTGCGCCTCTTTTTTTCTTTGCGTCATGTGCTGTTTGGGGAGGGTTTTTTGGAAGGGACATCCTGCATGACACTGCAGTGCCACTCCTAGATGGGCCCGGTGTTTGTGTCGGCCACTAGGGTCGCTTATCTTACTCACACAGCTACCTCATTGCGCCTCTTTTTTTCTTTGCGTCATGTGCTGTTTGGGGAGGGTTTTTTGGAAGGGACATCCTGCGTGACACTGCAGTGCCACTCCTAGATGGGCCCGGTGTTTGTGTCGGCCACTAGGGTCGCTTATCTTACTCACACAGCTACCTCATTGCGCCTCTTTTTTTCTTTGCGTCATGTGCTGTTTGGGGAGGGTTTTTTGGAAGGGACATCCTGCGTGACACTGCAGTGCCACTCCTAGATGGGCCCGGTGTTTGTGTCGGCCACTAGGGTCGCTTATCTTACTCACACAGCTACCTCATTGCGCCTCTTTTTTTCTTTGCGTCATGTGCTGTTTGGGGAGGGTTTTTTGGAAGGGACATCCTGCGTGACACTGCAGTGCCACTCCTAGATGGGCCCGGTGTTTGTGTCGGCCACTAGGGTCGCTTAGCTTAGTCATCCAGCGACCTAGGTGCAAATTTTAGGACTAAAAATAATATTGTGAGGTGTGAGGTATTCAGAATAGACTGAAAATGAGTGTAAATTATGGTTTTTGAGGTTAATAATACTTTGGGATCAAAATGACCCCCAAATTCTATGATTTAAGCTGTTTTTTAGTGTTTTTTGAAAAAAACACCCGAATCCAAAACACACCCGAATCCGACAAAAAAAATTCGGTGAGGTTTTGCCAAAACGCGGTCGAACCCAAAACACGGCCGCGGAACCGAACCCAAAACCAAAACACAAAACCCGAAAAATTTCCGGCGCTCATCTCTAATATATATATATATATACACACAGACGTATATATATATATATATATATATATATATATAATCCAATGTAATGATCCCGGCACCCCCTCTCCCACTGACAACGTGCTGCGGTGCCCTCCTAGAGAAACAAGGCTGATCCTCAAAATATGCAGTGGAGACCGGCGGCACTCAAGCAGACTCGAATCATGTAGACAAAATGCGGTAAGTTTATTCCGACATGTTTCGGGGAACTCCCCGTCCTAAGGGTTAGACCCTGAGGACGGGGAGTTCCCCGAAACATGTCGGAATAAACTTACCGCATTTTGTCTACATGATTCGAGTCTGCTTGAGTGCCGCCGGTCTCCACTGCATATATATATATATATATATATATATATATATATATATATAGTTTTAGTCTATCCCTGGATTTTTTGCCAAAGTCAAAAAAAGACATTCATAATGTCTAAGAACTAGGGAGGTGCAGCTGACCGTGGTGTCCTGCTCGCTGATGCTGTGGTGGCTCTTGATGAAGGGGAGAACAGCTACAGAGACACATTCTTCAGTGCTGCTTCCTGTCCCCGCCGTTCAGTGTCTTTTGGGAGGGGGATGCGGATCAGCTAGTGACTGAGTAAGTGCTGGCCGCTCCTGTTACTGTCACCTTGGCCTCCAGCAGCTCCTTGTCTTGGCGGCGGTAGGAGTGGCTCAGTGGCTTGGCGGTGGAGGGAGCGGCTCTTCTACCTGGTCATCGGGGCGGCACGGGGAGCGGAGCGACACAAGAGGGGGAGACGGGGGAAGGCTCCGAACATGCGGCTCCGATACGGGGTGACCAGGAAGCGGGCGCCTCACTTCCCTCACAGCAAGTGGCGCGCAGCGCACATTCTGTCTAATTAAAATTTTAAAATTCTACTCTGAACCGCCCTCCAGGTGCCGGTGCCCATAGGCAGCTGCCTAATGGTGGCGCCGGCACTGAATACACCACTGCAATGTGTAGTTCTTGACTAATAAAAAACATGCTGCTGTGGAACTACAAGAACCAACTAAAGCATTAAACAAATGTTTTCCAGCATAGGTTCACATTACAGCACCTTGCTGGGATGTGCAGTGCCCCACAGCACCATTACATTGTAAAACACATAGCAAGAGTAGCTACTGTAGCATAGTTTGTTAATGTAAATGTATTTTTATCTGCAAAAATATGTGATCACTTACCAGCTTGTGGGGGTGATGCAGGCTAATCAGTATCGTCTATGTGCAGCCCAGGAAGTATCTCTTGTGGTATTATTCGCTTAAGTTGTTCCTCGTAGGCTGTAAACTGTATGGGTGCACTGGTACCTCCCCCTGTGCATCTGGCCTCCTTTCTCACTGCAGCCATCTTTGTTTTGAGCAGTCTTTTTATGTCGTTAAATCGTTTTTTAACGTTCACCACTTTTCGGTTGAAAATGCTAACTGCATTAACTGCGTCCGATTAAAAACTGGCACCATTGCCCTGACTAGGGCACAGTTTTCCTCATAGGAGAAACGCACATGGCGACCACTGGGAGTATGCCCTGGCATAAGGCCTTCCTCACACTCCTCATCCTCCTCACCCTTCTCTGTGGCCTCCTCTTCCTCCTCAAACTGGCCCCCATCCCCCTCCTCCTCCTGTCAGTCTATGTCACTAAGTAGAGGCTCCTCCAGCTCTTCCTCCTGCTCCCTCTCAAAATCCTCCTCCTCTGTGTCAGTTTGCCTGCTTCCAGCACCAGCCGCCTCCTGCTCCTCATGCTGAGCCTGCTCCTCCTGACTCCTCCCAGCCACTGCCCTCCTTACCACCATGCTACTTCTCTCCATGCTGCTCTCTCTGCCTCTCTTGGTCACTCTCCTCTCCATATTACACTCCTCCCAGCCTAACAAAGGGCAAAATGGTGCTGGAGCCCTTTATATAGGGTGTGTGATGCAGATTCCAGGGGACAGCTCAGCCAATAGGTGGGGTTCTTTGCTTACGTGTAATGGTGGTGTTGTAAATCGCATTCTGTTTGGTCAGAAAAATGTACATTACCAGGTCATAATATTGCAACAAATCGCATGACATCGCATGTTTCACTCCTGAATTCGCATCCTATTACATTTGCGATTTTGACAAAAAATTAACGCTTTCAAAACATGCAATAGGGGAATGCAATTTCGGAATCTTACAAAAAATCGCATTCTATTACATGTCACCCTATATGTTCCAATTTCACACATTTATTAAAAGTCATTTTGCATAAAATCATACACATAAAAATGTGATAAAACAGTGCCTGTATTTTGACAGAAATTACTGATCTTGCAAGGAAGATCAGGGATCACAACTGTAAGAAAAATCCAACGCGTTTCCACTCTTGGTAAGACTTCACCAGGGGTATAACTTTAGAAGAAAAAAACACGAACACTTGTATAATAAGCGGGGATGGGGTAAAATCCGGAACAGCCTGGTCCATACAGGGAGGCTGGAATCTCTACCTTCCTGCTGATGGTTGTCATGGGTGATGGGTTTTGAGCCAAACACCGTGCTGTAAATGGGTTGCCTGGGTTGGATGACCCGGGTAACCTGTTTTCACCTGCAGCTCACCCAGGTCTTTCCCAGTAAAAACTCTACTAGGTACCCGGGAAGGATTTCCGGGTGACTAGACCCGGGTAGAGCTGTTTCCACTGACTAAGATTCTGGGTTGGTGTGCGTTCATGTGCAAAAACACGGGATTTTTTTGTCAGTGGAAAAGGGGCATTGGTTGTTAATGATAAGGGCTACTGTCATTATCCTGACTTTGTTACTCTATTTTAGCAAGTTATCATGACTTACCTCTGCCAACAGCCTGCAGTCCAGTGTTTCCTGCTTACTGGGTTTAGCCCATGTTATCAGTCCTAATATATCCAGTTTGGCTGTTTATTATCTGAGAGGTTTGTTCAGCATGCAATCTGCAGTCCATGTTGCTAGCTGCTGATTAACCACCTATGTGAGCTCTACTGTGTGTGTAATCTGCAAAGTGTTGAACTCAGCAGGGAAGTCTGCCTATGCCAAAGGTTCTAAAACGCAGTCCTCAAGGCACCCCAACAGTCCTGGTTTTAAGTTTATCCATGCTTGGCCACAGGTGAATTAATTAGCACCTCATTAAATTTGTTTTAACCATGTGTGCTGAGCCATGGATTTACTTAAAACCTGTATCATTGGGGTGCCTTGAGGACCTCATTTGAGGACCTATGGCCTATGCTGTCATCGCACAGCAATCCCAACATGACATGCTGTCTCTCATTCCAGCTCTCAACAGTTTTCTGCTCATTTTACTTTCTGTACATTCAGACCTACTTCCTCCATGCCAGAACCCATGCAAGGGAACCATCATGACCAGTTCGTAGACAGTCTGAGCCAGTCAACTGTTTAGCTGATCGCAACAACCCATCTCTGACCTCCTCAAGGCATAAAGGGGATTGAATTAGAGTCACAAGCTGCCAGTGAAATGTTCTCCACAGCCTTGCAGTGTGTTTCTACAGAGCTCCATTGGTTCTTCCATTTAGACATCTCCAGTGCTTTGTTCCAGCCAGAGCACTCACAGGCTCCATCTGTTCAAGCTGATATCTCACCTCCATCAGTTTCAGCCAATATCTCAGCTCCATTCGTTCCAGCCAATATATCAGTTCCATTGGTTTCAGCAGATGTTTTAAGTCCAGTGTATTCAACCAATACCCAAGCTACATTGGTTCCAGATGATATGCTATAACATTGGTTCCAGTCGATATCCCAGCAACATCAGTTCCAGCTGATGTCCTATTAATTTCTATAACTGCCATTACTCCTGCTCTGTCAGTACCAGCTGATATTTTAGCACCACCAGAAACTCTGTCTCATCCTCATCATACCAGTATCTGGTTCACAGTCTGTCCATTGCATTCGTCAACCAAGTTACCACAGATTCTACCTAGCGCCAATACTAAGTGACCCAAAAAGGAGGTCGTGACCTACACATCATGCGCAGTGAAGTCCACACCTCTTTGTGGGAGTTCCTGGCGAATACCACCGACTCCGTGCCCCTATTCGGCAAACTACTCAGCATTGGTTTTAGTATCAGCAGTCTATGAGCAAGAACTACAGTACATTTAGCCAGATACCTTCACTTTGCATACTCCAGAATCTGCACCAGTCAAAAACCTAACCTCGGATTTACAAAACCCCACATCTCTGACAGCTACGTTATAGTTGAAATAGAAGATAGTACAAACAATAAGTAGAATAAAATGATACATAATATCATAATAACACATTCAATACATTAATAAAGCTGTAATGGCCTTGTACAAGAAGAAAATATTCTGTTTTTTTCAAGCCTATAAGCATGTTTAAAAGGAAATCCTGTCCATTAGCATTATTTTGTGATGATTAAGGCTTCAGTTACTATTTTGCTGGAACATCTATTTCATAATATGTATTTGACTTTACAAAGAAAAATTAGCACTAGAGGTCAGTTTTATTACATTTTATTGCACTGGGCATAATTTTTAAACTTAAAACCATCACATAATCTTTAAAAAACAGATAAAATCACATAAATCTCACGAAACAGCAGTAAAGCTAAGTGATTTAAAAATACTCACTTATGGAGTTCTCACCCCGCTGGTATTGTCCCAAAAAAATGATCCTTATATGATAATCT
This sequence comes from Pseudophryne corroboree, assembly GCF_028390025.1. NCBI lineage: Eukaryota > Metazoa > Chordata > Amphibia > Anura > Myobatrachidae > Pseudophryne > Pseudophryne corroboree. The sequence goes on along the minus strand of NC_086447.1, from coordinate 517,220,381 downwards.
AGATAAAAGTGTATCTCATATTCTCCAACCACTTTAAATGTAGAAATGATTGCACGTTCAGAAATGAGATAACTTGGATTTCTGTGTGCTGGTAACAGTTGTACGTTTCTTCCTGTGTTAGGAGTGTGCTCCAAATAGATATTTAGTAGTTGTAAGGGTAGTGATACACAGTTGAGTCACTTTATTATGCCCACCAGCTAGGTGCAGTGACCATCCGTTTGCTTAGGAGCTCCATATGCAGCAGGGTTGCTGAACTCTCATTTTAGATACACATCTTGATCTTGCAGCCCCCAGGTTAATTATGATGGTGAGCTGCTCTACTGTAGCGTGTCGATATGCCCTTACGCATCTTCATAGCTGATGTTCAGCTCTCATATCAAAGGCATGCAGTTTCCATATCCGTTATTTGCAATGGTACCATTTGTCACGATATACCTTCACCACAGCAACACATGAACAGTTCAAAACTGCGCTGTTTAAGAAATACTACCACCCTTGGCCCAAAAGCCGATAATCATCCCTTTTTGCAACTCAGATAAATCAACCCTTTTACCCATGACAGCAACAACTGATATGTATGCAGACGGTCTATCACGTGTCTAATATACCCACCAAGCTAGCGTACGACCCGTTTTTTTTACTTGAAGCCCGAGGTGCGTGACTTCATCACCCAGTCTCTGTGACCAAACATGCTGGGGGCGTAGGTTCTTGGACCCTCTCCGAAAGGAGATGGGCCCAGTTACTCCGCTAACCCTCAGAGCCAAAACGCCTACTGAGGGACAAAAGGGACTGTAGGTCTCCCCTTGCCGAAGCGCGGAGGGACCCTCGTGTATCCCCAGGGTTGGCCGAAGCTTCCTCCTGGGGACCGAAATCAGCCTCTGGCCCTCCCCAAAAGGAGAGGGCCTCAGCAACTTAGGAGAGAGGGTGGCCCATAAGGGTCTCACCTAAACCCCAAACAAAAAACCGTGACAGTGACACACTACAAAAAAAAAGTGCTAGTGCTGTGCACAAGTGCAAAACACGTGCGTGGGCAAATAAATAAATAAAACCCAGCCAGAAGGCCGGGGGGGGGTTTAAAAAATTATCCTTGCCCTAGCCAAAAGGCCAGGGCAAAGGAAGTGGGTGCAGACAGGAAGGGTTGAAGTGCTAAGTGCTAAAGTGCCTTAGTGCAAAGGTGGCTTGAAACCCCAGTGCATTTCCGGCACCCCTGTCCCTTCCAGTTCCAGGGGCACAAAACACCTCGAGCTTCTAGCTGCTCCTGACCTCTCAGCCAGACCAAGTTTCATACCCACTCTATGCCAGGGTCAACCCCCAGTACGAGAGAAGATACTAGACCGGGCCTTTCTCCACTCCACGCAAGGGGCCTTCTTTCATCCCCTTAGAAGGACGGTGGATACTAAGCCCAGTTTTTCTCCCCTCATAACCAGAGGCATTGCATGGTACTCCACAAGGTGTTTCTCCATTCCACATCTAGGAACCTTTCACGCTCCTATTGTAAGAACAGGTACTCCACCCTGTGTTTCCCTCGAGCAGGTACTACACTTGATCTTAGCCAAAAGGCGACCCGTGACGTACTTTATGGGCTACAAGCTGCAGACATCAAATGTAGGAGGTGGTCATAATAATGTGACTCAACCGTGTAGCTCTTAACAAAGCTATGGAGATAATGTCTGCAAGCGTCACTGTAGTTGTAGCAGGGAAGAATAAATAACCATAGTCCTGGATGCTCCTTCTAAGACTATGCCCATATAAGTGGAAGGTACCATTAATAGACTGCTGAGGAACAAGTGTCTTTTTGCCACATTTGCAGCACTCATCTCACCTCACTGGAAAGTAAGGCATTAGTTTCCAGTATGTCCAAACAGAATAAGGGGGACATGTACTAAGCATTGATAAAAGTGGAGAAATGAGCCAGTGGAGAAGTGGCCCATTGCAACCAATCAGCTGCTCTGTACACTTTGAAAGTATGCAAATTATAAATGTTACGTCAATGCTGATTGGTTGCCATAGGCAGGGGTGGATTGGGAACAAAAAGCGGCCCTGGAAAAAATTTGTACTAATGGCCCCACTTGGGCAGCACCAGAGGTGTAAGGTCTAGCCATGGGCCATGGCAGCAGCAACGTCCCCCCAAGACTTTCTAGATAGTGGGCATGTCCAGCATCAAGGGGGAAGTTAAAAAGAAATAAAATTACATATTATGAGCACATTATATGATACACCTTCAGAATTTAGGAAAATATATCATTCTTTAGAAAGATATATTTTCTTGCTTATTACACCAACCGTATCCCAATCACTATTCACTCAATCTTATATGTCAGCCAAGCAGGCAGAGCATACACTAGATCATTTGCAATCACAGGCTAAGTGGCAAAGTAATTTTCATATATGCAAATTATTTTAATCTTATTCATTATGTCTATAAAAAGGACCACATGTCCTAAAACAAAACAGGCCCCGCGGGTGCGTCGGCCCGCCGGGAATCTTCCCTGTAAACCATATGGCCAATCCGCCCCTGGCCATGGGCAACTTCTCCACTGGCTCACTTCTCCACTTTTATCACTGCTTAGTACATGTCCCCCTAAATCATTTATTGGGATGCAGTTAAGTTCCCGACGGACGGGATCCCGGCAGTCAAAATACAGATGCCGGGATCCCGAAGGATACCACAAGCCCGGCATCTAGATACCTACGCCGCTCGGGATACCGGCGTCAAAATACAGACAAACGGAATCCCGAATGTCCTGCTGTGCTGGGGGAGTTGTATGTGCGTGTGTTTAGGCATGAGAAGGGGGATTAAGGTTTGGGTGCATGGATAGTAAAGTTGAGGTTAGGTACCAGGTAGGGAGGGTTAGGTTTGGACATTTAGAATGGGAGGTTAGGGTTGGGACTTAAGTGGTAGGGGGGTAGATTTAGGCACCACCGAGGAGGGTTAGGTTTAGGCAACCACAAGTGAGGGTTAGGGTTAGGGAGGGGACCAGGGGAAGGTTAGGTTACATTATAGGGGGCTGTTGGTATTCTGATGGTTGGGATACCACTGTCAGGAAATCATACTGAACCCCTTTTAATTTAGCAATCTGAGCCATGGGTATTTATTTCTCTCCTATGTGGAACATTTTCTTTTACAGGGAGAGTTTTTGACATAAAAGTATTCAATCATTTTTCTGGAACCCTGCTGCCTGGAGAGCCATCTGGAGCACTTTGGGATGCTAGCAGTGCTTAGCTTCCTGGTCCCGATTCCTTTTCAGAGACATCATGATGTCACATGTGCAGGGGATGGGTGATGCAAGGCCAGCTGAGAACATATTAGTACCATGCTACAGAAAAAAAACAGATTTTTTTTTTTCATTAGTGATATATGGTAATTTGCAAAATTCCTAATCTAAGGTAATACATCTCAAAGTCACAGAATTCATCAATTTGTGTATTGTAAACCATAGACTGCATGGAATATATTAAAGGAAGAATTGTTAAAATTCACCACTGAGATTGCGTTATGAGTCGCTGCTGTGGCTCATTCCTGTTTATATTTCTGGCTGTCTCCTATCAACTAGAATACTAGCTGCTACATGCAGCAGCACACCTGTTTGGAATGCCTTGTCACCTGACTTCAGACTGATGACTCCTGTGAGTGGTTTGTTGCCCTTTCTCATTAGGGATCCTGTTCAGTTATGCCCTGCGGGTGATATTCCCTAGTTCCTGCACCTAGTGAGCTTGTCGCATAGTTGCTGTACCCTGTACAGTTCCCAGTTTGTTCCTGTGTTCTTGTGTCCTGTACCTTTGTTTCCTGCCTCAGTCCTTAATTTGCTGTCCCTGCTAGCCCTGCACCTGTGTTCTGTTGGATTCTGCCCAGTACCTTTTATCCTGTGTACGTTACTGCTCCGTGTTCTTGCTTTGCCGTGGCCCGCCAGTTCCTCTCGTGTCTGGTCCTGATCCGTGTCTAGTTCCAACAAAGAAGGGGTTGTGGGAGGGCTGCCAGGTGTGCCCATTAGGGCAGGGCTGATAAGTGTGCCCAGTAAACAAGGGGTGCTAAGTCTTTCTGACAAGGGTGGAGGAAAGATGCTATTGGGGCCAGGTATTGAAGTGTGTCCAGTATGGGGGTACACTGAAGACCTAATTCAGATCTGATCGCTGTTGTGCGAAATCGCACTGCGGCCTATTTTCAAATCACTGTATGGACTGCAATGCACAGGCGCAAGCCCAAACAGCGACAGAATGGTGCGAAAGTTTCGATCACTAGGTGTACACAAGGTGATTGACAGGAAGCAGACGTTTGTGGTAACTGGCCATTTTCTGAGAGTCTCTGGAAAAATGCAGGCATTCCCAAGCGTTTTCTGGGAGGGTGTGTGATGTCAGCTCCGGCCCCAAACAGCCTGATTCTATCGCACTGTAGGAGGAAGTCCTGGGCTACGCACAGACTGGAAAAATCATTAGCTGGTGAGTGAGTTGCGAATGGATTTGCAGTTTGGTGGGGGCTGAAGCTGCAGCTTCATCCTCCCCATTGTTAATCCAGCCCTGTGTACAATGCTGAATCAGGCCCTGTAAAAAGAGTACTAAAGTAGAAAAGGGCTGGGGTTTGCCATGGGAAAGGTGTTTTGAGCAGATTGGAAGAGGAATGGACCCCAACCCAGAATATTGCCTAGGGTCCCTGTATAATGCTATGTTTCCCCACTTTGTACTAATAGCCAAGTGAAGGAGATTTCACAGAAATCCCCTGCAAAATGCTAATTAGTGCTGCATACCGCAGTCCCCAATATTATCAATGGGAACTTTGGCCTGACACTTACAGTATATGTATATGGTTTATGTCATTCTCAGATGTAGCAAGCTGTTTGATGACTATGAAGGCATTTTTGCAAGAGAGGATCTTCTGATCTATCTCTTGCAGCCTCCGTCTACTTTCGGAAACTGACACTGTGCACATGGCAGTGTCAGATTCTCAGAAGGAGTCTTTCAAAAATGTGAAAGAGTCCTCTGATGTGGCCAGGATGTAACTGGCCAGACAGCAGTTCTCACAACCGCAGTCCCTACGAGTTACATTTAGTATACAGCATGGATACTTAATTAAAAGTGAAAAAATCAGTAGCGATATGGACTGATAATCACTGCACTGCCACCATTACTAATATAAAGTCCCCTTAGGCTGCAGCTTCCTGACAGCAGCATTCTGAAGCTTACATCATGACACGACTGTTGTCACATGCAGCCCTATCGTCACTAACAACCACAACAATGAGCATCTATCTGTAATACCCAAGTATGTATATATATATATATATATATATATACACACACACACACACACACACACACACACACACACACACAGTATATATATATATATATATATATATATATATATATATATATACACAATAGACTCACCACTCCTCTGAGGCCTGTTGCCTTCTGTTTGTCAGAATGGTATCTGTGTTAGTAACTGTAGTAGCAGAGTGAAATCTCACTTCTGGGGCTCTGTATTACAGCTGCTGTAGTTAAAACCTTCTGAAGCAAGCTAGCTATCTGCTTGTCTATGTACTCTGTCTATATTGAAGTTGTAGGCTGTCTGCCTTAAACAGGTCTGCAGTTGTAGGGAAGACTCACAGCTCCCTTTGGTGCACCACACAAGCCTCGGCATCTGCTGCTCCCCATTTTCTGTATCTGTTACTGCACCCGGATCTCTGGTACTCGATTCCCACCTCTTGCATCCTCTGCAGCAACTCTCCACAGCTCAGGGTGTCAACCGTGCTCTAAATACAGGTTGTCAATCATTGATACACTGATACTCATCAGTGGTGTATGCGCAGGCCCAGTGCTGCTCTCTGCGCAGTCTGACCTCTGGCCTCCGTGTTCCCAGCCGCAGCTCTCTGCACACCACTGCCTGGGACTCTTTTGCCCCAGATGCTCAGAGCAGCCACATAGTCTCATCTCACACAGCAGACTTCCTGTCTCAGCACACTCTCCCGCCATGTGCTGTTTCCCTGCAGGCAATGCTGGGTCCTAAAGTCCACCTGGACAGCATGCTGCAGTCTTGTGCTGTTCACATGCAAGGGGGTTGCCAGGAAGTTAACCCTTGATGTGTACATTAACCCCTGCAATCCCTGAGAAGCCATTCTGGGGGATCACACATCACCGAACAGCTGCCATCTTGACCTGATCTCACATGCTACATAGAAATTACACAAATACTGTATGTTGCATTTTCCAATGATTAAAGAGTTTTCTCTTTTGACAGTATAAGTATGATTAAGTATATCCTGTAATATTACTGTAAATTGTCACAATTACAGTAATATTGGTCATGAAAGGGGAGTAGACTAAGCAACTAACATTGCAGCTGAAATAAGTAACACACCTGCCTCTTCCCTTATTTTTAAGTTAACTGCTGTTTCTTTGCAAGCAAATACAGTAATATTGGATTGATGCTAATGAGCTGGTTATGATGTGTTTATATTGTATATAACATCAGCTAACAAATTGTACAAACATGTCAGACATAGTTTTATAGAAATTTAGAATATCAAGTTTCTCAAGAAAGCAATTTGGGTAATTGACCAATCCTTATACAGGTCACTTTACTACTTCATACTGCATGTACCAGTGTAGTGTATCTACCAAAACTGCATTATAGGCTCATGCTGCACAGTAGGAATCATTTAGCAACTGGCTCAGAGCTTAGATTGCTTCCTTTCTGCAAAGTGACATTTACAGCAGAGAATGTAGAATGCGTTATCAGTATCCTTCCTTTTTTCATTCCCCCGATATTATTTTAAATGTAAATTTGGTTTGGGAAATAACTCAATTTTCATGCCTGTTTGCTTTTGTCCTTTACTTCTTCCATAAAGAAGTGTGTTGATTGAATGTACTGGTGTGAAAGACATCTACCCACTTTCTTCTCACTTTGCTCTTCATAGTATTTTATTATTTTGGTTGCTGAAAAACCAACACATTTTATATCTTGACCTTGACATTATGCATGCTGGTTATAATCTATTAATATGTATTCACTGCATTTGCTTGTGTTACTTAATAACTCTACATTGTAAAGTTAGACATCTCGCTAATTTGTTTTACAGTACTAATTGACTTAATTGTTTTTTAAATGTAAGAGAGACAAAAGCTAGGTTTCTACAGAGCTTCTAAATGCTTGATTGTGGAACAAGGAAAGAAAAATCAGTAGCACTTTTGGTGTGCCAATTTTGAACGGATGGAGCACTTTGCAAAGATGAAGGAAATGACCAATCCCATACACCAGAGGTTCCCAAACGTGGTCCTCAAGGCACCCCAACAGTCCAGGTTTTAGGTATATCCATGACTCAGCACATATGTTTAAATCAAATTGGCTAAGGTGCTAATTAAGGGGCAGATGTATTAACCTGGAGAAGGCATAAGGAAGTGATAAACCAGTGATATGAGCAAGGTGATAAAGGCACCAGCCAATCAGATCCTAACTGTTAATTTACATATTGGAGCTGATTGGCTGGTGCCTTTATCACCTTGCACATATCACTGGTTTATCACTTCCTTATGCCTTCTCCAGGTTAATACATCTGCCCCTAAGTCACCTGTGGCCAAGCATGGATACATTTAAAACCAGGACTGTTGGGGTGCCTTGAGGACCGCTTTTGGGAACCTCTGCCATACAATGTGAATGGGACTGTCTGACACCACTTCAGGGTCAGACTGGCCCAGTAGAGGACTCGTGTAATCCACAGTGGGATCTGCTGACCCAGAGTCCCACACTCTTCTGTGGAAGTGCAATGCTCAATGCTTATACTGTATCACTAAATTTCTAATATTCTTCATAATGGTGGTGGCCACAGATCTTAGCTGCATCTTCCACACTTTTAGCTATTTTATAGGGGCAAGTGGGTCACATGTCCACCTGTTTACGCTCAGTAGTTCTAGTTAGTTACTGGTGCAAAAGCCTTCCCTTTCACTTCCCACTTTAAGCCAGTTAGAGAAGCTCTACTTACACTGCTGGAATGTATGTCAGTTGGTGTGCCTTTTCTGTGTGGCTCTGAATGTGCACTGACCCTGCACCAATCAGTGAAGGCAAGTTTTAAGTGATTTCAAGTTTTGAAGTGTGTGTGTCACTTTGTAAAGAAGAAGCTGAGGAGCAAGAATAAGGCTCTGGTGCACTTGTGATCGTGGGAGCAGGTGAGGGAGGTAAATATACCATTACACTAAAAAAACAAATGAATGGTTAGTTAAAGCGGGAATGATGGTGCAAGAGTAGAGAGAGAATAAAATAAGTGAGAGATGGTTTAAAATGTGAAAAAACAGAGGGCCTGATTCAGAGGTGACGCATTGTTATGCACACCAGTGCCAGCAGGAATGTACTGGTGTCTGAACGGTGAGGGATGCAAAACAAATGATCTCACAGACAGACTGGGGAATATGACATTACATACACAGAAGGTGATAGGGTAACAAAATAAACACAAAGTGAACAGAGAAGCTCAAAGGCTAAGAAACTGGGTGTCTCCCTAGTATTAGGAATGCTCAGATGGAAAGAAGCAAGATGTAGTGATTTAATACGTAGAGAACCCGAAATGCTGTTGCTAAGGGCAACAGCAAAACCCTAAAGGGTTACCAACGGGTGTGGCAGTAAACTCCTTGGTCAGAGGTTGGAATAATAGACACAAGGAGAGTCTCCACAATCCTAGTCCTCACTTGCAGTGCACTGGTTCAGCTTACTGCCACTAAACTGACACCTGAACACCTTGCACAGTGAGAAAGGATTTTGGCAGGCAAGTCTGAGAATACAGCCGCAAACTTGCTAGGTTCACAGAGTAGCAAAAGAACCCCAGCAGGTTAAACGACTGACTCCAGTCTTACTGCTAGGTCTGGATTGGCAGAGTGTAATACCAAATCCCAAGGCCTATTTGCAGTAAGCAACAAACAAATACAAAGTTACACAGTACTAGCTAGCTTTCAGGAACTGACTAACCAACAAAGATTCAGCAGCATCTGCCTAACCTGAGAAGAGGGTTTATATAGCAGATGCTGTCCACGCCCCACTCAGACCTCACAGACTGTGAGCACAAAAACCAGCACCGGATCCCCTGCCGTGCACAGAGCCTGTAACCACTGCACAGCAAAAGACCCGAATCGGAGTATCAGCTACGCTCAGGTTACTCCGCTAGCACTTGTCTCCCGGTTGCCATGACGACGTGGCAGCACAGAGCAGGAGACCCTAACAGTACCCCCCCTCTGACGAGGGGTCAAAGAACCCCTACCACCGGGTTTATCGGGGAACTGCGAGAAGAAAGAGCGTAACAGTCTGGGGGCATGAAGATCACAACTGCGCACCCACGACCGCTCCTCCGGGCCATACCCCTTCAAGTGCACCAAAAATGACAGCCGACCCCGAACCATCTTGGAGTCAAGAATCCTTTCAACAACAAACTCCCTCTGGCCACATATCAGAAGAGGGGAAGGTCTTCCACTGGAAGAAGGATTACTAATCGCCCATTTTAAAAGGGAACAATGAAATGTTTTATTGATACCCAGAGAACGGGGTAGATCTAACTGAAATGCCACCGGATTGATAACCCTAGTGATCTTATAAGGACCGATGAACCGGGGGCCTAACTTATGAGATGGCTGTCTCAACTTCAAATTCTCGGTAGACAACCAGACAAAGTCTCCTAATTTGAAGCTGCAGGGTCTTTTCTGCTTATCAAAAACCCTTTTGGTCACTAATGACACAGACACAAGGGCTTTCTTCACTTTCCTCGAAATACCTCTAAGGACCGAAACCACAGAGGAACCACCAGGCGTGGAGTCCAGGGGGTCAAAAGAATTGGCCTTAGGATGATGCCCATACACACAAAGGAAGGGAAAGATCCCTGTAGCAGAGTGAGCCGCGTTGTTATAGGCAAACTCCGCCATGGACAGATGAGCAACCCAGTCAGTCTGACACTTGGAGACATAACACCTGAGGAACTGCTCCAAGGACTGGTTCACCCTATCAGTCTGCCCATTAGACTGCGGATGGTAGCCTGACGACAAGCTGACAGAAATCTGGAGATCGGAACAAAATGCCCTCCAGAATTTGGCCACAAACTGGGATCCGCGGTCAGAGACCACATCAAGTGGCAACCCGTGGAGGCGCACAACATGCAGCATAAATAATACAGACAGGCGTCTGGCCGATGGCAGCCCAACCAATGGAACGAAGTGCGCCATCTTCGAAAACCTGTCAACGACAACCCAGATGGCTGTCATCCCCGAGGATTTGGGCAAGTCCACCACAAAATCCATTGAAATGTGGGTCCATTGCTTAGATGGAATAGAGAGTGGATGTAATGGGCCAACAGGAACCCCTCTAGGAGTCTTATTTCGGGCACAGATGTCACATGCCCGAACCCACTGATCCACATCCCTAGCCACCGAGGGCCACCACACCGCCCTAGATAGCAACTCCCGAGTTCTGGCAATACCCGGGTGACCTGCCGACTTCTTGGCATGGAATTCCAGGAACACTCGCTGTCTTAACCTAGGAGGCACAAACAAAAGACCTACCGGAAGGTCTGGAAGAGCCTGCTCCTGTGCTCTAAGGACTAATGACAAGAGGTCCTGGGTAATGCCCACTTTAATACATGATGGGGACACAATGGGCAATGGCTCCTCGGTGGTCTCCTGGATTGGAGCAAAACTCCGCGAGAGCGCATCAGCCTTGATGTTTTTTGACCCAGGGCGATATGTTATCAAAAAATTAAAGCGAGCAAAAAACAAAGCCCATCGTGCCTGCCTGGCATTGAGGCGCTTCGCTGACTCTAAATATGCCAAATTCTTATGGTCGGTGAGAATTGAGACCACAAACTTAACCCCCTCAAGCCAGTGTCTCCACTCCTCGAGTGCATCCTTAATAGCCAACAATTCCCGGTTACCCACGTCATAATTCATCTCGGCAGATGAAAATTTACGGGAAAAGTAAGCACAGGGATGAAGGCGATTATCAGACACCCCCATCTGAGAGAGCACTGCCCCAATACCCATCTCAGAGGTATCCACCTCCACCACAAAAGGACGCTCTGGATCTGGGTGTCGCAGCACCTTGGCCGAGACAAATGCCCTTTTGAGACGGGCAAAAGCCGCTTTGGCCTCACAAGACCAGTGAGCAACATCCGCCCCTTTCTTAGTGAGTGCCACCAAGGGCGCCACTATAGACGAAAATCCAGCGATAAATTGTCTATAAAAATTTGCAAAGCCCAGGAAACGCTGAAGCGCCTTCAAACTAGTGGGCTGCACCCAAACTAGGACTGCCTGTACCTTGGAACCCTCCATTTGGAAACCTTCTGGGGAGATAATATATCCTAGAAATGCGATTTGCTGAACTTCAAATTCGCACTTCTCCAGCTTCGCCCCAAGCCGGTGGTCTCTGAGTTTCTGGAGGACTAAGCGTACATGCTTCCGATGTTCCTCCAGGGAATGGGAGAAGATTAGGATGTCATCTAAGTATACAACTAAGAATCTATCCAAATATTCCCTGAGCACATCGTTCATGAAGTCCTGGAAGACTGCCGGGGCATTACAGAGCCCAAAAGGCATCACCAAATATTCATAATGCCCTGAGTGGGTATTAAAGGCAGTCTTCCATTCATCCCCCTCTCTTATTCGGATTAGATTGTACGCACCGCGTAGGTCAATCTTAGAAAAAATGGTGGCAGTACGAAGCTGGTCAAACAAGACCGAAATGAGAGGCAGTGGGTATGAGTTTTTAATCGTGATACGGTTCAATTCCCTGAAGTCGATGCAGGGTCGCAACGAACCGTCCTTTTTACCCACGAAGAAGAACCCCGACCCAACTGGAGACTGTGAAGGTCTGATAAATCCCTTAGCCAAGTTCTCCTGAATGTACTCTGCCATAGCCTGAGTCTCAGGACGTGACAGGGAGTACAACCTGCTCTTATGAAGCTTAGCATTCGGCAACAAATCAATGGCACAGTCATAGGGGCGATGGGGAGGTAGTACCTCTGCAACTCTTTTGGAGAACACGTCCGCAAAATCTGCATAACATCCTGGCAATCCTGGCAAACTTAGCTGCGAAAGCCTGACTGGAAGGCTCAAGCAACTCCTGAAACAATCAGTACCCCAACTAAGAATCTCCCCAGAGACCCAGTCAAACTGAGGATTGTGGGCCCTTAACCAGGGTAACCCCAACACCAATGGGGCAAAAGTACAGACAGTCACATAAAAGGACAATTTTTCAGAGTGTGTGGCTCCAATAAACAAAGAAATCTGGCTAGTGCGAGAGGTAATTTTACCCTGGGATAATGGTTCCCCGTTTAACCCACAAATCTCAATTTCCGATGCCAAGGGTACTAAGGGAACAGAGTGTTTCAGGGCGAATTGGCGGTCCATAAAAACCCCGTCGGCCCCACTGTCCACAAAGGCCTCAGTGTTGACAGTTTGACCGAGGATCTTCAAGGTCACCGGAATGATAAAAGTCTTCTTAGGAAATTCTGACTTCTGGCTTGACAGGATATTTCCCATCACCCTCAGGCCCTGAAGTTTTCCGGCTTTTCTGGGCATGATACTACCACATGACCTTTATTCCCACAGTACAAACATAACCCCTGCTGTCTCCTCCGCGTCTTCTCACGCGAGGAGTGGCGGGTAGCCCCAATCTGCATAGGCTCCTCGGAAAATTCCTCAGAGTCTGAGGGTCTGAGGTTCCCTTGGGAAAGAAGGAAACCTCGGTCTCCCTTTCAAGCCTGCGCTCTCTCAGCCGTCTATCCACCCGAATGGATAACTGCATCAGCTGATCCAAGCTATCAGGCAAGGGATATTGTACCAGTTGGTCTTTTAACTGGTTAGAAAGACCTCTTCGGTACTGGTGTCTCAGGGCTGGGTCATTCCACTGGGTATCATGGGCCAACCTCCGAAACTCCGTACAATAAACCTCAACTGGCCTTCGCCCTTGCTTAAGGATCGAAATCTGAGCCTCGGCTGAGGCAGTCTTGTCAGGGTCATCATAGAACATGCCCAGTGCCGTAAAAAAAGCATCAACACTTTTAAGCGACGGACAGTCAGGCTGCAACCCATATGCCCAGACCTGTGGGTCTCCTTGTAGCAAGGAAATCACTATGCCCACCCGCTGAATCTCCGACCCAGAAGACTGAGGCCTAAGCTGGAAATATAGCTTGCAGCTCTCCTTGAAACAAAAGAACTGCGAGCGATCTCCAGAAAAACGATCCGGGAGATTTACTTTCGGCTCCTTAACCTCTGAAGGTACTGCTGCTGCGGGAGCTCCGCCAGCGGCCTGCGAGGTGTGCATTTTAATGGACAAATCATTAAATTGTCGAGTCAGGACCTGCACCTGATCGACCACCTGTTGCAAAGTATTTTGAGGGGTATGCTCCATATTCCCACAAAATTTCAACAGGAGTATTAGGCTGCTGAATATGTTATGCGCACCAGTGCCAGCAGGAATGTACTGGTGTCTGAACGGTGAGGGATGCAAAACAAATGAACTCACAGACAGACTGGGGAATATGACATTACATACACAGAAGGTGATAGGGTAACAAAATAAACACAAAGTGAACAGAGAAGCTCAAAGGCTAAGAAACTGGGTGTCTCCCTAGTATTAGGAATGCTCAGATGGAAAGAAGCAAGATGTAGTGATTTAATACGTAGAGAACCCGAAATGCTGTTGCTAAGGGCAACAGCAAAACCCTAAAGGGTTACCAACGGGTGTGGCAGTAAACTCCTTGGTCAGAGGTTGGAATAATAGACACAAGGAGAGTCTCCACAATCCTAGTCCTCACTTGCAGTGCACTGGTATAGCTTACTGCCACTAAACTGACACCTGAACACCTTGCACAGTGAGAAAGGATTTTGGCAGGCAAGTCTGAGAATACAGCCGCAAACTTGCTAGGTTCACAGAGTAGCAAAAGAACCCCAGCAGGTTAAACGACTGACTCCAGTCTTACTGCTAGGTCTGGATTGGCAGAGTGTAATACCAAATCCCAAGGCCTATTTGCAGTAAGCAACAAACAAATACAAAGTTACACAGTACTAGCTAGCTTTCAGGAACTGACTAACCAACAAAGATTCAGCAGCATCTGCCTAACCTGAGAAGAGGGTTTATATAGCAGGTGCTGTCCACGCCCCACTCAGACCTCACAGACTGTGAGCACAAAAACCAGCACCGGATCCCCTGCCGTGCACAGAGCCTGTAACCACTGCACAGCAAAAGACCCGAACCGGAGTATCAGCTACGCTCAGGTTACTCCGCTAGCACTTGTCTCCCGGTTGCCATGACGACGTGGCAGCACAGAGCAGGAGACCCTACCACGCATTTACAGCTGTGACTTTGATTCTGCACACAGTGGTTCCTTCAAAATATGCAAATTTTGCAGCTGCAGGGATTTGTAGAGAGGCATTCATTGGCAGTGTCTCTAATCCACCACTCATATACAAAGATACACCAACAGATGCACCAACATGCCTGCGTTTGGCTCGCCAATCCCGCGTTACTGCCAACAAATGCTCACTGACTATCAATCACTCTGCATCCTAATCCTTACTGCAACCACTGATGAGAAACAAACTCTGTTGCATGCACATCAAAAAAATCTGATCATATGCTATATATACACTGCTCAAAAAAATAAAGGGAACACTAAAATAACACATCCTAGATCTGAATGAATGAAATATTCTTATTAAATACTTTGTTCTTTACATAGTTGAATGTGCTGACAACAAAATCACACAAAAATTATAAATGGAAATCAAATTTATTCACCCATGGAGGTTTGGATTTGGAGTCACACTCAAAATTAAAGTGGAAAAACACACTACAGGCTGATCCAACTTTGATGTAATGACCTTAAAACAAGTCAAAATGAGGCTCAGTAGTGTGTGTGGCCTCCACGTGCCTGTATGACCTCCCTACAATGCCTGGGCATGCTCCTGATGAGGTGTCGGATGGTCTCCTGAGGGATCTCCTCCCAGACCTTGACTAAAGCATCCGCCAACTCCTGGACAGTCTGTGGTGTTGGTGGATGGAGCGAGACATGATGTCCCAGATGTGCTCAATTGGATTGGATTCCAATTGGATTCAGGTCTGGGGAACGGGCGGGCCAGTCCATAGCATCAATGCCTTCGTCTTGCAGGAACTGCTGACACACTCCAGCCACATGAGGTCTAACATTGTCTTGCATTAGGAGGAACCCAGGGCCAACCGCACCAGCATATGGTCTCACAAGGGGTCTATAGATCTCATCTCGGTACCTAATGGCAGTCAGGCTACCTCTGGAGAGCACATGGAGGCTGTGCGGCCCCCCAAAGAAATGCCACCCCACACCATTACTGACCCACTGCCAAAACGGTCATGCTGGAGGATGTTGCAGGCAGCAGAACGTTCTCCTTGGCGTCTCCAGACTCTGTCATGTCTGTCACATGTGCTCAGTGAGAACCTGCTTTCATCTGTGAAGAGCACAGGGCGCCAGAGGTGAATTTGCCAATCTTGGTGTTCTCTGGCAAATGCCAAACGTCCTGCACGGTATTGGGCTGTGAGCACAACCCCCACCTGTGGACGTCGGGCCCTCATATCACCCTCATGGAGTCTGTTTCTGATCGTTTGAGTAGACACATGCACATTTGTGGCTTGCTGGAGGTCATTTTGCAGGGCTCTGGGAGTGCTCCTCCTGTTCCTCCTTGCACAAAGGCGGAGGTAGCGGTCCTGATGCTGGGTTGTTGCCCTCCTATGGCCTCCTCCACATCTCCTGATGTACTGGCCTTTCTCCTGGTAGCGCCTCCATGCTCTGGACACTAAGCTGACAGACACAGCAAACCTTCTTGCCACAGTTCGCATTGATGTGCCATCCTGGATGAGCTGCACTACCTGAGCCAATTGTGTGGGTTGTAGACTCCGTCTCATGCTACCACTAAAGTGAAAGCACCGCGAGCTTTCAAAAGTGATCAAAACATCAGCCAGAAAGCATAGGAGCTGAGAAGTGGTCTGTGGTCACCACCAGCAGAACAACTCCTTTATTGGGGGTGTCTTGCTAATTGCCTATAATTTCCACCTGTTGTCTATTCCATTTGCACAACAGCATGTGAAATTGATTGTCAATCAGTGTTGCTTCCTAAGTGGACAGTTTGATTTCACAGAAGTGTGATTGAGTTGGAGTTACATTGTGTTGTTTAAGTGTTCCCTTTATTTTTTTGAGCAGTGTAGATAGATAGATAGATAGATAGATAGATAGATAGATAGATAGAGACTGTAAATAGATCGATATCAATAAAGAATTGAAGAGGGGACCATTCATTACAATACATGACAGAGTTTGCGGTCTGCTCATAATCAGTCACATTTCCCCTTCTTTTTTAAGGAGTAGAGATAACAAAAGAGAATTCATTATTTACAACTGTCAAGTCAGAAGAGCAGGAGCAAATCCATTTCATAATCATCCAACATAATGTGCTAGATTGTATGATCATACCCTATGTTTGTGGTCTACAATTCAGAATGATAGTCTGCAAAGTGAAGCAGCTTGCCGAAGCATGGTCAGCGTAGCGAGCCATGTGAGGGGATGTGGAACACTAATTGGGGGTCGATGTGTGCAAATCTATAAATGGACACTAAAAAACACAAAAAAAAACTAATATTGACCTTTCCATGTGTCAACCATTTCTATTACGACCCTTTGCTTGTGTTGACTTTTTCACATGGTGACCTTGTGCATGTTGACCTTTTACGGTCGACCTTCTAACTGTTGACCTACTAAACCACACTCAGAATAAAGGGGTGAGAGCTCTGAATAAATATCATGCCTAGGACCATAGGAGGATGTAATCCTGTTTTGGCTTAGTGTAGTTATTTTTCTTTACTTCTGCCTCTCTGGTGGCTAGCCACACTCCCTCAGATTTGTGCTGCCGCCTACAATTGCATTCCCTTGTGGGTCCTCCATGCCCTCGTTTGACAATACACTTCTCATGTACTTCAATGTAAGCTTCGGTCAGTTCCAGATTTCCTACTTCCTTGACTGTTTGCTTAATAACCTATGATTGTCCATTCAGCACGAGTGGTATGATCTGGTGCAGTTCCTCATATTCCTCCTATTCTACAATGTACAAGATACACAGGTGTGTGCAATGTAGAAATCATTGATCACTCAATGCTTTATTAAAATAATAATTGCTAGGATAAATCTGCTTGTTGAAATGCATCCCTTGGTTTATAGGATAGGTGTATAGGATAAGTGAAGTTTGGTAAAGTAATTAGAGCAGAAATACAATTTCATAAAAGTGCTAACAATTTACACTTATTTTTCTCTTTTCAACTGTTTGTATGTTTCTCTTGTGGAAAACAAAGCAAGTCTGCTATTTTCCCAGCTGGTGAGATGATACACCCTATGTGAAGTATGCTGCCAGAGAGGAGGAGGATGATACTGTAGGCATTATTTACTGGTAGTCATGTTTCCGTATAATGATACAATTGAAACACATTGTTTACATTTTTCTACAAGTATACATATTGGGGAGTTATAAATATAGTAACATGAATACTGTTATATTATTTACGTTTTGCAAATGTGGTGGAGATATCACACTGGATTAAATACCCTATTTTCCAGCATTAAAAATGTAAATAAGAAGTGATGATGATGATACACGTGAATTTTAAGAATTTTCAGCATACAAGGTAGAATTACCAATCATCTATTACAAATGGGATATTTATGCTGTTATTATCACATTACTGACTGTACTGATACCATTCATATAGACATTTATTATATACAATATGATGGCCTGTGTGGCAGCCTATATCTATCTTCCTAAACAGGGAAGGCTGATTGTATATTTTTTTTAAGGTCAGTTGACATCAGTAGATATTATTGGTAATTGATTATACAATACATATTAATACTGACTTGAGTGGATGTATATAAATTAATCACAATATGTGATATTTAGAGACAATTTTTTATTCACAAATCAGATTCACAACTTCTTCATTTTTTTCCCTTTATTCTGTTTTTTGTTATTGTCACACAATAAATTACTTGCATTACCTTCCTAGGATGTTCTGGTCTTTTTTGAGCCATATCAAATTACACCTTAGGTGTATGCTCCATTGCAACACCCTAGGAAGGTTAAGATACATTTTATTAGGAACTAATAATAATGGTTATTTTTTAACATTATTTAGTTGGATCCTTGTAATAAATCAAATACCATGTTTACTGTACCTATCAGTCAGTCTAGTGAGTGCTCCATGTAGGAATACTGGGGTAGATGTATTATGCCTGGAGAAGTGATAAAGCAGTGATAAGTGGAAGGTGATAACGTACCAGCCAATGAGCTCCTAACTGTTAATTTACATATTGGAGCCGATTGGCTGGTGCGTTATCACCTTACACTTATCACTGCTTTATCACTTTTCCAGGCTTAATACATTTGCCCCACTTTTTCTTTGCGTTTTCTTTGTTATATTAATTCATGGGTGCACCTACCATATGATATACTCAATTTATCAAGATATTTTTCAACTTAACTGCCGTATAACATCTTAAATAGGGAATGGATGATCGTATATTAAGAATTTGAGTGTCGGTGGGGACATTTCTCCTTTTCTGTATACTTGTATTGCCATTGCTGAGAAAGTAAAACAACAGGAAAAGTGAAAGCATTACATACATTACTGATTTGTCATTTTTTCCTGTCCTTACCCTAATGAAATAGGCAATTAATCCATTGGTGTATTTGGCATCTGCTGCCATTGAAGGGAGCAAACTTGATTACCAGGTACTGTACATGATCCATTGGTTTCTATACTGTAATATCTGGAAATATGAGCAGATCTGATCTCAGCAGCAAATTTGTTAGCTAATGAAGAAACCTTGGGGGTCATTCCGACCTAATCGCACACTAGGATTTTTCGCTGTGCTGCGATCAAGTCAGAACTGCGCATGCGTATGCACCGCAATGCGCAGGCGCATCGTACGGGTACAAAGCGGATCGTTGCTGAGCGATGGATTTTACGAAGAATTCATTCGCACAACCGATCGCAAGGAGATTGACAGGAAGAAGGCGTTTGTGGGTGTCAACTTACTGTTTTCTGGGAGTGGTTGGAAAAACGCAGGCGTGTCCAAGCATTTGCAGGGCGGGTGTCTGACGTCAATTCCGGCCCCGGACAGGCTGAAGTGATCGCAGCAGCTGAGTAAGTTCTGATCTACTCAGGAACTACACAAAACTTTTTTGTAGTGCTCGGCTGCATATGCAATCGCACACTTGCAAAGCAAACATGCACTCACCTATAGGCGGCGACTATCTGTTCGCAGCACTGCAAAAAGTAGCTAGCGATCAATGAACTCGGAATGACCTCCACATGCAGTGCAGGTGGGGCGGATATAACATGTGTAGAGAGAGTTAGATTTGGGTGGGGTGTGTTCAAACTGAAATCTAAATTGCAGTGTAAAAATAAAGCAGCCATATAACCTACCCAAATCTAACTCTCTCTGCAAATGTTGTGTCTGCCCAACCTGCACTGCACATGGTTTTTCCTATTAGCTAACAAATTTGCTGCTGCGATCAGATCTGAATTAGGCCCTATGGGGTCTATTTACTAAGCCTTAGCTGGAGATAAAGTGGACGGAGATAAAGTACCAGCCAATCAGCTCAGAGCCGGCCCTAGCCAATTTGATGCCCTAGGCAAAAATTTGTCTGGTGCCCCCTAGCACCGCCGCTAGTTCTGCATCTGACGCAGCAACACTGAGGCAGTGGGGCCCACCGGGGGGTTACCCTGTGGGCCTGTTCAACCCTGCATAATGGCACACAGTAATGCCCATAATACACATAATTCCACACAGTAATGCACCTTACACATATGCCCCACATTAGTAATACTTGTAGCTTTTTTGATAAAACTTACTTTTGCTTGCTGGCGTGCTTGCAGTCAGTGTGTGCGCCCATGCAGCTCCCAGGATCCGTGACTGCGTTTTGTGAGATAGGGAATGGCAGGATGGGTGGGTGGGTGGGTGCGTGTTTGCGCTCGCACCCATTAAAGGGGCACCCGTACAAGGGATGTGACCTCACAGGGTATACCATCCTGGCAGGGGAATTTTACGGCATGGACTGACTAGGAAATAAAGTGTGGGGAGAACACATGCCCATGTTATGTCCCTGCAGACACCTGGGGTTTACACAGGGATAAGGGACACACACAGGACGGCAGGGTCCCCCTCCCCCATGTGCACAAACAGTGTAGGTGATGTCAGATTAATGTGAAGCAATCTTCCAAATACACATGTGGTATCATAAGGAGCCATTTAGTAATAACCTTATATAGTCAGTGAAAATGTCACAGGTCTAGGAATTGCAGTTACTGGGCTTCTGCTGTCTGTCTGAGGTCTCACAAGTCAGGGGCATTCAAGCATGTCGGAGGGAGTTTAAAGAACTTTAAGGGAGAGTGTGCATTTTATTTGACAAATGTAAACAGCAGTGTATACAAGTACTGATTGAATACATTTGGAAAGTAACAGTTAGTTTGCAGACTGTCCCTCCCAACATGAGATACTGCAGGGACATGCTTGGATGCCCCTAGACATGCTTGGATGCCCTAGGCAAATGCCTAGCCTGCCTATAGCTAAGGCCGGCTCTGAATCAGCTCCTAACTACCATGTCACAGGCTGGTTTTGAAAAATAACAGTTAGGAGCTGGTTGGCTGGAACTGTATCTCTGTCCCCTTTATCTCCATCTAAGGCTTAGTAAATAGACCCCTATGTCTTTAATTACTTCTGGTCTAAATAATATCATTTTGTATCTTGAATTAGCTGTGTACATGTGAGTGAGAAACAAGACTGCTAATAACAGAAAAACAGGTTTACGTGACCAAATGGGAGGCCTACTGTAGTCCCCCTCCCCTTATTTATATAACTGATAAATGTATTCCCAGCATTTCTAACATATTCTAAAAATGGTAAAAATAGTGTGTCATTGAGGTGCCATCTCGGAATGTTTCCATAGTAGTAAAGTAGTGTTCTGATGTTGACAATAGAAAGAGGTTAGTTAGTGGTATTCATTTGTTAGTAAAGTGACGGTGTGGGTTACTGTACTTAATTGATGTTGTGTACTATTTAGCTTACTAGTGCAGTCATCGAGGGACATATTTATTAAATGTGGTTTTGTTCGGTGCCTATCATTTGAATATGGAGTAGTACAGTGGGAAATGTGTTAATACTATTAATTTAATGATGGGCTTGTTAGGAGTAAATAGATCTATTTACACAGTGAAAATTGTATTACTATAATGCCATGGCTAATTTCAGGGATAACTAATTACTAAACATAGGGGTTGATGTAGCAAACAGTGAAAAGAGTGGAGAAGTGGACCAGTGGAGAAGTTGCCCAAAGCAACCATTTAGCTTTGAGGATGCATTTAGTTTAGGTCTATAAAATGGTAGAGAGATGCAGGACCGGAATAAGCCTTGGTGGTGGTGGGGGAGGGTAGCATTTAAGACAAGGGGGCTCGGGGGGAGGGAGGGGGGTGTTTATTAGGCTGTGCATACCACCCACACATGACCCATTCCAGGAGGGACAAAATGCTCTCTACCTGGGTATCTGGGTTTCCTGCTTAACATATGATTTGTGTCACCTGTGTTGAACTATTTCATTGAAAAGAAAGGTTTTTCAACAAATGTGATTGAAATCATAACTTTAGGGGTCCAGGTAGACAGCATATTGTCCCTCCTGGAATTGGTTATGTTGGGAGGTATGGATTGTGTATATTACATTTAAACCAATGGTGTATATTAGATTTCAACTAATACATTTTATAATGTCTGCATACTGTTTATAACTCCACCTAAAGGAGAGACAACTATGTTATAAAGTTTTCTTGTAGTGGAACAAAGACAACTTAACCTTAAAATATGCATTGAAAAATTAAATCTATAATTTATTTTGTCACATGCAAGAATAGCAGCATCATCTGTACTACTTACATACTGGGACACGACTCAGGAGGACTCTGTGTGTGTGCCTCTCTCTAGACCCTCATTAGATAACAAGTTACACAGAACCCAGTCACCCAGGTGGGGAGGAGAAGCTGGGATTCCTGGGTCACTTACAGCTTTCTCCCCTACTATCTCTCCTCTGGTCAGGAAGCTCGGTCAGTAGCTCAGAAAACCTGATACTCCTGTGTCTCTGCCTGCACTGCATACTGTCCTGCTTGAATACTGGCTGCCTGGTCCTGCTTCTGCACAAGAGGGAGAGCTAGTGATGTCAGTGTGTTCTGGCTGGGGGCCCCCTGAAAGAGGGGGCCTAGGATACTGTATCCCCTATGCTCCCCCCTTTAATCTGGTTATAGATAGGTGTTGATTGGTTCTCCATGGGTCAACTTCTCTTTTTTCACTGCTTGATAGGGAGGTCTAGAGAGTTCACTCATTAGCAGCCTTTCTAAATTTCCTGTACAGTAACTAGCCCTATTTCAATTAGATCCCTAATGTTTCATTATCCAAACAAGCAGCAACTGAGCTTAAGACACCTGCAGAAACAGGCAGCAATAGCCAGTGTCGGACTGAGGTATGAAGGGCCCACTGGGGGAATGCAGTTATAGGGGCCCATATTTAGGGGTGTGACCAGCCTACAAAGGGGGTGTGGCCAGCCTACACAGAGTCTTGTTCAGTGTAATGCAACATATCTACCATGTATAATACAAGGGCACAGTCTGGAACCTGATCCCTAGAGGAAGGAGTGGGCCCTCAGGCAGTGGGGCCTACCGGTGGTTTCTCCTGTACCCCTGTGGGCCAGTCCGACCCTGGCAATAGCTGAAAACAGACAGGAGACAGCTGGAAGTATATTATTTCTCATTATTCTGGTGGTACAGTGACAATTTTGAAAGACTGTTGACCCCATGATGAGGGTAAAGGTACTGCTTGCATCTGACAATAATGCCTGCTGTATTGTATGCACATTTGAAAGCCACCTAACATTGTCTGAATTTATATTCACCCCCTTTACATGCTGGTCATGCAAAACATGGAAATCCACCTCTGGAGATCCTGCTTTTTCCTCTCATAAGAGATCCAAGCATACACAAAACTGAGTCTAAGCTGGTTATTAAGATACAGTCTATAGACATTTGTGTATTTGATATATTTGTTAACAGATACACTTTAAAATAATTTTATTAAATGGAAATGCAGAGTTGGTTCCAATACAGTAACAGTTAAAATGTGACATTTCAGAGTACATTCACCGACAAGTACCAATCTCTTAATCAGTCTGTAATTATTTATTGACACTTCAAAAAATATCTTCACTGAAAAGACATTCATATGTTCAGTTCTTGACAGACCATCAAGGATAAAGCAAGCTTATTATATATTTCAGATTCAGTGCAAACACAAAAACATTCTCTCAATATAGTCTTTGTGAAACATAGCCATATTGTAGAAACCTGTTCATCTTCAGATGTTTGTTTGAAGTAAATAAATCCACAAATACTTTGAGTATCCAGCCTGGCTATCATGTATTCCCTGCTCTTTGAGAATGTTTGTGATAATAGCACACTGTATTTCACATCAAAGTTTTAAAGCAGCTCAGCAGAAGGAAAGGCACAATACATTTGTGTTATTGTTTTCATTTTAGTATTTATTCATCCTCAGTATAGATCATTAAATTCAATGCATTTAGGAATAAACCAATATTTATGTAAAAATATATATTTTCATTCCAAGAAAATATCAAAATCTGTATTTACAGTCTAAAAAATCTTGTGTTTAACACTGTTCAATTTAGTTTTATCAGTAGGCACAGAGCATACTAAATAAGATAAAAGTTTAATGGAAACAATACTTATTACAGGTACATTATAAGTATTATACAGAAGCTATCTACCTCCAGTGTCTTTAATATAATATCTAATTTTTTTTATAAGGCGCCCATAATTTTATTGTGATTGACATAAACACTTCTTTAAGCTAGCTTATCACTAAAATAACGACACACTAAAATAACGACACGGACACGGTTAGCTGTAGTTAAAGGTCAGACGATATTTATTGATCGCTGACCTGTTCTTTAAACTATAACTGTAATTGAATTGATTTTATATTGGAGGATGGCAAAGGACCAGTCGCTACCAGACACCAGCTCCAGTCCCTTGGATGAAATCCAACCACCAAGGAGGGGAGTACCCAAACCCCGCCTCCTCCCTGCATAACCCGCATTGTGCAGGACTCACCACTCTTTTCTCTGGAAAACGTTCGGTTCCCACAGGGGAATGTCTAAATGTCCAACCGCAAGGTAAGGACACACCTGCCGTCCTTCTAAAGAGGGTGCCCCACAATGACCACTTATGCCCATCTGACCGCTGGTTGGTAGCGACTTCCCGCCAATCTGGCTGTCAAGAGCCCACCGAGAAAGACAAAATGCAGGAAAAAATATAGTCAGGGCGGGCGGGAGGGCATTCCAAAATGGCAAGAGGAAGTCTGAGGCACATGACTATGGCTTATATATTATTCCAAGACCAACGAGGGTGCCCCACAATGACCACTTATGCCCATCTGACCGCTGGTTGGTAGCGACTTCCCGCCACAAAGGTTTAACAAACCACCCCGCCATCCAAACCAATAAAAACCAGGAAAAACAAGATAGCTAACTGAAAGGACCAAAAACCCCAGCTAAGAAAAACCTGAAAAAAAAAAGAAAAAAAGAAAAATCCAGCTGGAGAAAGACAAACCCCATCCTTCTTGTCGAACTGCCGCTGACGCAGTACAAGCAGAGGATGTCTACAACCATTCCCCTTAAAAGCTGTAACAAACAACGAAACAGCAGAATTACCATCTTGCGGGCTGTCTCAATAGCTGAGAAACGCACTGCCCCCTTCCAATGAAACGCTGGACTAAGTGACTACCCAAAACGGATCTCCGGCCGGTGACAGCATGGCCCACGAAATCAGCCTTAACGAACAAATTGAGGTAGATGCCGTAGACGCGACCCCTATCAACACCGCTCAAATGCAGGACAATACCTCCAGGACGATCCCCACTATGCTCACGGTGGCAAAGGAGCTGTATAACTACCCCTCAGTATCCCTTACCATGGACCCCAACCACAAACCACCCTGGAACCGAAACATCAGCTGTCCTACACGCCGAGGGATGCCCCGCCGCCCAAAAATTGCAAGAGCGGCCAACCAGCCATGCCTGTTCAAACCAACGACTGCTGCAAAAGAAAAACACCCTAACATCATCACACTAACATAAATCACAAAGAAAAACCAAGTGACAGAGAACAGAAATAACCCAAGTGAAGGAGAAAACTCAAAAACCTCCCGTGGACCTTTGATGAGCCAATTGTAATTAGGCCCCCTTGGAGGAAAATTTAAAAAATTCACTTCACACCCTCAATTCCTGAACGCTACTCGTTCAAAAACCGACGGGTAAACCAGGTTTTTGGGTTAGCGCAACCGGCGCAACTAAACATTATCCACATGCAGTGGGATTATAATAAGCATACCTCCAACGGACCACCACCGGAGTAGCTGCCTTGGAGGACCCTGTAGCTGCCGCACGGTAACCACCCCCATCCGCAAGGAATAGGACCTAAGAAGTATACCTTCAACGGACCACCTCCTGAATAGTTGCCGTGGAGGACCCCGTGGCTGCCGCATGGTAGCCACCCCCATCCGCAAGGAATAGGACCCAAAAATATGCCTCCAAATGGACCACCTCCTGAATAGCTGCCGTGGAGGACCCTGTGGCTGCCACACGGTAGCCACCCCCATCCGTAAGGAATAGGACCTAAGAAGTATACCTCCAACGGTGCTGCTCCTGACTAACTGCTGTGGAGGACCCCGTGGCTGCCGCATGGTAGCCTCCCCCATCCGCAAGGAATAGGACCTATAAGAAGTATACCTGCAACTCCCCAGCTCCTGAACAGCTGCCGTGGAGAACCCCGTGGCTGCCGCATGGCAGCCACCCCAATCCGCAAGGAATAGGACCTCAGAAGTATACCTCCCACGGCCCAGCTCCTGAACAGCTGTTGTGGAAGACCCTGTGACTGCTGCATGGTCAGCCGCCCCAATCCGCAAGGAATGGGTACCGAACCCAAACACAGCGGCAAACTGGAAATTAGTGAGAGGACCAGCGAGCGCCTGAATCAGCAACTGGTCCCCCCCCGGAGGCCCATATATACTCATGCGCCAGGCGCAGCGGGCAGACACCCACATTCTCCTGGGCCTCCAAGGACACCCAGCGACCCCAGCCGCTTGATCCGACTTGGATCACACCATCCTGCAGAGCAAACCGACCATCCTGCAACACGCGTTACAGAAAAGACCCCGTAATCCCGAAATGCCTCGCTGCTCGCCACCACCCGCTTACCCTCAAAACCCATAAGAAAGCCAAAGCAAAGGCTAAACTAAAAAAAGGGGGGGCACCTCCAACACCGACTCGGCGTATGAGGCAGCACACCCAGCAACTCCGCCAAAATTACCAACGTAGCAGGCCTACGGGTATCCGCAGGCGCGGGGCGCACCCGTACCCAACCCCTAAGCGCTACAAAAGGGGCGAAAGACCTGGCGGAGTCCGCCAGCTCGCGCAGCCTAGCACGAAAGGAAAATGCCCGCAAGGGCAGAAGACCTGGCCGCCATGGGCCTACCGCACAGATAATGCACCCCTACAAAAGCCATCAAACCGTCTGCCAGGGACACACCCACTGTATCAAACCCACTGAAAAACCCAGCGCCGCAGCAGACGCCCTAAGCGAGGAAGGAGTAAACGCATGCCGAGCCAGAGCCGCTAACCCGACTGGACAATCCGCCAACCGAAAGCGGGCATGGGAAAAACTCCTGACCCACCCTTGGAACCAGCTCACGGAAATCAAACCGAAAACGAGACCAGCATCCGCCATCCCGCCGTGAATCCGGGGGCGTGAGGGGCCCCGAAAGCAATACTGCGCCGCAAGCAGACAAGCAGAAGCGCCACCATCGCAAAAACTGGGGGGAAGAAGAGAGCCGATTGTCCATAGTGTGAACCACTCCCAGGCTGACCCAACGGAACAAATGTCCATTACCGAACCCGCAGGCCCAAAATACCCAGGCTACCATGATATGAAACCACCCCAACAGCGGGAGGTACCTCAGGCAGTCCCTGCAGCGTATCGTACAAGTACCTGCGAAAATCCCACCCACGGGAATGAACCCGCCCGCAAAAGTGAAGGAGCCAAGCCACGACTGCACCCGCTAAAGTCGAACCTCCTGCTACCCCAAGCAGAAGCTCTCAAACCCCAAAAGTTTAGGCACCATGGCAGCGGGGAGGCGACAGCACCAGCTAACGTGCCCAGGGCAATCCCCTGATATGATAACTCAGTCAACCGGGGGGCCTCACAACGTACCGGGGCAACGGCACCACCCAGAACCCTGACCAAATTACGGAAACCGACGAACACACCGCTGCGAACCGAAATGTCTCCCGGACCCATGAAGAGAACCCTCCCAGGCAGTGAGCCACACCGGGGGAAAACGGAGGCGGAAAGTATATACAAACGCAAGAAAGCACAGAATTCCCCAAAACAGGCACATGGTACAGGAAAAAACCCAGGGGCAGGAACCTATAAACACAAAATTAAGCCACCTAATCCGAGACCCAAAACCCGCAGGGGACAGGGGCGCCGGCGAAGAGACAAAAAACCGACCCCACGTCTAAGGTAGCCCACAGAGAAACCAGACCACATACGTGAACCAAACGTAGCGTCCCATAAAAGACCGACACCCACCCTGCACACAGCCTAGGTATGGGGCCAGCAAAAGAAACCCCCAAGAGGACGAGACAAATGTTGGATAAGGTGGAACTCGCCCTGAGTGCTCTTGCGCACCAATCCAACAGGGAAGATGCACAAATCGGGCAGAGGTGAAAACGGCGTAGGACCCAAACACGCGCCCCCAAGCCTATCACTGCGTCCACCTTTAGCCGAGCCTGATGCGGGAAAGCACGGGCTGACCGCCAACGCCGGTGTGCCACCACGGGCACGAATCCGAAACGGGCAGGCGCAAACATGACGTTAACTAACTAACGGAAATGCGTGACCGACCCATCGGGGTACGGACCAAAACCGAAAAACGCAACAGGAAATGGGCCGCACTACACATCCAGCGCCCCCCGCAGGAGCGGAGGGTAACCCGCTCGTGGCTGGGGTGCGGTCCTAGGACAGGTGACCGGCCCCGTACATGGGCGATGAAAAAACAGCACTGGACGCCCCCGGAGCACTCGAGCGCGAAACAGAAGCGCCAACTGCGAGGGACCCCGTAGCCTCCCCTGCTCGGGACCCCACCGGGCGGTCCGACCTGCTGTGTGACCCCAAGTCCAAACCGCAGGGTGCGGAGGAAACAGCAGCCGTCGGTGCCCCGACGTTCCAAAAATCCTATGCCACGCGCCGCGCAAGAGCCTAGCCACTGACGCGGGCGCCTAGGAGAACCAGAGGAAACACTAAAGGGTAAATACTGTAAAAATAGAAGAAAGAACAGCATGCTCACCTGTGCCTGGAGGGTCTGGAACACCATCAACTGCTCCCACCGTCATCGACCCAGGCGGAGCGTCGTCCACTGTTGCTGCATCCGACCTCGGCTTCCGGGTCCTCCGCGAGGAAACCACCGACTCCTCCGGACTCGCAGACACCTGTGCAGACAACATAGAAGGGACAACAAGCGCAGGAAGCTCCCGCGCACCAACAACAGAAACAGGACCAACGGAGTAGACCGGAAGGGCAAAAACCGGGCCTGTGCGGCAGCAGCCGCGTGGCAAATCCCAGGATATGAACCCGGAAAAGCCGGGGGTTGCAGGCCTAGGCCTATTGAAATCCCATGAGGGATGGATGCAGGGGGGGGGAGGCACGAGACAGACCCGGTCGCCACATCCCGGAGGACACCGGAAATGACTGTAAAACGGAAAAAAGGGGGGGGGAGGGGTGCATTGTGGGGAAACCCCGCGAGAATTGCCCCCCGGCACTCCCGACCAACGCAGAAAGCAGGGAAGGAGGGCCAGGCAAGGGCAGGAGGCTGCCAGGGATGACTGTGCGACCTCATGCGCAATACATGTATTTGTGCCCTTTGCATTGCCCTTCCAGGTGCTCGTACTAACATGAACAGTACTGTAAATGAAATAAATATAATAGTCCTAATAGAAAATTAAATTTCAATGTACTGTAGCTGCATGGTGTAATGTGCCCGTGGCAGCACAAAATTTACCTCCTAAACGAACCTAACCCCAGAAAACCGTATAACCGTGGGCCAATACAGCAACTCTGCCATGGTATGGGTGAAAACACAACCACGAAGGTCCGCTGCAGTAGCCCTGATATTTTCCTTATACACCTTAATGTTGATAAAAATAGGTATCAAGTGTTCTTTTATATATAAAAAACAAAGAAAAGACAAAAAAGACAAAAAAATAAAAATAAAATTAAAATAAAATTACTTTTAAAAACACCATATGTATATATGGTGGGGCTAAAACCCTCCCCCAGGGACACCCTACCAGGCAAGGCCAGGAGCAGTTGCCGCCAGCGCATCGTCCCGGCCTCCACACTCGGCCGCCCATCTCCCCCCGTAGCCACCCCAGGGACCGCACGGCACCACGCCGGCGCCGCAGCCGCCAGCCGGAGCGGCAAGGAGGAGAGAGGCACGCGTAGAGACGCCGGCCGGGAGGAGAGGGGAACTGCAGCGTTGCGGGCGCCGGGTAATACACCCGCATCCGCGCGCCGTCCCACCCTCCGACCGACAAGACGGAGGAGAGGCGTGGACCGCAGTACAGCGCCCCCGCCGTGACCCGCCGGCCAGAGCGGGACCGAGGCAGGGGAGACCACAGCCCGGGCGGTGCAAGCGACGGCCGCAGCCAAAATGCCGGGAGTGCGGGGGGGGGGGGGGGGCAGGCCAGCGGGGACGCGCATGATAGACAGTGAAAGCAGCACCACTTAGGAACCCCAGGGGAATAATAACAGACAAATGACGGGGAAACCGATCCCTAAACAAAGAATGAAGGCAAGCCACATGAAAACAGCACAGCATAACATACAGTATGTGTACTCAGCCTTCCTGGGCCATTCCAAAATGGCAAGAGGAAGTCTGAGGCACATGACTATGGCTTATATATTATTCCAAGACCATCCCCTAAACCCTTGATGGACAGCCCTATAATCCTATAGGAAAAATACCCAAGAAAACACTGATCTGCCTAGCAACTGCTTAGTCATAAACAACCAATCACAAAAAATTGGGCTCTTATATGGCCTCAGGCTTATGCAGCCTTCAGCTTATCTTATTATTATGTGTTGGAAATGACAAGTTCTGCCAGTTTGAAACAAGCAAGTCAGGTACAGTTACTGTATGTTCACTTCAGTACCACTATTGATAATAAACAACTAAGCCTTCAGTCTTCTCAGCATTCATTTATTATTATTATTATTATTATTATTATTATTCTGAACTCCAAAATATTGCTTTTATAATTTATTACATTATTAGTGTATCCAATCCTCATCTTAATGAAGAAGCAGTAGTACAAAAACTTCATAATTCTAATGAATTTGGCTAGTGCTTACAATCCACCAATGGGGTTGGCTTGGGGCAACCTGAAACAAATCTGGAGATTTTGTCACTTAGAGGGGTATCCATGTACACACAGTCATATACCATGGGTAATTGCTTCGGCGGGGCTGTCCAATTAGCCCTGATAAGACAGCGCAAGCAATGGCTTATCAGGGATTTTGTTTCACCTACTTCAGGCAGGTGAAACCAAATCCCCTAAAACAGCCCCATAATTCATGCAAAAAAAAGGGCTGTGTCTAGTCAAAACACAGAAAACACACAGGTTTTCCTTAACCTGTGTATTTTTGGGATAAAATTATTTTTATTTATGGGCGATCTAATTGGATAGCCTGTAAAGAATTATCAGTAAAACATCTGGAAAAATAGCTAAAAAAAATTATGCTTTTCACACCCGATGTTTAAATGTGGGTTAATTGGATGGGTGGTCTTCTGTATGCCGGCGGTCGGGCTCCCGGCGCTCAGTATACCGGCGCCGGGAGCCCGACAGCCGGCATACCGACACTTATTTTCCCTCGTGGGGGTCCACGACCCCCATAGAGGGAGAATAAAATAGTGTGGCGCGCGTAGCGCGCCACCGTGCCCGTAGCATGGCGAGCGCAGCGAGCCTGCAAGGGGCTCATTTGCGCTCGCCACACTGTCGGTAAGCCGGTGGTCGGCCTCCCGGCGCCGGTATGCTGGTCGCCGGGAGCCCGACCGCCAGCCAGCCGTAGTGAACCCAATTGGATACCCCCCTTAGAATGGATTACGTTACTGTAGTATGGTTTTTACCTTAAAAATTTTGATAACCAGACCAGATATCATAACATACAGATATAGCCATACTCATTGTGGCTTGGAAGTGGTCACACATGCACACCGATGCAGTGTCATGCACTCTTCAAATTGTCATGTGGTCTTGCCAATGTATAGCAAACCACACGGGCAGCGTATGATATACATCACATATCTGCTGTTACAAGAGAGTATACTGTATGATGTATTTGCATGTCTTGCTTGAATGTGGATGAGCAAAATTGTCTCCCCTCTCCAAGAATCCACATGTGACACAGCCTGTAAACCTGTAATTCCCAGGCTTTTTGGTCAAAAAGTTGGTAGCAGCAGATTATTAAAAAATTAAATGTCAGTGTGAAAAACAAAGTCTTACAACAATGGTAACAAGGTACCAAACAACTATTCTTCAAAGAAGAGATGTCAGGATCCTGACATACAGTATAATGGGCCAATGTCGCTTGGAAAACACTTCAGGAAATCAGTGAGAGGAATTATGTTCTCATAAAATCATCATATAAAAGAGGAAATGTAGTTATATAGCCAAAGGAGCTATACCTCAAGGAGGCAACACGACAGCTATGAGACACAACCTGTTATTGTCAAGACATCTTCAACTCAATGGACAACTACAGCTTGGCATATGGCAGAATAATCAACGATGCTCTGCAGAATGGTATAATCACCAAAAACTAATATGTATTTTAAAATACTGAAAACCCGAAGACACCAATTTTTTACATGCTCCATGAGGTGCAAAAGAACATACAAGACCTGCCAGGTAGGCCAATAGCATTGGGAATTGGAGGTCTATCAGAGCAGGTCAGTATATTCCTCAATCAACATCTGAGGCATCATGTACACACCCTCACATCATACGTGCAGGACACAACAGATGTTCTTAGAAAAATACCTGACATACAACTGGATGACAATCAATACCTTGTCACTTTAGGCATGGAGTCCCTGTACACGAGTATAAGTCATGACCAAGGCATAAAAGCTGTTAGATACTTCCTAAAGATTTAACGTATGGATTAATTCAAAGAATTACTACTGACCCTCGTCCTGCTTAGGAATTATTTTACATTCAATTATAAATTCTATCTCCAAGTCTGAGGAACAGTGATGGGCATGGCCTTTGTGCCCACATATGCCAACATGTTCCTCGGATGTTGGGAGAAAGAGTTTGTATTTAATTAAGCCAATGAGAAATATATGAGTCAGGTTACCACTTGGCTTAGATACATTTATGACATCCTGCTGATATTGCATGGCAATGGAGAATATCTAAGGGGATTCATTCAATTACTAAACAACAATGGACCATACCATCAGCAAACAAGATGCTATCTTCCTGGACTTGCTCATATACACTAATGAATAAGGATATCTCCATACCAAACTGTATAGGAAAGAAGCATATACAAACAGCCTCCTTAATGGACAAAATGCCCATTTTCAATACAAAATCAAGAATCTGCCAAAAGGGAATTTCCTGAGGGTGAGAAGAAATCTCACAACAGAAGCAGCATTTCACATCAAGAGCCAGGAACTCACAAACAGACTTCTTGAAAGGGGATATAGTAAGAAATTGATTAAGTCCGCTAAGTGCCATGCCTCTAAAGTCAATAGGGAGGAACTGAAATTCCCAGCAAACAAATGAAACATAGAGCAACCAGCTCTACACTTTGTCACTAATTACTGTAACGAGTGGAAAGAACTCTAGAACATAATTTTCAGACGTTACTGCTAATTGACAGGATCTCTAAAATACTCTCCCAGAGAAGCTATCTTTCTGTTGGAGAATATATAAAAACCTCAAGGATAGCCTAGTACAAAGCCACTTTACAAAACTAAAAGGGTACTGTACATTCCCATGCAACAAATGCAAATCTTGCAAATACATAATCAAAAGGGACAGTGTGGTGAACAGATATGGAACTTCCATCACATTACAACACTTCATAAACTGTGATGCAATGGGAGTCATATACTGCTTGGAGTGTAGCTGTGTATTAAAATATGTGGGGATGAACATACACATCTTTAAACAGAGGTTACTTAAACATATTGGAAACAACAGAAACACACAAGCAGATTAGCATAAGATGAAGAAGCTAACATCGGTGGCTAGACCAAGATTTCTACCCAACTTTTTGTGACAATATACTCATTAGTAATTACTAATATCAAGCTCCACAAACACGGCACACATTAAACATTATACACTATATAGCATCTCATGCACTTTGGATACGATAACTCGACGCCATAGTTACTAAAATCATACAATCCCTCACTCTCCAGAATTAATATATACTGTAGTATATCATAACACAAACTCTCATTAACAATTCAATTCTACATCCTTTTGAAACACACATGACAAAACTAAAATATTGAAAAATTATATAGAGTACCAATATATAAAGACTGTGGATTATACATGATATACTTACTAAACCCCATTAATTCTATATATGTTGGCTAATACTAGAATATGATCCTGTAATATGGTGATCCGGTAAGTTAGGCAACTACTGCAGGTGCTGCTAGATGCACCATGTAGCGGGACTTTTAGGGCATACTATCACTGCCCGCAACTGTGGTGGGCACTATAGCATCGCTGGGGAAATGCTAAAAGATACTAGTGACACTTAGGTATACCACGAGCAGGATAATCAAGACACATGAGCTGTTTACATAACTATGAGTAATACTTTAACTCTCGCCAGAGCAATACAAAATGACACTAGTCACTGCTACTTTAGAACTCACTGGAGAGATACTGAAAGATACCAGTAACACTATCAAGTTACATGAGTTCCAGCAGTAACTATGGTTGATATTTTAGCTCTCACCGGAGCAACACAATCAAGACACGAGTTCTAGTTGCAACTATGAGTTGCGTGGCTGAGTAACAAAAGGGAGCCATTGTTTTTGGCCAAGATTATGGCCATAGCCTGGAGTAGATGATGCCATTTTAAGGTGTGCCCTCAAAGACAGTGAATATCCATCTACAATAGAAGAATCATGAACACCAAGAATATCAGCACCGGAACAGTGTCCAAAAGGCTTGGATTGGTTTGCAGAGTACCAGACTGACGTGCCACATCTCACATGGCACTCCAATTCTCCATATCTGGGACTGTTTGGCTGGGTCTAGAATTGTACTGAAAGAGCAGTTCCTGGCACATTTGTGAATATGAGGCATTGCTTCTGATGAAACAGAATATGAGGAATTGCTTCTGATGAAACAGTCAGGCAAGAATGAGCAGGGTTGTGGTCAAGCTGTGATAGGAAAGTCAACAAAACTGGGTAGCCAGGAGGATGAAGGAGCCCTGTGATTCCCTGATGAGGGGGAAGGGTGGTTTCATGGCAGAAGCCACAATGCCCATCCAATGCCCAGTAGAGAGAGAAAGAGAGAGAGAGAGAGAGCGGTAGCCATAAATAAGTTGTGGCACCACAGAGCATATCCAAGGGCTGAAAGAGAGGTGCTGCAGACTAAATGAACTTGTGAGGCTAATGGTGAAAATGTGAGTTGTGTGTTGGTCTGCTTGATATGTTTGTTACTTTTCAATTACTACCTAAAAGTGGTGCAGAATTAGGGAGTGATTAACACACTGCAATCTAAAATGTGCTGGATCCACAGTACTGGACTGTAAATACATTTCAAATATTAAAAAACAACAGCTGGTCATGCATCCAACTTATTCCAGTAATTTTGTTGGTTGCGGTTTCTTTTCCAACTCTCTATTCAAACTATCCAGTGTATTCAGTATACATTTAGGAAACACACTAGTTTTTTTAGTATTTTTAGAAAGTAGAACTGCTTTTCATATAAATTTAATGTAAACTTTTGACAAAGCTATTAAACAATCATAGCTAAAATGCATTGAGGTATATAGCATATCTGATACAATTCTTTGAAGCTTGACATGCATAAAGTCCCTTGTTGCATTAAATTCAAACCAAAAAGCTGGAAAGTGTCTATAGATGGAATGTGTCTTGAGGCATAACACAGTTTAAATACAGTATATCCCTTGATATCTCTCACAGCAAGTTCATAATATTGTATTCCATGATGGCAAAAGATACATACCATATCACGCTGCATTGGACATAGTAGATAATTTATTCCCAGTCTATGGACAATTGTAGTATGACTGTTTCTACTTTTAAATCTGCACTTAGAATAACTAAAAATATCATAGTGAATGTCTCTCGTGTCCTTCTATTGAACCATCTTGCCAAGAACACTCATAATAAAGGCTATGTTTTACATTTATATTATTCCAAGGTTAATATATCAGCTCTAAATTGCTTTTTTTTTCTTATTTGTCTTCTTCCCTTATGTTATGGAACAGTTTCCCTGTGGATAAGTTGGTTCATATAGTGGCCTGCTAGGATGTTGACCAGGCATAATAAGGCAAGAAGATATTTATTTGATAAAGGCAATGTGTGATGCCTCCAGAATGCATATACAGTAGCTTACTACTTCTCTTAGCTCAGTGCCTTTGGTTATTTCAAGAATTAATAACAGGATGTATCATCTTGTTGGAATTTCACTAATCTTTTTTTGCTGACTTTTCTTGCTTTTTTGAGGTAAGGTAAATTTATTATTATTATTAGTAGTAGTAGTAGTAGTAGTATTATTAGTATTATAATTATTACACTTTAATTATAAGGAACCACAAGTGGTCTGCAGCGCCTTACATTACGGTTACAGTAGAAAATTATATTACATTACAGTAACCAAAACATAATCAGAGCACAAGGAACAATTAGCACCATAATTCTCGGTACACAATACAGCTGGAATGGGAGTAATCGGCAGAGGGTGGAACCTGCCTCTAAAAGAGTCGACACGAGTAGCAGGAGTAGAGACACTGGAAGAGAGGAACGGCTATGAGCGAAAGGAATTCTGGGCTAAATAGCCACTGAGTAGGCAGTGAGAACAGGAGGGAGGAGAACCCTGCTCCTAGGAGCTTACTATTTAAGAGAGAGGGGAGACAGACAGATGACATGAGGTGTGAGCATGTGGATAAGGACCTGAGGGTAGTAAACAGTGGTATAACTTCATTCCAGATACCCAGAGGCAAGACAGATGTCCCCCCAATCATGCCAATATGTAATATGAATGACAAATCCATGACATTCCTATTTAAATGAGTTGTATCATGCGATTCAGTACTCCCCATCCAGTTAAAGCCCATTTCCTTTCTACCGAGTTATCGCTTATGCCCATCCATGGATGCAGATCCATGTGACTTTAGACTGCTAATTTGAAGCATACGCAGAGTGAAGTCTGAGCCAATGATGAATGTACAGTGATCGTCATACAATACAGAGAGCATTTTAATGACTGCCCGAGAATACAGAGAGGACTTTAATGACCCTATTTATGCGACTGTCAGACATTACTGAGAGCAATTTAATGACCACCATACAATACTGAGAGCATTTTAGTAACTGTCATACACCAATAAATGCATTTTTGTGAATGTCAGACAATACGGAGATTTAAGTGACCACCATCTAATGCAGATTTATTCACAGTGATTTCCTTGTAATAGAAAGAACATTGCAGTGACCACCATAAATACAGAGACCATCAGTGCCCATCATATAATGCAGAGCACCGAAGTGCCCACCATATAATGCAGAGAGTGTCACAGTGACTGCCATATAATGCAGAGCATCGCAGCATAATACAGAACCACCTGCCCACATACTAACCCACTCTGTGTCTGGGAGTTCTGCCTGTGGTTACAGACATATATATATATATACACACTATTACAAAGACACAAATACACAGATACTTATATACACAGACAGATATATACTTTAGTTAGACACATCCAGGGCCTGATTAAGTGTCCAAGCCATCCTAGGCTAATAAAGAAGTGCCCCCCCTTCCCTTCCTCACCCCCCATCACCATTGTTGCTGCCATGGCAGGAATTTGCAACGTGAAACGAGTCCAGCACACTGTATGCAAATTGAGTTAATGAGTAATATCTGTAACAACAATCGCAGCACAATGTCACCTCTGCTTTATATGTGCAAGTCACAGGCACTGCACCGGGAATTGATCAGGGCAACCATCCTGCTGGAAGTGCTGCCAATTTACAGGATAAGTGCATTAACCCCTCCATCACTGCAGTACAGGAAATCTACAGCAACACGATGTGCCCTATGTCAGGAAGCCTGTGTTGTACATACAACATTTCTGTACACTCCTTTTTAATTCTACTTAAGCACACAGCATGGAGCCACTCACCGCGGTCCGCGGTGCTGGTTGGGGAGTCGTCGTGGACGATAATCTCTTGCACAGGTTCACTGTACTGAACGGATCTAGCGCTCCAGGCTGCAGCCTGATCAGCCTATTGGTTGATCAGGCCCTGGACACATATATACACAGACACAATACTGTATATTCTAATGTCCCTCATACCTTATAGGTTGGTAGTTGTCACTATATGAGAACTGTGCAGCTCCATCTCTACTATCAGGGCTTTACTGTGTGCTAAATAGCCCCACCCACTGCTAGGACACTGTCACCTCCTTCTACTGTTCCTTATGATCATTGATGATTGCACATGGTGATTGCACATGGTCGCATTGCAATTTCAGCGTGATCACAAAAATGGGGTAGCCTCCTGCCACGCCTTGCTGCACCCACAGTAGGCCCACTACCAGTTTAGTGATTGCAGCGGCTGCGATTATGCCCCCATCATGCCCCCCATTCACGCCGCCGTGCCTCTGTTTTGAAGCCATGCCCCTGCAATGCTCCATCTTGGAAACGGATCCTTGCGACCCCCCTCATCCAGCCCCATGAACGCCTCTGCCTCTGTCAACAGGCAGAGGCGATCGCATTTTCTACGATGCACCACAGAAAATTTGGGTGCATCCACTTTGCAGATTTTGTGGTTGGATTGCGTACTGCGATCCAACCTGAATCAGTCCATTGTCCGTTGATCTTTGTTTTATGGGTTTTTTTTTTTTTTTACATGTTCACACAGGTGTTTTCAGTATACCCGTACATTTGTGATTTATGACTGTTTTACCGATGTGAAATAAGCTTATATTAACGTGCAACTGGTTTCAGTGTACTGCAGGATCATGTGTATCCTTTTCCTGGCATCTTGTATCCATGGGAACACCAGGCGCAGTGTGAGTAGAACCATCCCCACCGATTGGTGGACACACAACGTCATCACACATTGGCGCGATGGTGCTGGAACGCACCATTTGGAACGCATAGCCACGGCAATGCCGGAAACCCATTGTGGTCTGGAGGTCCCGGAACGGCATGGCGTCACCTGGACGGTGGCGATGGGGTGTTCTTGTGATTTGCTGAGCACTGCAGTGGTTATGTATTTAAGGTATGTTTATGGTTTATTGTATTGTGAGTTCTTGATAAAGGTGGCAACACCAAAAGAAGGACTTGTTAGTCGTGTGAGTCTATTTGTGCTGAGTCCAAAGAGTGCCTCCAATCTTCACTGCTATATACTGTATGATGAGAGAGGTTCGGTTCCCCGAGAACCGGACCCACCTGAACTTTGCAATCCGAGTCCAGCTTGGGCCTTCCCGCCTCACTCGGATCCCAAACATCATCAGCCTGCTGTCGGATTCTCGCAAGTTGTGAATTCTATAAAGGCATATAGAATCACTGCAATGATCACCACCATTTTCACTCTGGCTGTGAAGAGTGTACTGGATGGACGTGTCCGTCTCAGTACTGTGTTGTCTGGCATGGGGCTGGAGTATCTGAAAGGGGAGCTCTGCTGTATCAGCCCAGTCGGCTTGCTCTGTCTGCTGTATCTGAAAGGGGTGTTCTGTCTGCTGT
Organism: Pseudophryne corroboree; assembly: GCF_028390025.1. Taxonomy (NCBI): domain Eukaryota; kingdom Metazoa; phylum Chordata; class Amphibia; order Anura; family Myobatrachidae; genus Pseudophryne; species Pseudophryne corroboree. The sequence continues at coordinate 517,181,180 of NC_086447.1, read as the reverse complement.
ATCTGAAAGGGGTGTTCTGTCTGCTGTATCTGAAAGGGGAGCTCTGCTGTATTAGTCCAGATGGGTTGCTCTGTCTGCTGTATCTGAAAGGGGTGCTCTGTCTGTTGTAACTGAAAGGAGTGTTCTGTCTGCTGTATCTAAAAGGGGGCTTTGTCTGCTGTATCTGAAAGGGGTGTTCTGTCTGCTGTATTTGAAAGGGGGCTTTGTCTGCTGTATCTGAAAGGGGTGTTCTGTCTGCTGTATTTGAAAGGGGGCCTTGTCTGCTGTATCTGAAAGGGGTGCTCTGCTGTATCAGTCCAGGTGGGGCCAAGCCAGATTAAGGAGGGTCCCAGGGGGTAAATACCCCGGGCCCTCCTATTTTAGGGGCCCCCCCCGACGGAGCAGCTATGCCACAGCTCGGGGACTCACTGATTTTGTCATCTCCAGTGGCAGCGGAGGCTGGAGATTACAGAATCAGTAAATCTCTGCGCTGCCTGAGATGGAGGGGGAGGGAAATGCCGGACACTGCAGCGCAGCAGAGATGGGATGGAGTGGGTACTAATTACCTGAATCCACTGTTGACCCCTGTCTCCCGGGCGCGGCGTCCTCTCCTCCCGCTCATACATATTCATCTATGCAAAGCGCCCGCCGGCCAATGGGGTGGCGGGAGGTCACGTGTCCGCCTGGCAAAGCGCAGTGAGGAAGAGCTCATGAATGACTTGAGCCAGGGCTCGGCGGCTAATGGGGGGCATCGCAGTGTCACATGGTGCACCGGGGAGGCTCAGAAAGAGAAGTTACTGTATCAGTGAGCACGGTGCAGGTACTCAGTCTTCCCCCCCCCCTCCTCCTTCCAGCAGCAGTATTGTCAGAGCCGGCCCTAACCAATATGATGCCCTAGGCAAGATTTTGGCTGGTGCCCCCTAGCACCACAGCTGGTTATGCCTCTGACCTTGCACCTCTTTCCCAGCACCATCACCCCTCACAATAGCAGTCCTTGTACCCCCTATATTTTAAATAGGAACAGTTCGCACATTTGACGCACAGCCCAAAAAGGGGAATCTTCTTGCTGGGAAGGGCCATGGCCACACAATAGTAACCCCAATTCCAATTACGCCACACAGTGCTGCAACTTTATTCACATTTTATCTTGCGATAGTGTCCATAATTCATATTACATCCCACAGTAGTATCACTTTACCTTATAAACGTTACTCCTCACAGTAGAGCCCCTTATTCACATTACATCACACTGAATTGCTCCTTATTCACATTACACCACACCTTATTGCTCTTTATTCACATTAGACGACACAGTAGTGCCCTTTCTATATGCAACGCCACATAGTAGGGCACCTTATACACATAATGCCACACATTAGTAATGCATTTATACACAATTCCACACAGTAATGCCCCTTACACATATGATACACATTAATGTCCTTATAAACATAATGTACCTTACACATTATGACAACCTTTATTAATGCCCTTTTACACATAATGTCCCTTACACATATGCACATTATTAATGCCCTTATACACATAATGACACACATAGTGCCCCCCTACACATTTGCTGCACATTATTATGCCCTTATAAACATAATGACACACATACAGTAGTACCCTGTTACACATATGCCGCACATTATTAATGCCCTTATACATATAATGACACACATAGTGGCCCTTTACACATATGTTGCACATTATTAGTGCATTTTTACATGACACACATAATGTTCCTTACACATGTTCTGTACACTACTGCACAACCAACCCACTCACATGCACACAGCACTCACACTTCCACTAACACTGTGACCTCTGCCTCTGCTTGGATACAGATGTGTCCTCACAAATCTTGCATCAATGCTAACATCGGGCACCTTTTTTTAATGAAAATGCATCTTATTTGCATTGCTATGTGGCTATGATGCACAAGCAGCTTCTGCTGAGTAAACTGATATGCAGCATGCCTATATACTGTGTGAGACTGTGGCTGTATCTGCATATGAAATGCTACATACAGAATATAGGCATGCAGCATATCATTTTAATCAGCAAAAGCTGATGATGCCCCTAGGCATATCAAATGCCCTAGGCAATTGCCTAGTTTGCCTATGCCTATGGCCGGCTCTGAGTATTGTGCTCCAGCCAGCACATGCTGCTGTGTGCTGGCTGGTCTGTGAGAGTGAAGGGAGGCTGCTGCCACATACCAGCAGCAGCCTCTTCTGCCTGTGCAGGAACCAGGGGGAAGCGATCAGATCACACTGTGGATTTGACCCTGGCTTGGGGGCCGAATCTATGTAAAAAATGTAGTTTTCAGTCATTTGCATAAGGAGCGTGGCCAGGTCGGGTGCGATAAGGCCACGCCCCTGAAACTTTAAGCTGTGTGTGGAGTCACTGGCAAAGGGGGGAAGGGCCCCCATGTCTTAAGTGCCCTGGGCCCCCCGAAGCCATAATCCGGCCCTGGGTGGGGCGCACTGTCTGCTGATACTGAAAGGGTGCTAAGTCTGCTGTATCTGAAAGGGGTTAGGTTATCTGTGTGTCCATTCAGATGCTCCGCCCAAGTGTAAAATTAAAATAATACAAGCTAAAAATAAAAAGCCTCAAAATATAATTTAAAAACATATTTTGTTTGCGCTGTACCCCAGTGTACTATAAAAATCTTTATTTTATTTTCATAAGTACTGTGACTAGAGATGTGCGCCAGGCCATTTTTGCCGAATTTGGATTTAGTTCTAATTCAACCACCACCTTTGGATTTGGATTTGCAAAATCATTGTTGCTAGCTTTGTATTTGTATTTGGATTTGGATTTCTTTCAAAAATTTACAAAAAAAGCTAAAGTCACTTCATTTGGGTTTGTATTTGGTCCCTACAGTATTATTAAACTCAATAGCATCAATTTCCAGTCATTTCCACTCAAATTTGACCACCTCACAGCTCACAATATTGTTTTCACCAATATTGGCCAAAGGCTGGCTGGCTAAAGTGTGGTACAGTATACAATATGGGTTGGATACAGTGTGGGTCAAATACAATGTGGGTTGGATACAGTGTGGGTTGGAAACAGTGCAGATTGGATACAGTGTGGGTTGGATACAGTGTTGGTTGGATACTGTGTGGGTTTTATATAGTGTGGGTCGGATACAGTGGGGGATATATTACTGGTTGGATACAGTGTAAGTTGGATACAGTGCGGTATACACTGCAGGTCGGATACAGTTTGGATTGGATACTGTGTTGGTCAGATACAGCCTTGGATACATTGCTGGTTGGATACAATGCAGGATACAGTACCAGTTGGATACAGTGTGGGTCAGATATAATGCAGGATACAGAGCAGGGTGGATGCACCAATAGTGCACTTACTGCGACAGGGGATGCTGGCGGTGTCCTCAGTGTGGGAGTGTTGGCAGTGTAGGTGTGCTGGCAGAGTACTCAGTACTCATTGTGAGGTTGCCAGTGGTGTCCATATTTCTGGGGTACTGGTGGTGTCAGCAGTGATGGTGGTGTCCTCAGTGTAGAGTTGCTGGTGGTGTCAGTACATCTGGCTGTGTCGGCAGTGCAGGAGTGCCTTGGGTATCCTTACCTCAGGGTTGTCAGCAGTTCTGGCAGTGTACTCAGTATGGTGTTGCCGGTGATGTCCATACTGCTGGGGTGCTGGCAGTGTTGTCAGTGATGGTGGTGTCCTCAGTGCAGGGGTGCTGTCCGTGTCCTCAGTACGGAGTTGCTGGTGGAGTTGGTACTGTTGGCTGTGTCAGCAGTGTGGGGGTGCCAGGGGTGTCCTCACTGCAGGGGTGCAGGCAATGTTGCAGAGCTGGCAGTGTCCTCAGTGCGGGTTTGCTGGTGGTGTTAGTACTACTGGGGTGCTGGTCGTGTTGGCAGTGCAGGAGTGCCTGCTGTGTCCTTAGTGCAGGGGTGCCAGCAGAATCATCAGTGTGGGGGTGTCGCCAGTGCAGGTTGTGGCATCGGCAATGCAGGTGGCTGTGGCGGCAGTGCGGGCGGTTCTGTTAGAGTCATACGGGCTGTAATCTTTCCCCCCATTAAAGTCTATGGGGACATGCTGATTGGCTGAGAGCCATGACAGATGGCTCTCTCTGTAGTAAAATATAAAATGGAGCGCTAGGTATGTGTAAAAGCGCTAATACCTGTAAAAAAAAAAGGGGGGGGGTTAGTAAAACAATGTTTACAGCCGTTTTGTGTGTATTCTTAAAAAAAAGTCCGCTCTAGATCCTGTTAGGGGTTCCATATGGTTGCCGGTGGTAAGGACCGCAAAAGGGGAGTCCGGCTGGGATGTCTAATCTAACTTTCCCTACCACTGCCTACCTCTTTTGCTGTGTGTTATGTCCTGCTGCTCGGCTGGTTCCCTCTGTTGCACTCTCTTGATCGCATTTCCACACTCACTTGCCCGTCGGTGCCGGGTGTATGACGTAATGGAGTGCTGGATCCGGACTGCTGGCACTACTATAATGCGTTTCAGTCTAAAACAAGCCCTTTGTCAAGGATGGCACCTCTGATTTGAGGTCTCCTTTTTCTTTAAAAAAACTTTATTGGATAATTGATTAATTAAATAAAAAATATTAAAACGTGGTGGTGTTCTTCATTTTTCATAAATTAACAGCTATTGCGATGTCAGTATTTTTCTTATGCAGTATACTATTATGAATATAGTGTCGAAGTCAAAAATATTACATAGAAAGAACATACAGACTCCACACATATAAGTCGCTATACTTGCAAATACGCGCAGCAAGCACAACAATATATGGTAACACACGCATTTACACGGACATACCACAGAGATGGATTCGACACTTATTTTATACAGTACATAATTATAATAATATCAAGCGCCAGACATCATAATGATTTAAAATTATATAATGGAGTAATGTCATGTATGTGTATTATTGGAATGAAGCAAGATACACCTGTCATATTTGGTATTAAAGAAAGCAGATTAATGTGTAGATTCATTTGATACTTGTTATTAAGTTGTAGGACATTGCAACAAACAGTTATGATTAAATGTATGAAAGCTAAAGTCATTTTTATTAGGACAATAGACATTTACAGAAACAGGTGGTGGACAGGAAGCTCAGGCCAGCCCCTTTTGATGTTTTCAAGGCTGAACCTGTTTAGCATACAAACAGACTAGTGACTCATCATGAATGAGAAAGTTCCCTCCCCCAAACTAGATAACACATTACAGAGACACACAGTTGCCAGTTGCTGTTTTGTCCCAGACGATGATGGAGGTGCTTCTAGACCAGTTCCTGCATGAGAGAGTGATATGGAGGGACGAATTTATATGAGAAAGATATGGTAATTTGTATCGCTGGCCTGTAACTGTATGTATTAACTGCTTACTGTATAAATTGTAATTATGTAACTATATGTATACTGTACATTGTGATATATTGAATATATATCCTTTTAATAACAAATACATACATCAATGAGCTTTGGAACTCAGATAATGTGTGGGTGTATTGTTTTCTCTTATGGGATGCAGTGTTTTGCGATGTATAGCGCACATTCATGGCAAATGGTAATAAGATGTGCAGGCATCTACAATATATATTAGAGCGGGCATTTTAAATATTTGTAAGGAAACAATTTGGTATTCACAGATGAGGGCTCGTCCGCGATATCACGGTCTTAATGGTGCACTGTACATTACAAACGCGGCTGTGATCGACCTGCTCCGATGGACGCATTGTGGCACTGATGAATAACATCCACATGTATTGTTGTGTTACCAGTAAGCTGATGATATGAAAAATTCAAGGGACAATGTGTTTCTCATAATATTTAAAATGCTAAAATGTATTTTTATTGTTGCAAAACAAAGTTCAAATAAGTCATATTGTGTTTGATTCAGATTGGAATGTTTATCTGTAAAGTAGATTTAAAAGTACATTTAAAAGTTGCTGCATAGCCTTGATGTAGTTTTTTTTTAAAACTCAGGCCTAAAATAACTTCTGGTGCTTGTATGATTTGGGATTTCTTTGTGACAAAGGAAGCCGCATGGTCTGTCCTCCATTTTGGACTAACCACATGGCCTGTCCACCATCTTGTGTAAACCTCATGGATGTGGAAGGGGGAGGAGCAGTGGCCATTTTAGGAAGGTCATTTTCTAAATAGCTGATTTTCAGTCTGCTCAGAACAATCAGTTTCCTTTGTCACATCAAGCACCATTTATGAGTTACCAATGCATTTATTTAACCCATGCCATAGTCAATTACAAATAGTTTCAATTGGGCCTAGTGAGAGTAAATGGTAAGATAAGTTTTTTTTCTTTCCTTCTTGTCTGTGCGTAATTACTTTACATCAAGTGGGGGGTTGCACACAGATAGAAAAAGGAAAGAAAGAGCTTTGGTTTTGTTTTGTTTTTTCCTTCCAAGACTTGTAGAATCTGCTTACTAGGGAGGATAGCCATTGAAATGCAAATTAACCTGTGTAACTGTTTTTTTTAGCAGTGAAAAGCACATAGCTTTGATATACAAACAAGAGGTAAGGTGTCACATAGAAGGCCAGTGAATGATATATATATATATATATATATATATAATATTATTGTAATTATGTGTATATTTATATCAGTGTATGTTCTGCAAGATAGCTATCCAATCTGAATCATATCATTTAAATTATAGATTATTGCAGTCATTATAGATCTGTGTGAAATCGGATACATTTGTTTGCTATACAGATACATTTTAAATAAATGTATTTAAGGGAGTAATTATAGACATGAAACGTAGTTCTGGCCTGGTTGTTTATTAAAAAACTGGGTGTTGTGTTAAGTGAGCGATTATAGTTAGTATTGCTCACATTTATAGAGTTGTGTGATTTGTTTTATTGCGTATGCACATTGGTACACGTGGTACGGAACGTGAGGGCAGCGTACAGCAAAAAACGTGCACTTGGCATAAGGCAGCACACGTGGCATAGAGGTATGCACGGTTGCGTAATTACGCAAGCTTGCATAGGGTTGTGTGCACATAATAAAACAACACGATATTTGTTCAATTAAGGTGGGATAGTAGATATTTAATACAATAGCACATAACTATCTGATTTCAATAGCAGGTTACTCTAAATATAGTTTAAAAACTGTATAGCCTCTGGTGGTAAAGCTGCCAATCAGAACGAGTGAAAATTTTCTGTACAGAAAAACAAAGTATATCTGAGTGAGCGAAAGCGGAGTGAGTGGATTTGAACCACGGAAATCGGGTCCCGTGGTACACCAAGTAAGTGGAGGCTTGTTGGCGTGAGGTGTCTGACTCACGTTAATATAGGTTGAAATACGCAAATCGTGAGGAGATTTGCAGAGGAGCGTAATAGGGAATTGTGCATTGTGTAGTATTGAAGTAAAAAGGTTTTTTTGTTACGCTCCTGCTGAGGGTCGCAGTTTGTACATCGACCCGTGGTCGTACGGCAGATAGGTAACAAGTACCTATACGCTGTGCGATTGGACCGCGCGTTTGTGGGTGTAATATATAGCGCAACTTGATACCCCTTTACAAGCTTTTGCGTAAAATCGCGGTATCATTAGCGCTGTGTACAGCATACACAAGCGTGATTTGTGTATAAAAAGTGAATAGGGAGTTTTCGCTGGTCTCTGTCAGGAAAATCTCCAGCGGTGGATATTTGCTGGAAAAGGTAAGTCACTCCTAACACTTCCAGTAAATAGAAATCAATACGGCCTCACTGGGTACACGGTGTTCACTACTGGAGTGAGTCATGGTACTCAGCGGAGAAGGAGCGAGTGAAAGCGCTAGGTGTCTTTCACCGTCTATTTGCGGTGTGCATTGGGGATTGCATTTATTGGCAAAAAGTCCACGATGGGATCCAATTGCACAAGCAATGGCCGTTTGGTAGCTAGGTTTCAGGCTGAAGAAGTGGGACCGAGAAGGTCAGAATTGCGGCCGAGAGGGTCAGCAAGGTTTATTATGTGTGAAAAATATGGTTCACAGACGTAGGCATTTTGCAATGAATGGTTACGTATGACTGACAACGATAGGGTATCATTCCCTAGGATGGGCAGCTTTGAACCAGAGGTACTGCAGAATGTAGGTATTAAAATATGTCTGATAAAATCCAGAAAACAAAGGGTCAGACATACATATTGTTTAAACCTGTGGCAGCAAGAGGGGTTGGTGAGTTTGATCCTAAGGTATTGCAGGTGGTAGGTCTAACAAAAGTCATATAAGACAATAATGGAAATAAAAGAACTGTTTGAACTTGTAGCAACAATAAACAAGTAGGGAAAAAAAAGAGAATGCAAGTGCACCGCCTTATGCAGATGTGGAAGCAGTTACGGCCAGCATACAAACTATAGAAATTAATAAAAATATGAAAAATATGACTGTAACCTATATATGTACTAATTAATGTTGAAGTTTTATTTAGGAGGAGAAGGTGACCTGATTGTTTTCAGCCATTTCTCATGCCCCCAGAGGAGTATCCAACCGGTAAAGGAAGAGCAGTAGCCTGCGGGGGAAGTGGCTGAGACCAGTGGAACTGGTAAGTGTCACTGACCTAGGTTGGAGGTGTTGTGAACTCGGGGGTTCTTCCGATGGTAGGGAAGAGAAACCACGCCTGGGTTGGAACAGGGATGGCCTGATATAGGTCTTCCTCATACAGAACTCTGACAGTAAGGCTTGGTGAAAATATTGAAGAACTTTATTGCAGGAAAGTAGCAACACAATGTCACATAGCAGCGAGGGAACTTATGGGGAAATGTCCAGGCCTATAGAAGAACTTGTAAGCAATGTTAAAGATGCTAATAAATGAAGTACTTGTAAGTGATGGTGAAAGACACTGAGAACGATGCTTTTAAAGATACTGGTGATTAAAGAGCTTGTGAGCGATGTAAAAGATACTGGTGACTGAAGAACTTGTGAGCGATGTTTTAAAAAACACTGATGATTTGATGAACTTGTGAACGGTGTTTAAAGACACTTAAGATTTGTAGAATTTGAGAGCGGTGTTTAAAGACACTGATGACTTGTAGAACTTGAGAGCGGTGTTTGAAGACACTGATGATTTGTAGAACTTGAGAGCGGTGTTTTAAAGACACTGATGATTTGTAGAACTTGAGAGCGGTGGTTAAAGACACAGATGATTTGTAGAACTTGAGAGCGGTGGTTAAAGACACTGGTGATTTGTAGAACTTGAGAGCGGTGGTTAAAGACACTGATGATTTGTAGAACTTGAGAACAGTGGTTAAAGACACTGATGATTTGCAGAACTTGAGAGCGGTGGTTAAAGACACTGATGACCTGTAGAACTTGAGAGCAGTGGTTAAAGACACTGATGACCTGTAGAACTTGAGAGCAGTGTTTAGCCCGCAGCCCACGCTAACTCCAAGAAGCGCTGGTGACTGGACCGCAGAGGAACACACCAGCCACTGGGAATGCTGGAAACTGTACAGCAACTGGCACCTGGAAATGCTGGAGACACTGGAGTACAACTACGGAGAGACACGCAGGGAACAAGAGCACTGGCAACCACTTCAGGGGAAAAGACGATACTCAGGCGCCGAGGCTCTGCAGGAAAGTAGCAACACAATGTCACATAGCAGCGAGGGAACTTATGGGGAAATGTCCAGGCCTATAGAAGAACTTGTAAGCAATGTTAAAGATGCTAATAAATGAAGTACTTGTAAGTGATGGTGAAAGACACTGAGAACGATGCTTTTAAAGATACTGGTGATTAAAGAGCTTGTGAGCGATGTAAAAGATACTGGTGACTGAAGAACTTGTGAGCGATGTTTTAAAAAACACTGATGATTTGATGAACTTGTGAACGGTGTTTAAAGACACTTAAGATTTGTAGAATTTGAGAGCGGTGTTTAAAGACACTGATGACTTGTAGAACTTGAGAGCGGTGTTTGAAGACACTGATGATTTGTAGAACTTGAGAGCGCTGTTTTAAAGACACTGATGATTTGTAGAACTTGAGAGCGGTGGTTAAAGACACAGATGATTTGTAGAACTTTAGAGCGGTGGTTAAAGACACTGATGATTTGTAGAACTTGAGAGCGGTGGTTAAAGACACTGATGATTTGTAGAACTTGAGAACAGTGGTTAAAGACACTGATGATTTGCAGAACTTGAGAGCGGTGGTTAAAGACACTGATGACCTGTAGAACTTGAGAGCAGTGGTTAAAGACACTGATGACCTGTAGAACTTGAGAGCGGTGTTTAGCCCGAAGCCCACGCTGACTCCGAGAAGCGCTGGTGACTGGACCGCAGAGGAACACACCAGCCACTGGGAACGCTGGAAACTGTACAGCAACTGGCACCTGGAAATGCCGGAGACACTGGAGTACAACTACGGAGAGACACGCAGGGAACAAGAGCACTGGCAACCACTTCAGGGGAAAAGACGATACTCAGGCGCCGAGGCTCTGCCCGGCGTCTGACTTTGAATCTCCCGCCTCCACTGGATTGGCGGAACAGTCTGATGACGTCACCTGCTCCCCGGCCACATGATGCCGGGTGTCATGGCGGCGCCCCTGCCCCGGGGAACCGCCGGGAGCCGCGCCAGCCAGACGCCGGAGCCCGTGGACCACCGAAGGCCGCAACACAGACCAGCAGGCACGCAGGGGTAAGCGCGGCAAACGCCGCCTCTGGCGTGTGACAGTAAGTATGGTATCATTCGTGTACATATATAGTAAAACCCAAAAATAAAACAAAAATTAAGAAAGTAACGTCAGAAATGGAGAAAAACCTGTCCGCACATTAGTATTTGCCAGTAGGAAAGCGGACAGAGACAAGGTAACCCCCGGGTGTTTCTTTCAGTTACCATATAAGAAGTATTCATTCCTAATAATGCCCCTAGTCAAGATGAGCTTGGAAATGTTTGTTGGACCATGTACAGACCCTTAATACGGGATGAGAAGGATTGAATGAATACTTTGCATGACCTAGAAGTTTGTTAAACTTTTTTTTGTCTTTTGCAGTAATAGAAAACTCTCCATCTGGATAAGATCACTGGTAAACACTAATTCGGCAAATGGGAGGTGGCTTTCTCTGTGCTAATGGACGGGCTCAATAAGGCATTGAGGGTCAGGGTGCAGACTTCTTTGCAAAATTGGAAAGGGGTCACAGTAGCTAATCTTAGAAAGTGTGCTATTGAACATCACAAGAATAGTGCTAGGTGCAGAGAACAACAGGTGGAGAGGGTGAAGACGGTAAGTATACAGGCACATACAGGAAAGACCCATCAGTCCAAACCCCAGATCCGTAATGGTCAATAATATGTTACATTTGTAGAAATAAAGGGCATTTTGCCAGAGACTGTAGGAGTAGTAGAACACATAGTCAATATAGACCCCTAGACAGAGAAAACAAGCCACATTATTAAACACATAGACGGGATCAAGGGACATATAGTAAGGAATCACAAGCCATATAGAAAACACAGATTCGGGCAATGGGAGTAACAGGAATGGTGCAACTATACCCTTTGAGTAGACCTGCAGAGATAACGATAGGGCCCTTGCAAACCAAACATTATTTTCTGCTGGCTGCATCGTCTCTGACTAATCTACTCGGCAGAGACTTATTGTGTAAAATGCAGTGTGTCATATATTGTACTCCTGAGGGTGTCTTCTTGGATATACCTGAGAACCATGCTCAAGAAGTACAAGATATACTAGACACCCCTCAAAGGATAATGTTGCATTCTACTGTTCTAGATGCATGTCCATCACAGGTAGAGGAAAAAATCTCACAGTTCCCTATGAATTTAGGATGGACAGGACACTGGATTGATGTCTGGGATAGTCCCAATAGCGATACGATAAACACAGAAATTTTTTTAAGGGGAGTAGACCAAGTAGAGAATCACTTCCCCGTAGTGCCCAATCCAGTTGTCAAATTTTTATAAAATCTTCTCCACCTCTACAAACTCATCTGACACCAACCTCTATTCTATTTCTCTACAGTTTCCTCTTCATCTTTTGCGTTCACACAGGGTGGTACAATACATGGACCCAAGTACAGTTCAAACTCCACATGCCTAGGTCCTTCAGAGTTCTGCCCGAACCCAGAATATCTCAACAGCACGATAACACCAGTATTACTGCAGTGTGCCTTGTCATGCACAAAGGGTGGAGGAAGGATGAGAATACTGGTGAAGGGAAATTTTGTATAGACACTGATATGCCTGGTTAACCTGACATTTTCTTTTTAATTTTCTTCTTTCTCTCCTCTAGAGATGTTTCTTTTTTGAGTAATGCTCATGATACTCTACATTGCAAACACACAACAGTTAAATTAAGATACAAATTTGTGTTCCCTACAGGAAAAGGAGGTCTGGAAGTCGAAGGGGTATGGTTAGGAGTCCCCAGGACTCTGGAGAGGTGGACACGGTAAGCAAGTGGCCCCCTGAGCATATCTCCCAAGCCTAGCTGAGGTGGCATATGGTCTGACTCACCTAGGGTAGAGAAGGTATGTGCAAGCTGGTAAGAGCCTACTGGAGTGCACCAGGGTTTTCTTCTCATGCAGGTGAGAAAGCAATGACCTGTCTTACTTGCTTGAGGAAGAATATTGGTAAGGCAATACCAACAGAGCCATCCCATATTCCTCCTGCAGACGGATCTTTTCAGGAAATACAAATCGACTTCGTACAGTTAACACCCTTTAGGAATTATTGTTATGTATTGGTGTGCACTGATGTTTTCTCAAACTGGGTAGAGGCATTTCCTGCCGCCACGGATGCTGCTGTGTTTACCGCAAAGAAATATTGTGCAGAAATTTGTGTGTAAATAATGGTACCCCTAGAAGTAGGAGCAAAGCTTGAAATTGTACCATTGTGATCATAGATACTGCCACTAGTATTATGTAGCATCGAAACCACTCCCAGATCTTCACTTAACGAATCACCCTCTTCGAAATTTGTTTTTGTTTTTGTTTTGGTATTTGTGTTTTTTTGTTTTGTTTTTGGAAGACAACCTCATGTCATGATTGATCCACACAATGATCAGAAATACACCAATGAGGTGACAGTACAATACTTTATAGAGATGAGCCAGCATTTGAGAACTTGACAAAAGAACTTGAAACTGTTGATTGCTGGTATGCCAAATACTAACTGTCTTGATTGTGAACCAAGAGACTGTGTGATTGTTCTTACGCTCAGGTTGCCTAATAGGTGGGAAGGACCATACCAAGTTTTGTTGACAGCACTATCCCAGTGAAAGTAGCCGAGAGAGAGACTTGGGTCCACGATTCCCATTGCAGGAAAGTCGGTAGTCCGGAAGGAACTCGTAAATGGAGTGAGATCGCAAAAGTATCACCAGAGACTCTGTTCCGTGAAGACTGAGAGGCGGCACTGTTGAACACTACCTGAGTGTACTAAAGGATTGCAGAAAGACCAGTCATTGTAATTGATTTGTTATGAACAAGAGTTGTTTTGTTCTATTTCTCTTTTCTCTCTTTCCCGCTGACAAACATTTTTTTTCAGGACATTCTATTTTTGCGAGGTTTTTTATGAGGAGTCTAGTGTGGGACTGGAACTTGTTCTGGATGAAGGTGTGATTTCCTTATAGGATCCCAGGATTAGCCGATCAGTTTGTTAAAGCCAGAGAAAAATCAAAGGTCTAGTAGTTATGGAGTTCGGATGTAATCAGGAACAATCAGACAATGGCTATTCACACATTGCAGATAAAGAGCTTATTAAAATATGTGGAAGAAAGGTTTATGATTGGCTCTCCCCGAACTCCAAAGGTTTATGTTATTTAGGAAGGACACTACTTATAACCCTTGTTCAATTATTAAACAGACCTAGCATACGTTCCAGAAATGGAAACAATGTTCAGAAAATGATAGGAATATGTAGATCATGAAAATTTTATATGTCACTTTCACGATTTGTTTGTGTCTTCTTCATCTACCCAGCAGAACCTCAATCGAATCCAAACATCAGTGTACAAAGACGTAGGTACATGTATGTGTGAAATGTTTGTCACAAATCAGACATTATAGGCCAAAGCACTGTCCCAGCATACTCTATAGGTTGAATGTTGTCCCACACTCAACCAGTGGTCCCGTGCATATAGAGGATGTCTCGTCCTCCTCTCTGTCGTCCCCAAATATAGTCAAGTGTCTGATTTGCAAAATGAATACATACTTGTGTCTAGGTCACCGATTATTGTCTGAAATATTTTTTTTCTTATGTTAATAATTGATGCCCTTATTGTTTACTGCCAAAGGGTAGACTGTCGAAGTCAAAAATATTACATGGAAAGAACATACAGACTCCACACATATAAGTCGCTATACTTGCAAATATGCGCAGTGAGCACAGCAATATATGGTAACACACGCATTTACACGGACATACCACAGAGATGGATTTGACACTTATTTCATACAGTACATAATTATAATAATATCAAACGCCAGACATCATAATGATTTAAAATTACATAATGGAGTAATGTCATGTATGTGTATTATTGGAATGAAGCTAGATACACCTGTCATATTTGGCATTAAAGCAAGCAGATTAATGTGTAGATTCGTTTGATACTTGTTATTAAGTTGTAGGACATTGCAACAAATAGTTATGATTAAATGTATGAAAGCTAAAGTCATTTTTATTAGGACAATAGACATTTACAGAAACAGGTGTTGGACAGGAAGCTCAGGCCAGCCCCTTTTGATGTCTTCAAGGCTGAACCTGTTTAGCATACAAACAGACTAGTGACTCATCATGAATGAGAAAGTTCCCTCCCCCAAACTAGATAACACATTACAGAGACACACAGTTGCCAGTTGCTGTTTTGTTACAGACGATGATGGAGGTGCTTCTAGATCAGTTCCTGCATGATTTTACAGAGAGAGTGATATGGAGGGACGAATTTATATGAGAAAGATATGGTAATTGTATCGCTGGCCTGTAACTGTATGTATTAACTGCTTACTGTATAAATTGTAATCATGTAACTATATGTATACTGTACATTGTGATATATTTAATACATATCCTTTTAATAACAAATATATACATCAATGAGCTTTGGAACTCAGATAATGTGTGGGTGTATTGTTTTCTCTTATTGGATGAAGTGTTTTGCGATGTATAGCGCACATTCATGGCAAATGGTAATAAGATGTGCAGGCATCTACAATATATATTAGAGCGGGCATTTTAAATATTTGTAAGGAAACAATTTGGTATTCACAGATGAGGGCTCGTCCGCGATATCACAGTCTTAATGGTGCACTGTACATTACAAACGAGGCTATGATCGACCGGCTCCGATGGACGCATTGCGACACTGATGAATAACATCCACATGTATTGTTGTGTTACCAGTAAGCCGATGATATGAAAAATTCAAGGGACAATGTGTTTCTCATAATATTTAAAATGCTAAAATGTATTTTTATTGTTGCAAAACAAAGTTCAAATAAGTCATATTGTGTTTGATTCAGATTGGATTGTTTATCTGTAAAGTAGATTTAAAAGTACATTTAAAAGTTGCTGCATAGCCTTGATGTAGTTTTTTTTTAAAAACTCAGGCCTAAAATAACTTCTGGTGCTTGTATGATTTGGGATTTCTTTGTGACAAAGGAAGCTGCATGGTCTGTCCTCCATTTTGGACTAACCACATGTCCTGTCCACCATCTTGTGTAAACCTCATGGATGTGGAAGGGGGAGGAGCAGTGGCCATTTTAGGAAGGTCATTTTCTAAATAGCTGATTTTCAGTCTGCTCAGAACAAATAGTTTCCTTTGTCACATCAAGCACCATTTATGAGTTACCAATGCATTTATTTAACCCATGCCATAGTCAATTACAATTAGTTTCAATTGGGCCTAGTGAGAGTAAATGGTGAGATAAGTTTTTTTCTTCTTCCTTCTTGTGTGTGCGTAATTACTTTACATCAAGTGGGGGGTTGCACACAGATAGAAAAAGGAAAGAAAGAGTTTTGGTTTTGTTTTGTTTTTTCCTTCCAAGACTTGTAGAATCTGCTTACTAGGGAGGATAGCCATTTAAATGCAAATTAACCTGTGTAACTGTTTTTTTTAGCAGTGAAAAGCACATAGTTTTGATATACAAATAAGAGGTAAGGTGTCACATAGAAGGCCAGTGAATTATATATATATATATATATATATATATATATAGATAATATTATTGTAATTATGTGTATATTTATATCAGTGTATGTTCTGCAAGATAGCTATCCAATCTGAATCATATCATTTAAATTATAGATTATTGCAGTCATTATAGATCTGTGTGAAATCGGATACATTTGTTTGCTATACAGATACATTTTAAATAAATGTATTTAAGGGAGTAATTATAGACATGAAACGTAGTTCTGGCCTGGTTGTTTATTAAAAAACTGGGTGTTGTGTTAAGTGAGCGATTATAGTTAGTATTGCTCACATTTATTGAGTTGTGTGATTTGTTTTTTTGCGTATGCACATTGGTACACGTGGTACGGAACGTGAGGGCAGCGTACAAAAAAACGTGCACGTGGCGCAAGGCCGCACACGTGGCATAGAGGTACGCACGGTTGCGTAATTACGCAAGCTTGCGTAGGGTTGTGTGCGCATAATAAAACAACACGATATTTGTTCAATTAAGGTGGGATAGTAGACATTTAATACAATAGCACATAACTATCTGAATTCAAAAGCAGGTTACTCTAAATATAGTTTAAAAACTGTATTGCCTCTGGGGGTAAAGCTGCCAATCAGAACGAGTGAAAATTTTCTGTACAGAAAAACACAGTATATCTGAGTGAGTGAAAGCGGAGTGAGTGGATTTGAACCACGGAAATCGGGTCCCGTGGTACACCAAGTAAGTGGAGGCTTGTTGGCGTGAGGCGGCTGACTCACGTTAATATAGGTTGAAATACGCAAATCGTGAGGAGCGTAATAGGGAATTGTGCATTGTGTAGTATGGCAGATATGTAACAAGTACCTATATGCTGTGCAATAGGACCGCGCGTTTGTGGGTGTGATATATAGTGCAACTTGATACCCCTTTACGAGCTTTTGCGTAAAATTGCGGTATCATTAGCGCTGTGTACAGCATACGCAAGCGTGATTTGTGTATAAAAAATGAACAGGGAGTTTCGCTGGTCTCTTTCAGAAAAATCTCCAGCGGTGGATATTTGCTGGAAAAGGTCAGTCACTCCTAACACTTCCAGTAAATAGAAATCAATAGGGCCTCACTGGGTACGCGGTATTCACTACTGGAGTGAGTCGTGGTACTCAGCGGAGAAGGAGCGAGTGAAAGCGCTAGGTGTCTTTCACCGTCTATTTGCGGTGTGCATTGGGGATTGCATTTATTGGCAAAAAGTCCGCGATGGGATACAATTGCACAAGCAGTGGGCGTTTGGTAGCTAGGTTTCAGGCTGAAGAAGTGGGACCGAGAAGGTCAGAATTGCGGCCGAGAGGGTCAGCAAGGTTTATTATGTGTGAAAAATATGTTTCACAGACGGAGGCATTTTTGCAATGAATGGTTACGTATGACTGACAACGATAGGGTATCATTCCCTAGGATGGGCAGCTTTGAACCAGAGGTACTGCAGAATGTAGGTATTAAAATATGTCTGATAAAATCCAGAAAACAAAGGGTCAGACATACAAATTGTTTAAACCTGTGGCAGCAAGAGGGGTTGGTGAGTTTGATCCTAAGGTATTGCAGGTGGTAGGTCTAACAAAAGTCATATAAGACAATAATGGAAATAAAAGAACTGTTTGAACTTGTAGCAACAATAAACAAGTAGAGAAAAAAAGAGAATGCAAGTACACCGCCTTATGTAGATGTGGAAGCAGTTACGGCCAGCATACAAACTATAGAAATTAATAAAAATATGACTGTAACCAATATATGTACTAATGAATGTTGAAGTTTTATTTAGGAGGAGAAGGTGACCTGATTGTTTTCAGCCATTTCTCATGCACCCAGAGGAGTATCCAACCGGTGAAAGAAGAGCAGTAGCCTGCGGGGGAAGTGGCTGAGACCTGTGGAACTGGTAAGTATGGTATCATTCGTGTACATATATAGTAAAACCCCAAAATAAAACAAAAATCAAGAAAGTAACATCAGAAATGGAGAAAAACCTGTCCGCACATTAGTATTTGCCAGTAGGAAAGCGGACAGAGACAAGATAACCCCCGGGTATTTCTTTCAGTTACCATAAAAGAAGTATTCATTCCAAGTAATGCCCCTAGTCAAGATGAGCTTGGAAATGTTTGTTGGACCATGTACAGACCCTTAATACGGGATGAGAAGGATTGAATGAATACTTTGCATGACCTAGAAGCTTGTTGATTTTTTTTTTTGTCTTTTGCAGTACTAGTAAATTCTCCGTCTGGATAAGATCACTGGTAAACAGTAATTCGGCAAATGGGAGGAACGAAAGAAGTGCAACAGAGAAATGGACATACAATATTTCTCACTTCAATACTAGGTCCCTCAATACAAGGCTTGACCAGCAGAAGACCTCCTCCTGAACCCCTCAAAAAGTGGACACATGTGGCACCCAAGAAACCAAGCTCAGATGTCCTGTCTAAACCAATGCAGTCTACACCACCGCGAAGAATGTCAATAGTTTCTTCCGTACCACCACCCCAAATTTTGGTCACTCCACCAAGACGCCAACCACACTCCCCTCATCTGGATGGTGAGTAGAAAAGAAAAACAGATTAGTCATCTAAAAATTATCCATTAATTTACATGCATAAACTGGACACACAGCACAACCAACAATACTTACAGAAGAACAGCAACCACAAAATGGCCACAAAGTGGAATGTAGATTTCCGCCTCCATTAAAGATATGTATGTCCACTTCAGCCATACAGTAGCAGATTGTCTGGAAGATGCTGCAACAGAAACAGATGTATAAGCTTGACAAAGAGTAATGCTGTAAACATTGTTGTGTGTTTATTCTTTTGCATACATTGGCTTCAACATGCAAAAACATACAGATGTTGTTTGCGCTCACAGTAAAAGGCAACACTTTTGTTTTCAACTCACATATTTCTTGTGGAGTATGTAGAATATACCAGACAAATAATGTGGTTGCTTTTACATTGATGTACACAGCAAATCAACAATGAGAGAGGCATATGCAGCCTTTAAAGGTAGTAGTGATGTTGTTGCAATGCAGAATATGTACAATATGGATTCACATACATGTGTACAGTCACAGTGGACTTTGTTTGTGAAACATTGGTCAAACATATATGGCTAACTAACTAAAAATGCTTTGTCCTTCCAACAAGTAATGCTACCAGCATCCCTCGAACACACCAGCAAGACAGTGACATGGATGAGACAATCATTTTACAACTTCATACAATAATTGAAGCAAACACCCCCCCAGCACCTGTGAGTACACCACCCCCGCTAAACACACCACCACCACAACACAGCCCAACAACACGAGTAGCGCAAGAGCCTGATCAAGTGTTTTGGGACAATTGGGCTACACAGCAGGCCACTAATCAGGGTTGCCTGTGTAGACAGGCACACATTTTCTCAAGCCTGCCTAATCACCTCAAAATAATAAGGCGCAATATCAGCCAACAAAATGAACCAACCACGTGAATGGCAAACACCATGGAAATAATGCGGGCAGACATGACACATGTAATGGGAAACTTACAATGCCTAATGGAAGAATATCACAGACAACAGCAAAGCTACCTAAACATTTTAGAAACAAATCAAATGCTCATTGAATCGATATCCCGCATCATGGAAAATCACACTGCAGCAACGCGTGAACTCAATGCCACCCTCACTAACCTCAATGAAACACTCAGTTTCCATCAGCAACAGCAACAAAGCACCAGTTCTGGTATGACAACTCCACTTGTATTGCCTGTGGCCTCACCACCAAGGCGCTCCAGCAGAACACGCCCACACGGCAGTGGTAAAGACAAAGCAGCATCCAAGCAGCTTGCGAGCGAACAACTCGGAATGACCCCCCATAGTCCAGCAGCCATTTCTGAGTGTAGGTTGATTGAAATGGGCCTAGGGTCCTTTTATAGGCATCCTAATTCAGGTGTGATTGCTGTGGAAGTTGCCACACATGTAAACACGCCAGAAAAAAGCAGGTCTATTTTTTTGCTGCTTTTTTTGCGATTCGCAAAAAAATACGTCCGCAATTGAGAATTCACGGACAAACATCCAAATACGAATGAATAGTAAATTACCGTGTTGTATGAACAAACAGCCCCGTTTGACCCATGGTCTATTCATTCGTATTTCTGATCTCTGCCGTGAAAACCATTACGAATAGCCCAAACACTGCCGAGATTTGAATTTAGTAAATTCCTGTGTTGACACTTCGAAAAAAAATACAAATTCGGAAAAAATCGGGACTTTAGTAACTAAACCCCCCGGTTGGATGGAACCAGCTATACTTTATGTACTGTAATCTATCCATTGCTACATTTATCCCAGACTTTTACCTGGCCTCAGGAGATAGCTTTCCTAGAGAAGTGCACTAAACTCAGTGTAGCAGGCTCCAAAATGACAAAGGGTTTTATGGGGCCCCAATTCTAAGAGTATTTTAAATGTGACTGTCAAATGTTGATGTTATTTCTTGTGCTTTGTTCTTTGCATGAAAAGGGTATGTGAATAATATACATACTGAGGTTAATCTAAACTGCCATTATACGTGATAATCTCAAATTCTTACAGCTGAGAAAAGATTACAGAAATGTTTCGGTTAAATAAAATTCATATAGAGATATGTGGGGTCATTCCGACCCGATCGCACTGTGCAGTTGTTCGCAGCGCAGCGATCAGGTCAGAACTGCGCATGTGCCGGTGCCGCTGTGCATCGGTGCATGCCAGACGGCTGAAGGCCGTCATTACCTAGTGATCGCCTCTGCCTGATTGACAGGCTCCCTCCTCCTTCCCACTGCAACTGTCAAGCCCTATGACAGAAAGCAGCACCATATGATCTCCGTGTAAGTACAGCAGAGTGCAGACTCCCCCTCTCACCCCTACTGTGGAAATGTGTGTAAGGGGCACTACTTCTGTGGGCATTATGTGAGGCACTACTACTGCGGGGTTAAGTGTAAGAGTCACTTCTACACTACTGTAGGCATTGTTTGTGGCACTACTACTGTGAGCCTTATGTGTGGTAGTACTATATGTGTTAAGTGTAAGGGGCAATACTACTACTGTGGTCATTATGTGTGTCACTACTACTGTGGGCGTCATGTGTGGCACTATTATTTTAGGCATTATGTGCGTCACTACTACTGTGGGTGCTATGTGTAAGGAGTACTACTATTGTAGGTGTTATGCTTAAGGGGCACTACTTCTGTGGACATTATATGTGGCACTACTACTGTGGGTGCTAAGTGTAAGGACCACTACTACTGTGAGCATTATGTGTGTCACTACTGCTGTGAGCATTAAGTGTAAGGGGCACTGCTACTACTGTGGACATAATGTGTAGCACTAATACTGTGAGCATTATGTGAGGAACTATTAAAGTTGGTGTTATGTGTGGCACTACTTCTATGGGCATTATGTGTGGCACTACTACTGTGGGTGGTAAGTGTTGTCGAAGTCGAAAAATATTGCAGTACACACATCACGTACAAACTACACACAGATGGCCTCCGTGCACGTACTTGTTCTGCCGTGTGTGCGCATATTTGCAATTTGCATATAGTCGCTCCCACGGTCCTGCGCATTAGCGCGTGGTATGAGTATTTACGGTAGAGTTTGTGAACGCATGGAAAAGCCATCAAAACACATTACATATTTAATCCAAATAGTGCACAATGGGGGTCATTCCGAGTTGTTCGCTCGCAAGCTGCTTTTAGCAGCTTTGCACACGCTAAGCCGCCGCCTACTGGGAGTGAATCTTAGCTTATCAAAATTGCGAACGAAAGATTAGCAGAATTGCGAATAGACACTACTTAGCAGTTTCTGAGTAGCTCCACACTAACTCGGCATCTGCGATCAGTTCAGTCAGTTTCGTTCCTGGTTTGATGTCACAAACACACCCAGCGTTCGCCCAGACACTCCACCGTTTCTCCCGCCACTCCCACGTTTTTCCCAGAAACGGTAGCGTTTTTTCACACACACCCATAAAACGGCCAGTTTCCGCCCAGAAACACCCACTTCCTGTAAATCACATTACGATCACCAGAACGAAGAAAAAACCTCGTAATGCCGTGAGTAAAATACCTAACTGCATAGCAAATTTACTTGGCGCAGTCACACTGCGGACATTGCGCATGCACATTAGCGACTAATCGCTCTGTTGCGAGAAAAAAATAACGAGCGAACAACTCGGAATGACCCCCAATGTGCACATAGTCTCCCTGCACCACACCAGCAAGTTACAATAGTTTAAATGGTATCAGAACAAAGGGATTCACCTTTACAGGATAGGAGGGGACAGAACAAGGTTATAAGGTGGTGTCTGGTATCCAGCTGTAGGGTATTTTAAGGGCAATATTCCGGTGTTGGTTTGCAGAAGATTGGACATTCCTGCGAATAGTTATGCACAGGAGCAGAATATAAATATAAACTGTATTTACTGTACATTTGGTATGCGGCGGGAACCCAGAGGAGACCACCCACAAGTGCATCTGGAACAGACATCGCCCACCTATTCAAACCAACCTTTGACCTCTCCTGTACTGTAAATGACCATCCCTGTGTCTAATGAACAAAGAGATTACAGTATCCATTGTGTTAAGTTTTGGAAGATTGTATAAAAGAGCCAGCTGCATGCCTGGTCACACACAGACTCTAAAGGTTATCTACCCAGATGACTGAGGACCAGACTGGGAAGCGCAGGCAAAAAAACCAAACACGTATGTACCATTGACTGTAGCCATTATTCTTTTGTATTGTATTGCTTTGTTACTGTAACCCCCTTTCAGTAATAATATGTTGTGGTGTCGGAACCCGGCATTTTTAAATACAAACTGGTGTCGTGTTTTCCTTTCACTGCTAAGGTATCAAAGTGTATTTACAGCCACAAGGGCTGCTGCATTGTGCTAACAGCGTATAGGCCTGTGTACGCAAACTGTGTAGTCACTACAACCTTTAGGCATACGTATGCAGAGTGCGTACACTGTGCGACTTTGTCTACGTAAGGTTTGTGAATAACATGAAGGTGAAAGGTTAATTACCGCGGCCGCAGCGGCTCAATATTAAAATGTATCAAGTGTGTTTAAGGTATATGCTTTTTAGTCCTGTAAGTAAACCAGTGTTTACAATTGGGGGCATCATCCAGTTTCCACATGCTCACAGCCTAACAGGTCATAGCAGACTTAATTTATCAGTAAAGGGCGGAAAGTTACCCTACGTAACCTTTTCTTGGTCGATGGATACACTGAAAACCCTACTTGTGTGCTGATTAGATTGCGTCTGCTCTGTCTGGTCTGCTGAGGTTCTGGTAGAACCCGTAAAAAAACAGGAAAAAAGCTATTTAAAAATCTGTGAATTTTTTTTGGCGCCATAAAGCGTACACAAAGGGCACCGATACTTTGCATACCCTATCACATTGTAGCAAAACAAAGTTCAAATAAGTCATATTGTGTTTGATTCAGATTGGATTGTTTATCTGTTAAGTAGATTTAAAAGTACATTTAAAAGTTACTGCATAGCCTTGATATAGTTTTTTTTTAAACTCAGGCCTAAAATAACTTCTGGTGCTTGTATAATCTGTGATTTCTTTGTGACAAAAGGAAGCCGCATGGTCTGTCCTCCATTTTGGACTAACCACATGGCCTGACCACCATCTTGTGTAAACCTCATGGATGTGGAAGGGGGAGGAGCAGTGGCCATTTTAGGAAGGTCATTTTCTAAATAGCTGACTTTCAGTCTGCTCAGAACAATCAGTTTCTTTTGTCACATCAAGCACCATTTATGAGTTACCAATGCATTTATTTAACCCATGCCATAGTCAATTACAAATAGATTCAATTGGGCCTAGTGAGAGTAAATGGTGAGATAAATGCTTGGCTTGGTGTAAGAAATTGCACACAGAAAAAAAAGAAAAAATACTTTTTTTTTCTTCTTCTTTCCCAGGATTTATTTAACTCTCTGTTTGCTATAAAATAGGCATTGAAATGTTAATTAACTGGTTCAACCACTAGTACAGGCAGGCAAAACATCTTTGATATGCAAATTAGAAGCACTGAATGGGTGAAGGTGTCTCATAGAAGGCCAGTGAATGATATATATATATATATAATATTATTGTAATTATGTGTATATTTATATCAGTGTATGTTCTGCAAGATAGCTATCCAATCTGAATCATATCATTTAAATTATAGATTATTGCAGTCATTTTAGATCTGTGTGAAATCAGATACAATTGTTGCTATATAGGTAAATTTGAAATAAAAGTGTTTAAGGAAGTAAATATAAAGCACAACACGCAGGTCTGGCCCGGTTGTTAAAGGTTACACAGAACAAGCAGTTGAGCTTGTGAGCGAGTATAGTTAGTATCACTCACATTTATAGAGTTCTGTGATTTGTTTTATTGCGTGCGCACATTGGTACACGTGGTACAGAACGTGAGAACAGCGTACAAAAAAAACGTACTTGTGGCGCAAGGCCACACACGTGGCATAGAGGTACGAACGGTTCCGTAATTATGCAAGTTTGCGTAGGGTTGTGTGCACATAATAAAACCACACGATAGTTCGTTTAGTTAAAAGGTGGGACAGTAGCCATGCTACAATAGCACAAAACTACCCGGTTTCTAAAGCAGATTAGTATAAAACTTTTGTTTAAACTGTATTGCCTCTGGGGGTAAAGCTGCCAATCAGAACGAGTGAAAATTTTCTGTACAGAAAAACAAAGTGTATTTGAGTGAGCGAATGTAGGAGTGAGTGGATTTGAACCCCGGAAATCGGGTCCCGTGGTACACCAAGTAAGTGGAGGCTTGGTGGCGTGAGGCAGCTGACTCACGTTAATATAGATTGAAATACGCAAATCGTGAGGAGAGTTGCAGAGGAGCGTAACAGGGAATTGTGCATTGTGTAGTATTGAAGAAAAAAGGTTTTTTGTTACGCTCCGGCTGAGGGTCGCAGTTTGTACATTGACCCGTGGTTGTACGGCAGATAGGTAACAAGTACCTATACGCTGTGCGATTGGACTGCGCGTTTGTGGGTGCAATGTACAGCGCAACTTGATACCCCTTTATGAGCTTTTGCGTAAAATCGCGGTATCATTAGCGCTGTGTAGAGCATACGCAAGTGTGATTTGTGTATAAAAAGTGTATAGGGAGTTTTTGCTGGTCTCTCTCAGGAAAATCTCCAGCGGTGGATATTTGCTGGAAAAGGTAAGTCACTCCTTACACTTCCAGTAAATAGAAACCAATAGGGCCTCACTGGGTACACGGTGTTCACTATTGGAGTGAGTCGTGGTACTCAGCGGAGAAGGAGCGAGGGAAAGCGCTAGGTGTCTTTCACTGTCTATTTGCGGTGTGCATTGGGGATTGCATTTATTGGCAAAAAGTCCGCGATGGGATCCAATTGCACAAGCAGTGGGCGTTTGGTAGCTAGGGTTCAGGCTGAAGAAGTGGGACCGAGAAGGTCAAAATTGCGGCGGAGAGGGTCAGCAAGGTTTATTATGTGTGAAAAATATGGTTCACACATGGAGGCTTTTTGCAATGAATGGTTACGTATGACTGACAAAGATAGGGTACCATTCCCTAGAGTGGGCAGCTTTGAACCAGAGGTACTGCAGAATGTAAGCAGTAAAATATGTCTTCTTAAATCCAGAAAACAAAGGATTATACATAACGATTGTTTAAAATTATGGCAACAAGAGGGGGAAATGCAAAGGGAACAAACCCGCAAAGCAGGTTCCAAACCTAGCAGGAATGAGGACACAAACACACTATTATCATCACAGGTCGAGAGGGAAAATATGGCTACAGTCAATGGTATATCTATGAATGATAGTATAATGCAAGAGAAATGTATTAACCCTAATTTTTGCAAGATGTATTCTGTTTTGAAGTCTTTTCAAGGTTATAGGTCACAGGAAGATGAAGGACCCAGACAAATCGCAGCTCTCATTCAGGCAGTCGCTTTGCAGGAAACTCAGGTGGGGCCTGCCCATCCAGTTAGAGCAGTAACAATATTCCCCACTGAAAGAACTGGTGAGGTCACAGCTACCGGTAAGTGTGAGATGGGTCATTGCATAGAGACAACACCTTACAGCAAACAGATTAGGAACGGAATGGTAGGATTACATCCGGTCTTGGAAATAGTAACTCCTAATGGGGGAACCAATAGTCAGGGAGTAATCCTCACAGGAATAATGCAATGTATTGCCCGTGGTCCAGAGCTGAGCTGCGGTCAATCATTTTAGAATTCCCCGATCCCCGGAAGTATTTAGCCAGATGTCAGAAGTTTATCAGAAATCTGGGTAATGCTCTTGAACCAGCTAATAAAGATTGGTGGATACTTTTAAAAGCATGCCTACCACCTAATATTGACATCCAAAAAATGTATCACTGATTGTAGATTAGAGTTGGATGGTCCTATGACTAACAAACACAATCAGGAGAATGTGGAACAAATTAACAGGCAACTAGAGTTGTATTTCCCCATTATTGTTAAGTGGAGAAGAATTTTCTATATAAAACAAAGGGAAAATGAAATGGCATCTGAATATTTCCATCGGGCTCTGCAAATAATGGATAAATACGTTGGAGTATCAGATATAGGGAATGATGCAAATTACAGGGAGGTGGCTGTCTCTGTGCTAATGGACGGACTCAATAAGACAGTAAGGGACAGGATACAAACATATTTGCCTAATTGGAGAGGGGCCACAGTAGCTTGTCTTAGAGAGTGCGCAATTGAACATCATAAGAATATTGCTAGGCGCAGAAAACAACAGGAGGAGGAGCTGATGACAATAAGTCCACAGGCTCTTGCAGCAAAGCCTCATCAGCCTAAACCCCAAAACCCTGGTAGTTGGAAAAGACCGAGAATATGTTACATTTGTAAAAAGAAAGGGCATTTTGCCAGAGACTGTAGGAATAGTAGAACACATAGTCAATATAGACCCCTAGACAGAGAAAACAAGCCACATTATTAAACACATAGACGGGATCAAGGGACATATAGTAAGGAATCACGAGCCACATAGAAAACACAGATTCGGTTAATGGGAAGAATGGAATAAATGCAATTTTACCCTTTTGACAAAACTTGCTGGGGTTAAGATGAGGCCTCTAAACTTTTGCTTCTTTATCTAGCAGAAATGGAAAAACAGGAGTTTTGTTAGAGATGGTATACACATAGTGTGCTCAAAGTATGTTGGATACCCACGAAGACTATTGTTGCATTTCACTGTTCTAGATGCATGTCCATCACAGGTAGAGGAAATTATCTCACAGATACCGGGTTCCCTACGAACTTAGGATGGACAGGACACTGGATTGATGGCTGGGATAGTCCCAGTAGATATATGACACATATAATTTTTTTAGGGGTATAGACAGTAGAGAATCACTTCCCCATAGTGCCCAATCCAGTTGTCAAATGTTATAAAATCCTCTTTGCCTCTATAAACTTATCTGTTACTAACCTCTATATGATTTTTCATCAAAGTTTCCTCCTCATCTCTTATGTTCACCGACAGGAGGGTACAACACATGGACCCGATTACAGTTCAAACGCCACATGCCTACTCGGTCCTTCAGAGCTCTGCCCAAATCCAGTATATTTCACCAACATAAGGACATAAGGACACCAGTATTAATGCAGTGTACCTGGTCATGCACAAAGGGGGGAGAATGGGAATTTCTGGTGAAGGGAGACTGTGCACAGACACCGATATGCATGATGGTGTGACAGCCTGTTGGTGAATGCCAAACCTGACATTTCCAAACCTGACATTTTCTTTTTTATTTACTATTTTTTCCCCTCTCTCCTCTCATCCAGAGTCGGTTTACTTCACACAACTGATAACACACGATAGTAAATTAAAATGCAAAATTTGTGTTCCCTACGGGAAGAGGCAGTCTGGAGGACAAAGGGGTATGGCCCGGAGTCCTCAGGACTGTGGACAGGTGGACACGGTAAGCCAGTAGCCCCCAGAGCATATCTTCCAAGTCTAGCTGAGGTGGCACATGGTCTGACTCATCTAGGCAAAGAGGGTATGTGCAGGCTGATGAGAGCCTTCTGGTGTGCGCCAGGATTCTATTCTCATGCAGGTAAGAGAGCAATGACATGTTTTACTTGCTTGAGGAAGAATATTGGAAAGACAATACCAACAGAGCCATCCCATATCCCTCCTACAGACGGACCTTTTCAGGTAATACAAATCGATTTCATACAGTTACCACCCTGTAGGAATTTGAAATATGTGTTACAGTAGTTTGTATTGATGTATTTTCTCAAACTGGGTAGAAGCATTCCCCGCTGCCACAAATACTGCTGTGTTCACTGCAAAGAAAATCGTGCAGGAATTTGTGTGTAGATATGGTATCCCTAGAATGATTGAAAGTGACAGGGGTACCCATTTTACAGGTGAAGTCTATCAGATTGTTGTGGCCAGAAGCTTTGCCACTAGTGTTGTACAGCATCAGAACCACTCCCAGGTCTCCACTTAACTTCTCACCCTTTGAAATTCTTTTTTGTCGACAACATCATGTAATAATAGACCCCCAGGATGATTTGAAATGTAATAATGAAGTGACTGTGAAATATTTGGTTGGGATGAGCCAGCAGCTGAGAAATCAACAAAGAAATTTAAAGCTGGTGATTCCTGATGTACCGAACATTAATTGTCATGAAATTGAGCCTGGGGATTATGTGATGATTTGAAATTTCTTACGCTTAGGTTGCCTCATAGACAGGTGGGAAGGACCATACCAAGTCTTGTTAACCAGCACGACAGCATTAAAGGTTGCCGTAAGAGAGACTTGGGTCCACTTGTCCCACTGCAAGAAGGTCGCTGACCCGTAGAGAACTCATGACAAAGTAGTTTGGTAACTGTGAGTTCAAAGTGAACTGTGTGTTCAAAGAGCAAGGCAAAGAGACACTAGAGTGTTTGTTCCGTGAAAGTTGAGTGGCAGGACTGTTGAAAGGTATCTGAGCACAGAGAGCAACAAGATCTAGAACGGTTGTCGCACCATTTTCTTTTTTCACCTCCCTCTGCATTTTCCTTTCTTTTCTCCTTCTTATTTTCCTTCTTTCCCCTAACGAAATGGATCGATCACAAGAGACTGCGTTTCGGGTTCTGTTAGTAATTCTGTTTTTGATCAGGACAGTTTGTTTTGGTGAGGGTCCCAGAGAGGTCGAGCAGGGATCTGGAACGGGTTCTGATGGCGAGTATGAATTTGTAGGATCTCAGGAGCAGCACATCACTCGAGTAAAGGCTGGTATCAGAAAGCGCTCTGGTAGTCATGGAGCTCGGAGGCACTGTGAAGGGTTATTGTCTGATGAATATTGTATTTGTAGGAATTGTGAGAATATAGTAGAGGATGGGTGCATCCAGAGATGTCAGTTCAACCTTAATATCGACATGGACTGCCATCCGTTGAGTGATTACCACTCACTAGTGGGTAAGGTCTTAAACAAGACAGAATGCTGGGTGTGCTCACAAGTACCCCAAGGTCACAGTAAGTCAGGATTAATACCATACCCTTTAGCAATAGATGGGGTACTCGAATTGCGGGGTGGGAGATCGGTGGACAAGAAATTCAATATCTCTAGGCCCCCTAGTTTGAAGCTCCACCAGTATCATGTAGACAGGTCCTTATTGTGTTTTAATATTTCCAATTACCAAAAACCGGGAAATTGGGAAGTGACATGGAATAACCAGACAATGACCTTTTCACATAGAGCTGATAGGATACCCATAGACTCTGAACTTGTACGCCAAATAGCCAACAGTGGGAGGTATTTTCTGTATATGTACACCCGTGGAAGCAAGACCATGTGGGTTGGAAAAGTATCATCAGGGTATTGTGCCCATATCATCCAGCCCGATACTTGTACTGAGCAGATGGGAGAACTAGGGATTGGTTTCTTTACTTGGAAAATTTGTAATATGGTGATGTTATATTTTGTCCCCTATGTTCTCCCAGATGATGCCTATTTCATATGTGAGAGGAAGGCATACAAGTGGCTTGCCCCAAGCTCAGAGGGATTGTGTTATATTGGGAGAGTACTACCGGAGGTCATGACCATAACCCATGATAAAATTACAGACGTTCACCGCAGTGCTCAGGCTCCTTATACTCATACTCACTATGAACACATCATCAAGAGACACCTCATAGATAGGGCAGAGCACGCAGCCTCTGATTTGATCCATGAATACACCGGGATTCAGTTCCTTCTCACATTAGACATTACCCGTACTGCCAGAGGAACTATAAATTATAGGTATATCCATGCGCTAGCGAACTTGATAGATAATATCACTGAGATGTATGATGACACCTTCAGGTATACGGGAAGGGAGTTACAAGCCTACAAGAAGGAACTGATTCAGCACAGGATGATCCTTAAATATGTCACAGCCATGACAGGTGGGTACTATGTTACTCTGGCAACTCAATATGGTGTGAAGTGCTGTACATATATAACAAACAGCACTGACGACCCAACGGAGATTATCGATCAGAAGAAGGACGAGATCTTGTAGTGGAAGTGGGAGTTCAGGAGGAAGTTTCTCCTTTGTATCCTGGGAGTCATCATAATTATTGGTTTGATATTTAGGTTTGTTCAAATTCTAATGCGGCGCAAGCACGGCACAAATTTGATGAGTCTAAGGAGCGAGGGCGCTGTTATGGCAGCAGATTTAATCTACCACCCATCCATAGAAACAGTGTTATGATAAGGATTGCAAATGAATTTCATGGCCTGTTTCTTTCACCCGTTTTTCTTTGTCTCCCCTCTGCCCAGATACATCCATCCAGAAAAGACGTCAGCCCTACCCAAAAATGTTTATGTGAATGTATTTTTATATATGTGTCTTATCTTCATCTCTGCAACCTCCAGCTAATGGCACACATAGTCGACAGGTGATATCCACATATACTAGCACTCACATGTTTCCCCCTCCATGTATCATCAACTAAATGTGCACCCCATTTGTTGGAACAAGAAGCCGAAAAGAGCTCGGTAGTGTTTGTTGGCCCATTTACAGACCCTTAATACGGGACGAGAAGGATTTAATGTATACTTCGCAATACCGCGAAGCTAATTTAGAACATATGCGGCATGATGATACATGCCCTTCAGACATGGATTCATACATACATGCTTTTTACTATCCCACTAGGTCATACATTTCCCACCTACAACTCTCCCCCGACCATCCAAGCTTCTGTAGATATTGTATAGATATTTTTCTGTTTATTGATTAGGTAGTGGCAGTTATTGGTGACTGCCAAAGGGTGGACTGTGGAAGTCGAAAAATATTGCAGTAAACACATCACGTACAAACTACACACAGATGGCCTTCGTGCGTGTACTTGTTCTGCCGTGCGTGCGCATATTCACAATTTGCGTATGGTCGCTCCCGCGGTCCTGCGCATTAGCGCATGGTATGAGTATTTACGGTAGAGTTTGTGAACGCATGGAAAATCCATCAAAACACATTACATATTTAATCCACATAGTGCACAATGTGCACATAGTCGCCCTGCACCACACCAGCAAGTTACAACAGTTTAAATGGTATCAGAACAAAGGGATTCACCTTTACAGGATAGGAGGGGACAGAACAAGGTTATAAGGTGGTGTTTGGTATCCAGCTGTAGGGTATTTTAAGGGCAATATTCCGGTGTTGGTTTGCAGAAGATCGCACGTTCCTGCGAATAGTTATGCACAGGAGCAGAATATAAATATAAACTGTATTTACTGTACATTTGGTATGCGGTGGGAACCCAGAGGAGACCACCCACAAGTGCATCTGGAACAGACATTGCCCACCTATTCAAACCAACCTATGACCTCTCCTGTACTGTAAATGACCATCCCTGTGTCCAATGGACAAAGAGATTACAGTATCCATTGTGTTAAGTTTTGGAAGATTGTATAAAAGAGCCAGCTGCATGCCTGGTCACACACAGACTCTAAAGGTTATCTACCCAGATGACTGAGGACCAGACTGGGAAGCGCTGGCGAAAAAAACCAAACACGTATGTACCATTGACTGTAGCCATTATTCTTTTGTATTGTATTGCTTTGTTATTGTAACCCCCTTTCAGTAATAATATGTTGTGGTGTCGGAACCCGGCATTTTTAAATACAAACTGGTGTCGTGTTTTCCTTCCACTGCTAAGGTATCAAAGTATATTTACAGCCACAAGGGCTGCTGCATTGTGCTAACATCGTATAGGCCTGTGTACGCAAACTGTGTAGTCACTACGCCCTTTAGGCGTACGTACGCAGAGTGTGTACACTGTGTGACTTTGTGTACATAAGGTTTGTAAATAACATAAAGGTGAAAGCTTAATAACCGTGGCCGCAGCGGCTCAATATTAAAGTGTATCAAGTTTGTTTAAGGTATATGCTTTTTAGTCCTGTAAGTAAACCAGCGTTTACAGTGTAAGGGGTACTACTACTACTACTGTGGGTATTATATATGGCACTACTACTGTGAGCATTATGTTTGGCACTACTGTGGGAGTTATGGGGGTAATTCGGAGTTGATCGCAGCAGGAACTTTGTTAGCATTTGGGCAAAACTATGTGCACTGCAGGGGAGGCAGATATAACATGTGCAGAGAGAGTTAGATTTGGGTGTGGTGTGTTCAATCTGCAATCTAAATTGCAGTGTAAAAATAAAGCAGCCAGTATTTACCCTGCACAGAAACAAAATAACCCACCCAAATCTAACTCTCTCTGCACATTTTATATCTGCCTTTCCTGCAGTGCACATGGTTTTGCCCAACTGCTAACAAAATTCCTGCTGCAATCAACTCAGAATTACCCCCTATGTGTGGCACTACTACTGTGGGCATTATGTGTAAAGGGCACTACTACTGCAGGCATGATGTGAGGCGCTAATACTACTGTGGTAATTATGTGTGTCACTACTGCTGTGGGCATTATGTGTGGCACTACTACTGTGCTCATTAAGTGTAAGGGGCACTGATTCTACTGTGAGCATTATGTGTAGCACTACTACTGTGAGCACCATGTGTGGCACTATTAAAGTTGGTGTTTTGTGTTGCACTACTACTGTGGGTGCTAAGTGTAAGGGGTCCTACTACTACTGTGGGTATTATGTATGGCACTACTACTGTGGGTATTTTGTGTAGCACTACTAATGGGGGCATTATGTGTGACACTAGTATTGTGGGCATAATGTGTACTATTGCAGGCATGATGTGAGGCACTACTACTACTATGGTAATTATGTGTGTCACTACTTCTCTGGGCATTGTGTGGCATTATTACTTTGGGCATTATGTGGGGCACTACCACAGTGTATTATGTGTGGTAATACTTCTGTTGGCATTATGTGTAGCACTAAGACTGTGGGCATTATGTGTGCCACTGCTACTGTGGGTGTTTTATATAAGGAACATTACTACTGTATGTGGTATGTGCAAGGGGAACTACTTCTGTGGGCATTATGTGTAGCATTACTACTGTGGGCATTATGTGTGGCACTACTACAGTGACAATTATGTGTGGTGGTGCAACTGCTGTGGGCAGTAAGTGTAAGTGGCACTTCTGCTGTGAGCATCATGTGTGGCACTACTACTGTGGTTATTAAGTGTGTCACTACTACTGTAGATGTTAAGTATAAGGGGCAATACTACTACTACTACTACTACTACTACTACTACTGTGGTAATTATGTCATTACTACTGTGGGCTTTTTGTGTAAAGGGCACTAATACTGTAGGTGTTATGTGTAAGGGGCACTGCTTCTGTGGACATTATGTGTGGCACTATTAATGTGGGCATTATGTGTGGCACTTCTACTGTGGGCTTTAAGTGTTAAGGGCACTACTACTACTGTGGGCATTATCTGTGTCACTACTACTGTGGGTGTTAAGTGTGGCATTAGTGCAGTGGGCATTATGTGTGTCACTACTACTGTGGACATTTTGTGTGAAGGGCACTACTACTGTTGGCAATGGTGGTCATTCCGAGTTGTTCGCTCGGTGATTTTCCGCTAACTGCGCATGCGCAATGTTCGCACTGCGACTGCGCCAAGTAAATTTGCTATGCAGTTAGGTATTTTACTCACGGCATTACGAGGATTTTTCTTCGTTCTGGAGATCGGAGTGTGATTGACAGGAAGTGGGTGTTTCTGGGCGGAAACTGGCCGTTTTATGGGAGTGTGTGAAAAAACGCTACCGTTTCTGGGAAAAACGCGGGAGTGGCTGGAGAAACGGAGGAGTGTCTGGGCGAACGCTGGGTGTGTTTGTGACGTCAAACCAGGAACGACAAGCACTGAACTGATCGCACTGGAAGAGTAAGTCTCGAGCTACTCAGAAACTGCAAAGAAATTTCTATTCGCAATTTTGAGAACCTTTCGTTCGCAATTTTGATAAGCTAAGATTCACTCCCAGTAGGCGGCGGCTTAGCGTGTGCAATGCTGCTAAAAGCAGCTTGCGAGCGAACAACTCGGAATGAGGGCCATTGTGTGTAGCACTACTACTGTGGGCATTATGTGTGGCACTACTGATGTGGGCAATATGTGTGGCACTAAGTGTAAGGGGTACTATTATTGTGGGCATTATGTGTGTATCAGGAGTGATAAAAAATAAGTTTCACAGTTTTCATTCCCATATTACAATTAGAGATGAGCGGGTTCGGTTTCTCGGAAACCGAACCCCCCCGAACTTCAGCCTTTTTACTCGGGTCCGAGGCAGACTCGGATCTTCCCGCCTTGCTCGGCTAACCCGAGCGCGCCCGAACGTCATCATCCCGCTGTCGGATTCTCGCGAGCCTCGTATTCTATCGCGAGACTCGGATTCTATATAAGGAGCCGCGCGTCGCCGCCATTTTCACACATGCATTGAGATTGATAGGGAGAGGACGTGGCTGGCGTCCTCTCCGTTTAGAGTAGACTAGAGAGTAGTAGAGAGTAGAGACACTTGATTTACTAATTTTGGGGAGCATATTAGGACGGAGTACTACTTGCTGATAGTGTGACCAGTGACCACCAGTTTAATTAATCCGTTCTCTGCCTGAAAAAAAACGATACACAGTGTGACACAGTCACATACCATATCTGTGCTCAGCCTCAGTGTGCCCTCAGTGTGCTGCATCATCTATGTAATACTGTATATCTGACTGTGCTGAGTGCTCACAGCTCACACAGCTTAATTGTGGGGGAGACTGGGGAGCAGTTATAGCAGGAGTACATATTTTAACAGTGCACACTTTTGCTGCCAGAGTGCGACTGCCAGTGCCAGTGTGACTGACCAGTGACCACTACTACTTGCTGATAGTGTGACCAGTGACCACCAGTTTAATTAATCCGTTCTCTGCCTGAAAAAAAACGATACACAGTGTGACACAGTCACATACCATATCTGTGCTCAGCCTCAGTGTGCCCTCAGTGTGCTGCATCATCTATGTAATACTGTATATCTGACTGTGCTGAGTGTTCACTGCTCACACAGCTTAATTGTGGGGGAGACTGGGGAGCAGTTATAGCAGGAGTACATATTTTAACAGTGCACACTTTTGCTGCCAGAGTGCCACTGCCAGTGCCAGTGTGACTGACCAGTGACCACTGACCACCAGTATATTGTGATTGTCTGCCTGAAAAAGTTAAACACTCGTCGTGTGGTGTTTTTATTCTATAAACGCATTCTGCTGACAGTGTCCAGCAGGTCCGTCATTATATAATATATACCTGTCCGGCTGCAGTAGTGATATATATATATATTTTTTATATCATTATCATCCAGTCTATATTAGCAGCAGACACAGTACGTTAGTCCACGGCTGTAGCTACCTCTGTGTCGGCAGTCGCTCGTCCATCCATAATTGTATACCACCTACCCGTGGTGTTTTTTTTTTTTCTATCTTCTTGATACTAGTAGCTTACTTTAGGAGTCTGCAGTGCTGAGCTGACAGTGTCCAGCAGGTCCGTCATTATATAATATATACCTGTCCGGCTGCAGTAGTGATATATATATATATATATATATTTTATATAATTATCATCCAGTCTATATTAGCAGCAGACGCAGTACGGTAGTCCACGGCTGTAGCTACCTCTGTGTCGGCAGTCGCTAGTCCATCCATAATTGTATACCACCTACCTGTGGTGTTTTTTTTTTTCTATCTTCTTGATACTACTAGTAGCTTACTTTAGGAGTCTGCAGTGCTGAGCTGACAGTGTCCAGCAGGTCCGTCATTATATAATATATACCTGTCCTGCTGCAGTAGTGATATATATATATATTTTTTATATCATTATCATCCAGTCTATATTAGCAGCAGACGCAGTACGGTAGTCCACGGCTGTAGCTACCTCTGTGTCGGCAGTCGCTCGTCCATCCATAATTGTATACCACCTACCTGTGGTGTTTTTTTTTTTCTATCTTCTTGATACTAGTAGCTTACTTTAGGAGTCTGCAGTGCTGAGCTGACAGTGTCCAGCAGGTCCGTCATTATATAATATATACCTGTCCGGCTGCAGTAGTGATATATATATATATTTTTTATATCATTATCATCCAGTCTATATTAGCAGCAGATGCAGTACGGTAGTCCACGGCTGTAGCTACCTCTGTGTCGGCAGTCGCTCGTCAATCCATAAGTATACTAGTATCCATCCATCTCCATTGTTTACCTGAGGTGCCTTTTAGTTGTGCCTATTAAAATATGGAGAACAAAAATGTTGAGGTTCCAAAAATAGGGAAAGATCAAGATCGACTTCCACCTCGTGCTGAAGCTGCTGCCACTAGTCATGGCTGAGACGATGAAATGCCAGCAACGTCGTCTGCCAAGGCCGATGCCCAATGTCATAGTACAGAGCATGTAAAATCCAAAACACCAAATATCAGTAAAAAAAGGACTCAAAAATCTAAAATAAAATTGTTGGAGGAGAAGCGTAAACTTGCCAATATGCCATTTACCACACGGAGTGGCAAGGAACGGCTGAGGCCCTGGCCTATGTTCATGGCTAGTGGTTCAGCTTCACATGAGGATGGAAGCACTCAGCCTCTCGCTAGAAAAATGAAAAGACTCAAGCTGGCAAAAGCACAGCAAAGAACTGTGCGTTCTTCGAAATCACAAATCCACAAGGAGAGTCCAATTGTGTCGTTTGCGATGCCTGACCTTCCCAACACTGGACGTGAAGAGCATGCGCCTTCCACCATTTGCACGCCCCCTGCAAGTGCTGGAAGGAGCACCCGCAGTCCAGTTCCTGATAGTCAGATTGAAGATGTCAGTGTTGAAGTACACCAGGATGAGGAGGATATGGGTGTTGCTGGCGCTGGGGAGGAAATTGACCAGGAGGATTCTGATGGTGAGGTGGTTTGTTTAAGTCAGGCACCCGGGGAGACACCTGTTGTCCGTGGGAGGAATAGGGCCATTGACATGCCTGGTGAAAATACCAAAAAAATCAGCTCTTCGATGTGGAAGTATTTCAACAGAAATGCGGACAACATTTGTCAAGCCGTGTGTTGCCTTTGTCAAGCTGTAATAAGTAGGGGTAAGGACGTTAACCACCTCGGAACATCCTCCCTTATACGTCACCTGCAGCGCATTCATCATAAGTCAGTGACAAGTTCAAAAACTTTGGGCGACAGCGGAAGCAGTCCACTGACCAGTAAATCCCTTCCTCTTGTAACCAAGCTCATGCAAACCACCCCACCAACTCCCTCAGTGTCAATTTCCTCCTTCCCCAGGAATGCCAATAGTCCTGCAGGCCATGTCACTGGCAATTCTGACGAGTCCTCTCCTGCCTGGGATTCCTCCGATGCATCCTTGCGTGTAACGCCTACTGCTGCTGGCGCTGCTGTTGTTGCTGCTGGGAGTCGATGGTCATCCCAGAGGGGAAGTCGTACTCGTAAGACCACTTTTACTACTTCCACCAAGCAATTGACTATCCAACAGTCCTTTGCGAGGAAGATGAAATATCACAGCAGTCATCCTGCTGCAAAGCGGATAACTGAGGCCTTGGCATCCTGGGCGGTGAGAAACGTGGTTCCGGTATCCATCATTACTGCAGAGGCAACTAGAGACTTGTTGGAGGTACTGTGTCCCCGGTACCAAATACCATCTAGGTTCCATTTCTCTAGGCAGGCGATACCGAAAATGTACACAGACCTCAGAAAAATACTCACCAGTGTCCTAAAAAATGCAGTTGTACCCAATGTCCACTTAACCACGGACATGTGGACAAGTGGAGCAGGGAAGGCTCAGGACTATATGACTGTGACAGCCCACTGGGTAGATGTATGGACTCCCGCCGCAAGAACAGCAGCGGCGGCACCAGTAGCAGCATCTCGCAAACGCCAACTCTTTCCTAGGCAGGCTACGCTTTGTATCACCGCTTTCCAGAATACGCACACAGCTAAAAACCTCTTACGGCAACTGAGGAAGATCATCGCAGAATGGCTCTCTCCTGTGGATTTGTGGCATCGGACAACGCCAGCAATATTGTGTGTGCATTAAATATGGGCAAATTCCAGCACGTCCCATGTTTTGCACATACCTTGAATTTGGTGGTGCAGAATTATTTAAAAAACGAGAGGGGCGTGCAAGAGATGCTGTCGGTGGCCAGAAGAATTGCGGGACACTTTCGGCGTACAGGCACCACGTACAGAAGACTGGAGCACCACCAAAAACGCCTGAACCTGCCCTGCCATCATCTGAAGCAAGAAGTGGTAACGAGGTGGAATTCAACCCTCTATATGCTTCAGAGGTTGGAGGAGCAGCAAAAGGCCATTCAAGCCTATACAACTGAGCACGATATAGGAGGTGGAATGCACCTGTCTCAAGCGCAGTGGAGAATGATTTCAACGTTGTGCAAGGTTCTGCAACCTTTTGAACTTGCCACACGTGAAGTCAGTTCAGACACTGCCAGCCTGAGTCAGGTCATTCCCCTCATCAGGCTTTTGCAGAAGAAGCTGGAGACATTGAAGGAGGAGCTAACACAGAGCGATTCCGCTAGGCATGTGGGACTTGTGGATGGAGCCCTTAATTCGCTTAACAAGGATTCACGGGTGGTCAATCTGTTGAAATCAGAGCACTACATTTTGGCCACCGTGCTCGATCCTAGATTTAAAACCTACCTTGGATCTCTATTTCCGGCAGACACAAGTCTGCTGGGGTTCAAAGAACTGCTGGTGACAAAATTGTCAAGTCAAGCGGAACGCGACCTGTCAACATCTCCTCCTTCACATTCTCCCGCAACTGGGGGTGCGAGGAAAAGGCTCAGAATTCCGAGCCCACCCGCTGGCGGTGATGCAGGGCAGTCTGGAGCGACTGCTGATGCTGACATCTGGTCCGGACTTAAGGACCTGACAACGGTTACGGACATGTCGTCTACTGTCACTGCATATGATTCTCTCCCCATTGAAAGAATGGTGGAGGATTATATGAGTGACCGCATCCAAGTAGGCACGTCAGACAGTCCGTACTTATACTGGCAGGAAAAAGAGGCAATTTGGAGGCCCTTGCACAAACTGGCTTTATTCTACCTAAGTTGCCCTCCCACAAGTGTGTACTCCGAAAGAGTGTTTAGTGCCGCCGCTCACCTTGTCAGCAATCGGCGTACGAGGTTACATCCAGAAAATGTGGAGAAGATGATGTTCATTAAAATGAATTATAATCAATTCCTCCGTGGAGACATTGACCAGCAGCAATTGCCTCCACAAAGTACACAGGGAGCTGAGATGGTGGATTCCAGTGGGGACGAATTGATAATCTGTGAGGAGGGGGATGTACACGGTGATATATCGGAAGATGATGATGAGGTGGACATCTTGCCTCTGTAGAGCCAGTTTGTGCAAGGAGAGATTAATTGCTTCTTTTTTGGTGGGGGTCCAAACCAACCCGTCATTTCAGTCACAGTCGTGTGGCAGACCCTGTCACTGAAATGATGGGTTGGTTAAAGTGTGCATGTCCTGTTTATACAACATAAGGGTGGGTGGGAGGGCCCAAGGACAATTCCATCTTGCACCTCTTTTTTCTTTCATTTTTCTTTGCGTCATGTGCTGTTTGGGGGTGTTTTTTGGAAGGGCCATCCTGCGTGACACTGCAGTGCCACTCCTAGATGGGCCAGGTGTTTGTGTCGGCCACTAGGGTCGCTTAGCTTACTCACACAGCTCCCTCATTGCGCCTCTTTTTTTCTTTGCGTCATGTGCTGTTTGGGGAGTGTTTTTTGGAAGGGCCATCCTGCGTGACACTGCAGTGCCACTCCTAGATGGGCCAGGTGTTTGTGTCGGCCACTTGGGTCGCTTAGCTTAGCCATCCAGCGACCTCGGTGCAAATTTTAGGACTAAAAATAATATTGTGAGGTGTGAGGTGTTCAGAATAGACTGAAAATGAGTGGAAATTATGGTTATTGAGGTTAATAATACTTTGGGATCAAAATGACCCCCAAATTCTATGATTTAAGCTGTTTTTTAGGGTTTTTTGAAAAAAACACCCGAATCCAAAACACACCCGAATCCGACAAAAAAAATTTGGTGAGGTTTTGCCAAAACGCGTTCGAACCCAAAACACGGCCGCGGAACCGAACCCAAAACCAAAACACAAAACCCGAAAAATTTCCGGTGCTCATCACTAATTACAATGCTTTCAGGCAGTTTTAGCACCAAATACATAGTACAGAATGAGTAAACATACTGAAGATAGTACTAGTTAACCATTATATGTCAGATTGTATGCTGACCATACACAATTCAATTTATTTCATGTCTTAAACTTTATTTGATTATTGTATTAGTACTTTATTTTATATCTTTAGAAAGATGGTTGGTGTTTGTTATGAACATCATATGGTGTTTTTGTTTTTAATAGGACAAGAAGGGGGAAGTAAATTTTATATATATATATATATATTTATTTATTTATTACAAGGCAAATAAATATATATATATATATATAATGCAGGGGAATAACGGCAGCACTCAGTCAGACTTAAGCGACTATGCAATAAGCAAGGTGGTTTATTGGGCCAACATGTTTCGGGGGATAAACCCCA
Organism: Pseudophryne corroboree; assembly: GCF_028390025.1. Taxonomy (NCBI): domain Eukaryota; kingdom Metazoa; phylum Chordata; class Amphibia; order Anura; family Myobatrachidae; genus Pseudophryne; species Pseudophryne corroboree. The sequence goes on along the minus strand of NC_086447.1, from coordinate 517,140,029 downwards.
TCCTCAGGGCCAGGCAACCATCATATGCCTAACAAACAAACATTTATAAACAACAGAACAGACAGTAACACAAACCCTACTCACCTGCTCCACGGCGTGACTGCCCGCCAGGCCATGCAGCCACGCTTCCACAGCACCGTCCTCTGACATCAGGGTGCGCCGTGTCGCAGGAGAGTTCCCATAGCAACCAGCCGAAGCCGGACGGGATCTAGTAAAACAGACAAACAGTAAAACATTACATGGAGAAACATTATAAAACGATGGTGCATACATAACAACCACAAAGAGATGCCGAAAGGGGACCTACATTAATAGCACATTCATGCATAAAATGCTGTTACCTCAATCAGTATTAAAACAGAGCATAAACAACAAAGAAAACATCAACCCGGCTAATAGTGTGACCCTATGAGGCTACATGAATGTCTCATTGTGGTATGAGCTATAACTGTGCCTATCAATATGGTGATACCTTAATACTGCCCACTAAGACTAAATAATAATCATTATTATACAGTAATAATAAACTGTTGAATGATAACTTCTGTAAAAGGAGACACAGCTTGATGAGCCAATGTTTTATTTACATAAAACATTGGAGTCCAAGTTTCTCATTTAAACCCCTGGGTGACAATGTGCCCAAGGAGTATATCCACCTGGACTCTTTCTGTAACAGTGTCCTATCTCGATTTCCACCCCGTAAGGAGCTGCGGATGTGGTCAATAAGGATGGTCCTAATGCTGGCGACATTATGATTAGCAATGAGACAGTGCTGTGTAAAAGGCTGATCACTAGAGCCCTTTTCATGCGCCTTTTTGATGGCACTCCGATGTAGCGCCATCCGTTCCTGAAACTGTCGAATGGTCTTGCCTACATATGCAAGACCACAAGGACATGTCAACAAATATATGACATGTGTGGTGGTGCACGTTAACCGATGTTTGATCTTTATTTTCTTGCCCGTAAGGGGGGATTAAAAGTAACTCCCGTGATCAGCGTATTACACGTGGCACATCCCAAGTACCTAAAGCAGCCAGTTTTTAACCTCAGGAAATGGGATTCCTGGATCTTTGTTAAATTAGCCTTTTGCATGGCACTGTCTCATTGATAATCATAATGTTGCCAGCATTAGGGCCATCCTTATTGACCACATCCGCAGCTCCTTACGGGGTGGAAATCGAGATAGGACACTGTTACAGAAAGAGTCCAGGTGGATATACTCCTTGGGCACATTGTCACCCAGGGGTTTAAATGAGAAACTTGACCTCCAATGTTTTATGTAAATAAAACATTGGCTCATCAAGCTGTGTCTCCTTTTTCAGAAGTCATCGTTCAACAGTTTATTATTACTGCATAATAATTATTATTATTATTTAGTCTTAGTGGGCAGTATTAAGGTATCACCATATTGATAGGCACAGTTATAGCTCATACCACAATGAGACATTCATGTAGCCCCATAGGGTCACACGATTATCCGGGTTGATGTTTTCTTTATTGTTTATGCTCTGTTTTAATACTGATTGAGGTAACAGCATTTTATGCATGAATGTGCTATTAATGTAGGTCCCCTTTCGGCATCTCTTTGTGGTTGTTATGTATGCACCATCGTTTTATAATGTTTCTCCATGTAATGTTTTACTGTTTGTCTGTTTTACTAGCTCCCGTCCAGCTTCGGTTGGTTGCTATGGGAACTATCCTGCGACACGGTGCACCGTGACGTCAGTGGACGGCGTTGTGGAAGCGTGGCTGGAAGAACTGGCGGGCGGTCGCGCCGTGGAGCAGATGAGTAGGGTTTGTGTTAATGTCTGTTCTGTTGTTTATAAATGTTTGTTTGTTAGGCATATGATGCTTGCCTGGCCCTGAGGATGGGGTTTAACCCCCGAAACATGTTGGCCCAATAAACCACCTTAAGTCTGACTGAGTGCCGCCGTTATTCCCCTGCATTATATTGTGGATCTTTGGTTTCACTGGGAGGGCACAGTGGCCGTTGTACAGCAAGAGAGGAGTGCCGGGCTTATCTGCTACATATATATATATATATATATATATAAAACTGATGTGTGTGATTGCTGTATTGAACATCTGCTGAATTGATGAATAACCTTAGCTAGGTAAACAATAAATTCATATTTATATAGTCAAGTTATTTGTTGAAATACTTTTTTGGGAATCCATCCATCTGCGTCTCCTCGAACTTAACCCACCTGTAACAGTGTGGCAATACTGTGGGAGATTTGTGTATTATGTTTAAGAATCACTACTGCTGTCAGCATTATGTGTGTCACAACTACTGTGGGCATTATGTATGGCACTACTAGTGTGTGTGCAATGTGTAAGGGGCACTACTACAGTAGGTGTTATGTAAAAGGGGCACTACTTCTGTGAGAATTGTGTGTGACACTACTGCTGTGGGCATTATGTGCAGGACTGCTACAATGGGTATTATGTGTTGTACTACTACTATGGGCATTAAGTGTAAGGGGCACTACTACTACTACTGTGGGCATCATGTGTGGCACTACTACTGTGGGCATTATGTGTGGCACCGCTACAGTTGGTATTATGTGTGGTACTACAACTGTGGGCATTAATTGTAAGAGGCACTACTACTACTGTGGACATTATGTGTGACACTTAAAATGTGGTCTTTATGTGTGTCACTACAACTGTGGGCATTAAGTGTAAGGGGCACTACTACTACTACTACTACTGTGGACATTATGTGTATCACTACTACTGTGGGCATTTTGTGTAAGGGTCACTACTACTGTAGATGTTTTGTGTTAGGGGCACTACTTCTGTTGGCAATTTGTGTAGCATTACCACTGTGAGCATTATGTGCAGCACTACTGATGTGGGCATTATGTCTGGCACTACTACTGTGGGCGCTAAGTGTAAGGTGACTACTACTGTGTGTATTAGGTGTGGCACTACTGTGGGAGTTATGTGCGGCACTAGTACTGTGAGTGTTATGTGTAAGGAGCACTACTACTCTGGGCATAATGTGTGGCACTACTACTAGTATGGGCATTATGTGTAAGGGTCACTACTGCAGTGAGTGTTATATGTAAGGGACACTAATACTGTTGGCATTATGTGTGGCACTACTAATGTGGGCATTATGCATAAGGGTCACTACTTTTGTGGACGTTATGTGAATAAGAGACACTACTGTGGTTATTGTGAATAAGAGGCACTACTGTGTAGCATAGCATGTATCAGAGAAACAACTTTGTAGCTTTATATGAATAAGGGGCAATATTGAGTGTCACAACATGAATTAGGGGCGCTACCTTGTGTCACAACATGAATTAAGGGCACTACTGTGTGTCATAATGTGAAGAAGGTACACTACTATGTAGTGCAATACAAATCAGGGGCACCTAGTGCTATGTAATGTAAATGAGATTTTGATACTGTGTGGTGTAATTTGAATTAGGGGTACTATGTGTGGAGTGGTAGTGCATGTATAATTGTCTTTTACATGTCATGTCACAGTAGCAAAGCTTAGTAACTTTATAGGGGAGATGTACTAAGGTTTGTAGTGTGATAAAGCAGAGAGATAAAGCACCAGCCAATCAGCTCTTAACTTCCATGTCACAGGCTCACTTTGTAAAAGGACAGTTACTGTAGGAGCTGATTGGCTGATACCTCCTGACAAGGTCACTCCACCTTCACTGGAGGGAGCAAACAGTCTGTTTCCATCCATGTTTCAGATGGTTTTCCCATCAGGCATTTATATATGCCCGACGCTTCTCTCTATTGCTAGCAAGAGGCCTATCTCATCATCTCACTAGTACTTGGAGCTTCCCCTTGGTATAATTAGAGATGTGCTCCGGACACTTTTCTGGTTTTGTGTTTTGGTTTTGGATCTGGATCTCCATTCGTGTTTTGGATCTGGATTGGTTTTGCCAAAACCACCATTTTGGGTTTTGTTTTTTAATCTGGATTTTTTAAAACAAAAACAAACAAACAAACAAACAAACAAACAAACATAAAAACAGCTAAAATAACAGAACTTAAAAAACATGTGACCCATCTAGGAGTGTCACTGCAGTGGCAGACAGGATAGCAGTTTTAAAAACTAGGAAGTAAAGCTCACATAATGCAAAGAAAATAAAGAGGTGCAAGATTGAATTGTCCTTGGGCCCTCCCACCCCTTTCACCTCCACTCCTATATTGTTGTGGAATAGAAAGAACTTCAACAAATATATAATTACCACATTACTGGACAAACTGAAAAACTAGGGGCCAAAGCCTCCAAATTTGAGCCCCTTTCTCCATTTTCAGGGATTACGACAATCTCAGATTTAATGCTGGGATGCAAATAAACTGGTGTATACTACAGGATCACAATTGGATATTTTCCACTCCACGGAGTCTGGAGATTTATTTTGTGAAAATCTTGTGGGTTTCTTTTTTTTCTTCATTTTTTAATTGCATTTTTATTTACATATTTTGTGGCAGATGCCTTATTTTCAATTTTCACAGCTCCCAGTTACACATATGTGAGCATACCATAGATGTTTTAGAAGTCCATTGTGAGCCCCCACAGCAGCCCCGGATCGGGCAAGTTGAGTTCAGGTGCGTTCGGCACAGCACTAAGCAGGACTGTGCAATTAATTTTTTGTTATTGAGCCCCTGCCCTAGTGGAGCATACCACTATAGTCCAAACTCATTTCATATTACAAGTAGGACTGTGGGAAGAAGCAATGTTAACCTCTGTGCCACCAGCATGCCTCAGCCTGGCAAGCCAGACAGATTCCTCGCTGTAAACCACCATGAGACTCCATACTGGGTCCTTATTCAGTAACTGTTTATGCCTCACAGGTGCTCCTGATCCATCTAGTGCTGCAGTGCAATGGAAAGCTGATGCAATGCAAGATCACTGAAACTCTGTTCTTCTAACACTGCAAGGTCTTGCGATAACCCTATGCAGCCCTTACATTCCACATTTATTAAGGAGAAAACATTTACAAAATAAAGGAAAAGAACCCTGTACAACAAATGTGCATCTTGGAAATAATCCCAAAATGTGGAACACTAATAAATCAAAATTAAGGTTGACTAATTGAAACCATTAATTTGAGTCCCTAACATGAAATAATTGAGGAGACCCTCTCTCTAATGCTGGGTACATAGGGGGTAATTCCAAGTTGATCACAGCAGGATGGGTAAAACCATGTGCACTGCAGGGGAGGCAGATATAACATGTGCAGAGAGAGTTAGATATGGGAGTGGTGTGTTCAATCTGCAATCTAATTTGCAGTGTAAAAATAAAGCAGCCAGTATTTACCCTGCACAGGAATAAAATAACCCACCCAAATCTAACTCTATCTGCACATGTTATATCTACCTCATCTGCAGTGCACATGGGGGGTAATTCCAGCAGGAAATTTTTTAGTAGTTGGGCAAAACCATGTGCACTGCAGGTGTGGCAGATATAACATTTGCAGAGAGAGTTAGATTTGGGTGGGTTATTTTATTTCTGTGCAGGGTAAATACTGGCTGTTTTATTTTTACACTGCAAATTAGATTGCAGATTGAACACACCCCACCCAAATCTAGCTCTCTCTGCACATGTGATATCTGCCTCCCCTGCAGTGCACATGGTTTTGCCCAATTGCTAACAGAATTCCTGCTGCGATCAACTTGGAATTACCCCCATGGTTTTGCCCAACTGCTAAAATAAATCCTGCTGCGATCAACTTTGAATTACCCCCATAGTGCACACTAGAAGATATATCTACTAGAGATAAGCAGGTTCAGACAGGGCACCCTTGGAATCATATGGCAGACATGTAGACATGTGTGTTTGGAAAATCTAGTTTTCTCCGGCAGTTGCCAGTGAAAATGAAGTAGAGAGATGTTGCCATGTCACGTTCTGCTGGATTATGATTCTCTTTGGAGTCTGTTGACTTTGGCCACAATTGTGGTCTCTCCCTAATTTATTGGAAAACACTTCGTCAAACTAGAAATTTCCATTTCCACCTTTTTGGCTATATGTTTTCACAAATCTGGTTGTGATGTTGAAACTTGTTTCATATTCTGCTCTACGCTTTAGTTTAAACTTTAAACCTAGGATCAAGTACAGAAGTACCCCTGGAATTATACAACAGTGCCTCTGGACTTTTACAGCAGATAGGCAGCACCCTTGGATTTTTGCAGCATAGGAAACACCCCTGGAGAATTACACACAGCACAGCAGACAGGCAGTAGCACCCCTGGACTTAAACTGCAGTGGGGCAGCACTCCTGGACTGATAGGGCACAGGAGCAGCACCACTGGGATTATGTGGTAGACAAATAAAAGATGTGCAAGATGGAATTGTCCTTGCACCCTCCCACCCACCCTTATGTTGTATAAAGACATGCACACTTTAACAAACCAATCATTTCAGCGACAGGGTCTGCCACATGACTGTGGCTAAAATGATTAGTTTGTTTGGGACCCCACAAAAAAAGAAGCAATTAATCTCTACTTGCACTAACTGACTCTACAGGGGCAAGATGTCGTCCTCATCCTCCGATTCCTCACCCCCTTCAGTGTTTACATCCTCATCTTCATCCTCACAGAGAAATAATTCCACACCGAAGAGGTGGATATTTTGGTATTTTACCCAGGCATGACAATGGGATTTTTCATCCCATGGCCAACAACTATCTCTACTGGTGCCTTATTCACACAAACCACATCACCATCAGAATCCTCATCATCAACTTCCTTTTCAGCACCACCTACGCAAATATCCTCCTCATCCTTGTGTACTTCTACAGTGACATCCTCAATCTCAATATCAGCAACTGGACTGGCGGTGCTCCTCCCAGCATTTGCAGGGGGCATGCAAATGGTGGTAGGAGTCTCCTCTTCCCATACAGTGTTGTGAAGGTCAGGCCTAGACATTGCAACCGCGGACACACTTGGACTCTCCTTGGGGATTTGTGATATCTCTGAACGCACAGTTGTTTTTTTCCTGTGCTTTAACAAGCTTTATTTTTTTTATTTTTTTCGAGAGGGAGGAGGGCTTCCATCTTCATAAGAAGCTGAACCACCAGTCATTAACATAGGCTAAGGCCTTATTCTTTCCTTGCCACTCTTTGTTGTGAATGGCATATTGCCAATTTTACTTTTCTCATCAGATAATTTCTGGGATTTTTTTGTTATTAGTTTTTGCTTCTTGGATTTTACATGCCCTCTACGACATTGATGGAATGGCATTGTCAATGTCATGACTGGTGGCAGCAGCTTCAGAACTAGTACTAGGAAGTGGTTTCTGATCTTTCACAATTTGTTCCTCCAGATTTTTGTTCTCCATTTTACAGGACAGTGCCTTTTTATTATTACAGCACACAGAACAGTTCCCCTTTATTTTGACAGCAAAAAGATCAGTGCCCATTTATTTTTACAGCACCCCTATATTTGTACAGCATACAGGACAGGGCCACAGTGTTCCTTTATTTTTACAGAACCTGACAGGGCCACAGCATTCCTATATTTTTTAAAGCACCCATATATTTTGACAGCCTACAGGACAGGGCCACAGCGTTCCTCTATTTTTACAGCACCCCTATATTTTGACAGCATACAGGACAGGGCTACAGCATTCCTTTAATTTGACAGCACCCCTATACACTCCTATATTTTGACAGCATACAGGACAGGTCCACAGCATTCCTTTATTTTTACAGCAACACTATATTTTGGCAGCATACAGGACAGGACCACAGCGTTCCTTTATTTTTACAGCACCCCTATTTTTTGACAGCATACAGGACAGGGCCACAGCATTTCTTTAATTTTTACAGCACCCCTATATTTTGACAGCATACAGGACAAGGCCACAGCATTCCTTTATTTTTACAGCATCCCTATATTTTTACAGCAAACAGGACAGGGTCACAGTGTTCCTTTATTTTTACAGCACGCCTATATTTTTACAGCACATAAGACAGCACCCCAAACAGCACAGGACAGCAACCCTGTACAGCACCCCAAACAGCACAGTACACCCCAAGACAGCAACCCTGTACAGCACTCCTAACAGCACAGGACACCACAGGACAGCACTCCTGTACAGCTCTCCTAACAGCACACAGGACTGCACCCCTAAAGAGCACACATTGACCGCACCTGACACCACTCAGAGAGAGACAGAGGTCTGTCTCCCTCACTCTCCAAGTCCGGGGTGAAAATGGCGGCAACATGTGGCTCCTTAATTGGAACAAAACCTGCAAGAATCCGACAGCGTTATGATGACATTTTGCCTTGTTCTGGGATCCAAGTCTGCCAGGAAGCCCCAAGCCAGACTGATATCCTGAATTCCTGGGGGGGGGGGGGGGGTTTCAGGTCTCATAGATCCAAACACGCTCATCCATAGGTATATGCAATCACAAACCAAATACTGTAATTTAATCATTTATTTTAATATTATGGCTGGACTGTGTGCATCTTTATATCACATCTATAGCAGTTTAGAGCAAAGGGCAGCTTGTGGCACAACATAGAAATGAAAGTTGTTGGGAAGTTCGGAGCAATTTTGGCAGAGTACCTTAAGAATGTTGAATTAATCTCTTTTTATAAAAAGCTGTGTGAGCGTCTTCACACCACTGCAGATATGTATTGCTAAAAACACAGGACTCACACACCAAATGATTTAATCCTTTATTTAATTCTGTATTGAAGTTAGAAAATAATGATTTACAAAATGGCAATTCTTAATACCGAAACTGGAACCCAAGGTTCCAACTACTGTATGTAAAGTGGTCACCTTACCCGAATAAATATGCAGGCTAACTGTAGGAGCAGTCACAGTACCGATGGACTACAATGTGCATAATGTCTATAACAATCAGTGGCGTGCGGTGAGGTCAGTGGCTGGTAAGGCACTGTAGCCATAATGTCCACCGTGTCCCGCTGATACCTGCTATCACCCCCAAGCCGATGCCTGCTACTGCTGTTGTCCCTGTGTGCGCCGAAGGTACACGTGCTCCCGGAAAAGTGAGTGTGGTCTTGAAATGAGGGTGTAGACTCACAACAAGGGGCATGGTTATATGTGAAGGAGAGGGTGATGCCTTGCAAAGGCAAAAGGTAACAGGAGAGCTCTGGTGATGGGGAGACAGTGAAGCAGGTGAGATGCAGTAGGTGACAGGAAGAGAGTGTCAGAGAGAGGCAGTGTGTGACAGGGATAGGGTGACAGGTAAAGGGTGATGGAGAGAGGCAGTGGGTGATAGGGAGATGGTGACAACAGGGAGAGGGTGACAGCAGTGGGTGACATCAGGGAGAGGGTGGTACTAAGAAGAGGATGATGGAGAGAGGGAGTGGGTGATGGAGAAATACCAGGGAGACGCAGGCAGTGATGTCATGGAGAGGATGTCAGTGAGAGGGTGACGCCAGTGGGAGGGTGATAGCAGTGGGTCACAGGGAGAGGTTAACATCAGGGTGAGGATAACAGCAGTGAGTGACAGGGAGAGGGTGACAGCAGTGATTGAAAGAGAGAAGGTAACAGCAATGGTTGACATGGAGGTGACAGCAGTGGGTAATGCCAGGGAGAGGGTGATGCCAGGAAGAAGGTGATATGGAGAAGGTGACAGCAGTCGGTGCCAGATGTGGGTGACAGGGAGATGGTGACACCAAAGAGAGGGTGACAGGAAGAGGGTGATGCCAGGGAAATGGTGACAGCAGTAGGTGACAGGGATAGGGTGATGCAAGGGAGCTGGTGACTGGGAGAGAGTGACAGGGAGCGGATTACAGGGAGCTGGTGATAGGGAGAGGGTGAGGCCAGGGAAAGAGTGACAGCAGTGGGTGACAGCAGAGGGTGACAGGGTGGGGGTGATAGGAGGGAGAGTCCACTTTGCTGGAGGTATAGCATCCAACAGTACAGCCCTGAGCCTTGGATAAGCCCAGCCCATTGCAAACTGAAGTAATTGCCCCCCCCCTTCCCCCTCCTGCCCACACCATTAACTGAGGAATTAGCAAACCTGCTCAATGTGGCCCGGCTGCTCATCCTCTCCTGCACTATCTAGCCGTGCTTGCCGTGTACAGGGCTGCGCAGGCTGGTCAGTGCACCACTGTGTAGTTGGATGCCTGAGCCAACATGAGTTTTCCCCTCAAAGGGGCGTGGCCACAGGTCCGTTATTAGGCCATGCCCCCGAACTGTTTCCTGACAGCTGCTCCAACATCTGGCTTGCTCCTGCGGTCACCTCACTCTGCTTGGGGTGTAGGTAACGTACATGTGCAGGGCCGTCTTAACAGCAGTATGGGCCCCTGGGCACAGCAATGCACTGGGGCCCTTACCCATCCTCCAGCGGTAGGGGAGGGGGGTGCTATCAGCGGCAGCTTTGCTGTCCCGCAGGCGGTAGGGGGTGTTCTATCTTCCACTCAGCATGTAGGACCTGGATCAGTAATTTCTGCTAATTACTCCTTTACTGCACAGATGGTGGGAAATGGAGCGGGAGGGAGAACACTAAACTGTAGAAGGGGGTATTGGGCTGAATGAAGGGGCCTCAGTACATGACTTCCAGGGTGTTATGGGGTGTTTAATATAGGTAGGGGAGGGGTCTTTAGTGGAGTGGGCTTAATATTCTTCATTTTCTGGTGAGAGGACAGCTTGCTTGACTGCAGATACAGTATCTCAAGTTCCTGGAGAAAGATTTCTTAGCTTTGAATGGGATAAAAAAATTAGAGATTCCCACCTTTCAGGAGGTACTGGGGACTTGGGGATCAGAGTTCAGGAGCCAGAGCAATATACCAATGAATATATAAAACTGCATATTAGGCGTGTGGAGCTGGAGTAGGGACCGGCTGCTGGAAGGCTGATATCTCTGGTTCTGGGCATAGTAAAGACAAGCTGCCAATGTCCACCGAAAGTGAAGACTCCCATCTTTTGGCGTATACCCTCAGAAAAACTGCAAGTCAGACAGATCCAGAGAGATCTTGCTGGGAAGAGCAATTAATAGGCTCGGGTGGGATCCACTGCTTTGAAGTCAGATATCTCCGGTTCCCTAGGGCCGATTTTAAAAAATCTGGTATCCCTGGAAAGAGGGGACCCTCAGCTATCAGCCTAGGGCCCTTATACTCCTGGGGCCCTTGGGCAAGTGCCCATTGAGCCCATACGAAAAGACGGCCCTGTACATGTGTGTGTTTGTGGTGTGGTTTGCGGCTCCTCCTTCCCCGCTGGCCGGACTGCATTAATGTTACTTGCAGGAGGTAGTGGGCAGCTGCATATGTAAATAAAAATAATTTCAAGAAAAATCCTACACGATGGGGGGGTGTTACATGCCTTGGTGCTCACCCCCCACGAATCTGCCCAGTCACATCAGTCTTAGTGACAGGGGCGTGCTTTCATATGAGCATGAAAGCACACCCCTGTCAAAGATGCACTTCTAGAGGTGCCGCTTCTGCTGCTTTTTTAATGGGCTTTCAATGCACAACGCTTGGCCCCGCCCACCGCCTCCAGCCCTTTCACAGAGACAGTGGAGGCACCGAGAGCGGTGGCTCCAAAGCACATTTAAAACTGTTTTTTAAAGGTAAAAATGATTAAAATAATATCAATGCTAAAGGAGATACTTATGACACAGAATATGTGCCATAAGTATCTTCTATGTATTATTTTAATCGTTAATAACAGGGGAGGCACTGCCTCCCCTGACTGCACATCCCTGGGGAGAACATATGCACCAAACTGAAATGAACAAAGATCTTCTAAGACTACAGTGTATGTATGTATGTATGTATATATATATAAATCCACAAAAGCAGCCGCTTCTCACTTATATTTAGACAGAACGCTAGTGCACGGTTAGTGTAATCATGCAGAAAAAAATCCAAGGAAAACCACCAGGGCGATTAAGCTCAGAAGAACTCCTTTTTGCATTCAAGCTGTGTGCTGGTTCTTCTGAGCTTAATCGCCCTGGTGGTTTTCCTTGGATTTTTTTCTGTATATATATATATATATATATTCAGAGTAAAAAATGTATGAAATGTTCCTTAATTGTCACCAACCCAAGCAGAAGGTGAAACAAATACTGTGGCTATAAAATCTATTCCTCCCACCACTATGGACTTTTGCATGTGTTGCAACATGCAACCATGATAGATTTATATAAATTTGTTTACAGTAATTAACACAAAGTACTTGATGAAGTGTCAATAAACTATTTATCAAAAAGAATGAGGAACAGGGAAAAAAAAAGAAATAAAGTAATTGCATTAGTATTGATTAACTTTATACAGTATATTAATACTAGATTTCCTCTGAACAAACCCACTTTCTTCACAAGCCACATAAATAGTTTATTGCAGTACAGCCTTGACAAAGACTGCATGTAGGATGAAACATGTTGATGCCTTGTCCTGGTTTTACAACAAGTGGTTATCCCTGTCCTAGAATTACTTTGTGTACAATTTGTCATGACAATTGATAGTATTCTGAAAACATTCTTCATTGTGGTAGGTGTACCCTATTTCACCATAGTTATAGATCATTTTATACTATACATCCACACGTTTATCTGTTTTCATGGTATTAGGAATAAATCTCACTAAGACTAATGCACTAGTATGCCACTTTTGCCAGTTATGTCATCCATTGCATGAGGTAATGGAAAAATCAGAAGATAGAGGTTGAATGTAGGGTGTTACCATTTTCCATTCAGATGAGCCTATTTACTACTTCCGAAAGTAAGCACTCCATTTGTGTCATCTTGTCCCACACCTAACACATAGAAAATACTGTGCACCTCAAATGCACAATTTTTTTACATCCTGTACTGGAGGTAATACACTAGGAACATTTTTTTTAATCCACATATCCTTCTCCAGGAGTTCCTATTGTGGTTTTCACATTGTGGTTGATAGTAAGAAGCTTTCATACACACATCTTTGCTGACATGAGAAGAATACTCACCAAAAGAAGAAAATTACTGTGTTTCCATTGCCACATTTAAGTGGACTATTTTGACATTTCCTTTTTTTAAACCATTCCTTGGGTTTGTGTCCATATGCATGTTGAACCAACACTTTAAAGTCCCAATTCATTATATATTTTGTTTGATTTACACCTGAATTAGTGCAAGAGATATAAATTAGGTTGTGCACAAATGAAAGAAAATAGGTGTCCTGGGTACCCACCCAAGTTTAGAAATATCATCCTTCACCCCAAATGGACTGTTCCTCAATTTACTCTCAGCCATTTGGAAGACCCACATGGCTGGAGTTTGGCTACACCTAGACAGGCTCCATGGAAATCATCTGGTGGCATTCACCTGCTAATCAGCAGTTGTTCAGTTGAAGGCATGTCTATACTTTGTGGTAGGCAGAGAATGAGGGGATGAGCAAAGGCCATAACATAGTTCTTTCCTGGACCACCACCCAGCCTGGTGAGCATTTTCATCTAAGGATTACACATCAACATACATACAGACAAACAATCAATCAAGATACAGAGAAAGGTGAAGAGTGCTTACCATCAGATATAGCTATGGGCTTACAGGAGTCATCTACATTGATGAAAACTTTATCAACACAATCAAATGAGGTGGAGGAGTTAAACTTTGTGGTCCTAGCAATGAATTACAAGGTCATTCAATAGACAGCAACAGGAGTAATTACCAGATGAAGATTAGAGGTGCAGTTAAACTGCAGTTCACCTCTATTTAGTACTTTATCATCTCCACATTTCTCAACCTACCAGTACACTATTCTGCTGCATAACTCTGTAGGTGTCTGATTTGGTGAATATTTAAAGGTTGAGTAGAAGAAGCAGTGATAATAGACGGTTAACAGTACAAAGATTTTAACAGGATTTCAAAAATCCACGCTTCATATATTAAAGGGATAATGTACATTTATTTAAAAAAATAAAACTTCTTGTATCCACAAAGTATAGTGTCACAATGTACAGCCTTATGCAGACATAGGAAAAAATAAAGCACAATATAAGAACAAGTATGTTAGTGCAAGAACATTAGGTACTTCAGCTCATACCATAAATGTAACAGTGCACAAATGCATAAATACATAAACTAAATAATTAAGAAAAACAAGTGCAAAAATGGATTAGGTACTCATCATACCATAAGGGTCTGGTGGTGTGTGCCTATATGGTGTAGTTCAAAGTGGTCCAAAGGTAGGCAATTTACCAACACACCACCTAGCTTTGCACAATTTGTTAAAAGACTCCTTAGGAGTCCAGATCTTACAACATGACATTTATCACAACATGTTTCAGATTTGCATGATCCTTTTTCAAGTGCACTTGAAAAAGGACCATGCAAATTCAAAAACATGTTGTACTGAATGCCGTGTTATAAGAACTGAACTACCTTTAGTCAGCTTTGGACTACACCATATAGGCACACACCACCAGCCCCTGATTCTCATTCCGGAGTACCTAATACATTTTTGCACTTGTTTTTTTTAATAATTTAGATTATGTATTTATACATTTATGCATTGTTACATTTATGGTATGAGCTCAAGTACTTAACATGTGCTTGCACTAACATACTTGTTCTTATATTGCATTTTATTTTTTTCTGTGTTTACATAAGGCTGTGCATTGTGACACTATGGGGGTAATTCAGAGTTGATCGCAGCAGCAAATTTGTTAGCAGGTGGGCAAAACCATGTGCACTGCAGGTGTGGCAGATATAACATTTGCAGAGAGAGTTAGATTTGGGTGGGTTATATTGTTTCTGTGCAGGGTAAATACTGGCTGCTTTATTTTTACACTGCAATTTAGATTTCAGTTTGAACACACAGCACCCAAATCTAACTCTCTCTGCAGCAGTGCACATGGTTTTGCCCAATTGCTAAAAAAATTTGCTGCTGTGATCAACTCTAAATTAGGCCCTATATTGCTTTGTGAAAACAAGGTGTTTTTTTTTTTAAATAAATGTACATTATCCCTTTAATATATTAAACGTGGATATTTTGAAAACAAAATTCCTGTGAATAGATGGTTAATCCTTCAGAGAACAGCACAAAGATTTTATCACTGCTTCTGTTACACTGTGCTTCTAACAAGTATTGGTGTTTTTGCTTGATTAGTGATTTTATCTGCTGCATATATTCTGTTTATTGCAAATTTGTACGATCAACTTGTCCTATATGAATATTTAAAGGTAATTGTAGAAGCTTCTCGCTCTTACAGTAGTACAATATGGTAACTACAGATGTAGCCACGGATAGCGGCACACTGAATGGCGCACCAGACTGTGAGAAACCACCTTCTATTTTTTTTGTGTCAAATATCTGTGATCACCTGGTGGAGAGGTCATCCGGTCACAGTACATCAAAACTAGGATCATTTGTTGCTTTCCTGCAATCTCATTCAATACATCATTTTATTATATTGAATAAGCTATTCTTGAGCTCATACAGTATACAACCTCTATTGGCTGTTATGTGGTTGTCTTCAATGGGATTACTAATACCCCTTTTCAACTTGTAGCACGGGTCGCAGCCGGGAGCCTGACACGGCTGCGACCCGTGCTAGAGCCCTTTTCTACACTAGCTACACCAATCCGGCATATTGCCGGATTGGTGACGCTGCTTCTGACACGGTAAGGGCGGCGCTGGGAGATCACATGATCTCCCAGCGCCGCGCTTTCATACACTGTGAATGGGAGCCGTGTCGTATCGACATGGCTTCCGTTTACACTACACAGCTTACCGGTTTGAACACGTGTTAAACCGGCAAGCTACCCGGGTAGGATTCCCGGATCACTTGATCCGGGAATTTGCAGTGGGGGCCGTTTCCACTAGGAAAAAACACGGGTAAAAGGGGTATTACTGTATCTCTCTGGCAGAGAGGATAGTAAGGTGCTGCCTTAATCTTATATTTGTGTTATTACAGAAAAAATTTCATTGTTTGCTGCTGTGCTCACCCAAAAAGGCAACTTTTGTTTCACATTGACTTATTATAGTGCTGACAGTTGGACATCTGTATTGAACCATCTTTTACTGTTAAAACTTAAACAACACCTTTCTCTTTAATATAACAAGAAACAGACTAGCAAAATAACATTACTTTTGTACTACCCACCACGATATAAAGTCTCTCCCAATCATGTTACTGTATAAACTGCTTACTTAGCTGTATATTACTCATTTCACTACGCTGACAATTTAAAAGTAGATGAAACAATGAGTAGATAATATACTGAACCAGATCATGTCAGAGTGCATTTTAAAAGCACATTACAAAAGTCAATAAAAAAGTATACAAATCATATTTAAAACATAAAACAAATGGCCTTGATAAAGGTCATTTATTAGTGCAGCATAATTCATGACCAAAATATACAAATGACAACGTAAAAGCATAACATATCATTAATCTAAAAGCTACAGTACGAAAAGCTAATTATTAATGGATTTAAGCAGCTGTCATTGTTAATGTACGATGAATACTATAAACAGCAGAAATGATACTTATTATGAAATGCATACATTTCATACATTTTTTTTACACAAAATGTCTTCATATTTCAAGCAGTTTGCTTCTTTCAGTAAAATGCTCATTGTGTTTCACTAAAAATTGATGTTACATTTCTTATCTTCAATATTTTTAATGAAACAAGTTTTTTTTCAGAAAGGAATACAAAAGAAAAAAGGAAAATTAAAGGTATAAGAAGAGAATAGTGGGTTGGGGTGATAAGGATTACAAAATACATATTACAATGCAACAGGAAAATACAGAGTACAGCATGTTATATATTACACTTACACAGTATATACCATATATTCACTAACATAGGAAAAGAGAAACAGAACAGACATCACAAGTGCAAAATATCATTCAAACCAAAATGTAGTACTCCGATAGATATACAGTATATGGAAATAAGACTGGAGGAATCGGTAATGTATTTGTGCCAGCACAACTTCTGTATTTCATAAGGCATGCTAAAGCTGAGGACAAACTATGAAATGAACGCAGGTTCATTTTAAACTTACATTTAATTTTGGCCAAAACTTTAGGAATAAATATAGGAAAAGGGCAATGGTGCATTACTGTATAGATCTACTGTATTTCCCAGTGGAGCGGTGGCAGAGGTTTCGAGACAGGTACAATCATGGCCGCAACTAGGGGAGGGTGGCTAAGGGGGGTCGGTGACAATCAGTTTAGTACCCCTAATACCCCCTTCCTTATGCACAATGGTCCCTTAGATCTGACGGAGCACAAGCTCCAGACTCTACTAGCTGCCTCGGCCGCCTAAAGATCCGGGCATACCACATTGCTGTGATGAAACTGAAAAAAAAAAAAAAACTACAGCTTCCAACAGCCCTTGCTATGGGAGCTGTAGTTTACTTTCAGTTTCTTCTATGCAGATGTGTATTGTGCCCGCCCTGGCAGAGCTGGATTAAGAGGGGACACAGGGAACAAGCGGACTCCCCAGCCTCCCCCTGCTGCCTTTAATCACCGGCTCTACTACAGTTCACTGCTGAGCTTCAAAAGAAGAGGTACCCAGAAGGGGGCGGGGCTGCACGACACTGTACTGTGCCAGGCCAGCCAGCAGCATGAGAGACAGAGAGCTCACTATACAGCAGCAGAAGACCCTAAATATTGAGTGTGACACAGGGAAAGGGCACTGTATGTGTGACTACTATATATGTGTGTCTATGATTGTGTACATGTGTGTGACTGTATGTGAATAGGTCTGTGACTACATATATGTGTGCTTCGGTGTCACTGTATACATGTGTATACATGTGTGACTCTATATACTGTATGTATGTATACAGGTGTGTGACTATGTATATGTGTGAGTGAATGTATTTGTTTAGGTGTGTGACAGTATGTATGTGTACAGGAGTTTGATTTTACATATGTATCAATGCATGGGTTAGTATTTCCTTTATTTCTTTATCCGTAGCCAAAATAAATGTCTAGCTATCCCCCCCATAAGGAGCTGTATAGCAGCTACCAGCCCTTATGGAGTATGTGTATATATATATATATATATATATATTGTGACAAGAACACTGGGATAGTGTTTGAGGGCAGGTATGTTTGTCCCAGGTTCTTGTCTTACATGTATTAGAAAAATGAAAACTTCTAGGAATATGTTTTGTTTTGTTAGAACCTTTTCAGTTTGTTGGAAAAGCTGGGTAAGGGCCCTGAAAGAGAGATGGGGCAAGTTCCAGACATTGGGCCCAGTTCAGGTCTTTGGCCTCACAGAAGGCTAATCAGGCTTTCAGCTGTGTAAGAGTGTTATAGAGCTGCTGGCCTGATTAGGGTGTGCAGACTGCAGGATCTCTGTGAGAGAAACACGCTTCCTGATACAAGTGAGCTATACAGTGTACTGGAGAACTCTGTGTTTTTTTGTCTAGTGATAGTTAGGAACATCTTGTGTTTAGTCAGTGCCGGACAGGCAAGGTATTTTCTTTTGCTGTTTGTTTTATTTTCTGTATAATAAAACTGGCTGGGGCCAGTTGTACCGGAAACTGGACTTGTGTGGTTCCTCAGCTGCTGCAGGCTGCCATTTATCCCAGGAAACGGCAACTTGTACCCTTACAGTGTTACAACTTATATATATATATATATATATATACTGTATATATTATATATATATCTTAGGCAGAGGGCAGCACTCAGTGGCCTTGAAGAAGATATTGAATAGCCCAACAATCCGTTCCATCAACATTTCGGGTTAATTTCAACCCGTCTTCAGGTTACAGCTTACCCGAATCATTGATAGAATGGAGTGTTGAGTTATTCATTGTCTTCTTCTAGTCCACTGAGTGCCACCCTCTGTCTACTATATATATATATATATATTTAAATCTTTTCTGACTGGCACTTTGGAAAGCTGCTTTTTTGAAGGGAGTGCCGACCATCTGGTATTACTATATATATATATATATATATATATATACACACACACACACACACACACACACACACACAGTCACATGCCGGGGGGAAGGAAAAAAAGAAAAAAACAGCAGCGTCAGTCAGGAGGCTGGATTATTCCCCTTGGCTGCCCTGCTGTGTGCCGATCCCACCAGCACCACCCAGATGTGATGGGCAGGCACCGGGCGACACTACAGGCAACAGTGATTACCTCCTCCAATCCCGGTCCTCTGGCTGGAACAGCTTCAATGAAATAGATGTCCCCCGCCGCCCAGGCCCGTGCATGTTGCATGTTCTGCATCAAGCTATATTGTTGGCCTGGCCGATAGAGGGGGGTCTCCTTGAATGTCACACTATGCCACACAAACAACAGCCGGCAGTGCAGGATAGTCCTGAGAGGAACTATGCTGACAGAAGGACACGGCTTGAAGGTAACAGCCCCACTCTCTAACCCTTCTCTGGTCTCGTTTTCTGCAGCTCCTTTGTATTGTACTGTATTGTAGGTGAGTGTAGCAGTGATTCCACGCAGCGTGCTCAGGTATTACAAGTGAGTGGGTACTTATAGGCTGCTGTGCAGGTAGAGTACAGGGTAACATGTGTGTGACTGTATATATGATCTCAGGGGCTCTCACACTGTAGACAGCACTCTCTGTATAACGGTAACAGCAAGAGCCATGGCCCCGCTATATAGACTCTGGTGGGTGAGTGCCTGCATACAGCATTACAAGTTGGGCGTGGCCATGTCTCTGGGCTGTAGTATTGCAGTGAGTGCGCAGTCTTCAAATGTCCTGTGTGTGTGTGTCCAGACTCTACAATCACAGCTCTGGGAGGATGAGGGGCATTTCATGTCCTATCCTAAGGGGTTAAAGTAGTCATACTTCCGCCGACCATGCCCGGCCACAGCACTATCAGTTAGGCACTGACTCAGCACATAGCCACAATGCCCAGACGTAGCCATAATGCCCAGACACCCCCTTCCAACTAGCATGCAGCTGTACAGGCAGTAAAGCCCGAACCCCTGTAGCCTGTAATGCTAAACACCACCCGTTCCCCCATGCATGCAACCACAGGCAGAAGTACCCTTACACCCCACAGCTTGCAGCCATGGCAGGAGGGATCCCCTCCACTACCCAGCTGTGTGTAACTTCACCCCAACAGTTTCCATGGGGCTTTGAGAGCTGCAGTAGCTTGCTGGGTAATCTGCTGTTTCATCCTGACTACAGAGGGTAAGCGAGCCAGAGGGTGAGAGGGCAGAATGCAGGGAGTGGTGGGCATTATGTCTTGTGGGGGCACTACTACTGTGGTGGGCATTATGTGCATAAGGGGTGCGTCTATTGTGGTGGGAATTATGTGTGTAATGGGCACTTTGTGTAGTGTAATATGAATTATAGGTACTAATGTGTAGCCACACCCCTTTTTGTGGAGTGTGAGAGGTAGGGCACAATTTTATTGTTTGCAGGGGGCCGCCAAACACCCTAACAGCGGCTTTGTCTCTGTCTAAAGGGTGGTAGAGGGGGGGGGGGGTGAGTAGGTGGCGGCAGAAATGAGCTCCACCACCTCTCCAGGACCGCTTTAAGCACTGGGTACCACTGCCTATGGACCATGCCCTCCTCCTTTTTTAAGTTAACTACCTGGCACAGCAAGTACATAATTGAACATGGGTGCTTATTTATTTATTAACAGTTTCTTATGTAGCGTAGCATATGCCGTTGCGCTTTACAATTGGAACAGTGATAGAATAAAACTCGGTAATATATAGACAGACATAGAGGTAGGAAGGCCCTTCTTGCAAGCTTACAATCTATAGGGAAATATGTATTGATACACAAGGATGGGCGCTACCTGGTACAACCATACTGTAAAGGTCCTTAATGGGCTGCTTGGTTTGTTTCTATAGAAACTACACTAAAATGTGCTCTCCTGATGATAAAATTAGTGGTTGGGACTTCAGGTAGGCGGGGCATCAGAAATGGATGCTTTTTAGATGCTCTCCTGGAGAAGACACCTGGAATCAGCTTCCATCAAGCGCTAAACTGCAATTTTAAAAGAATAAATTGCAGCATCAGATAGAGTAAAGGCTGCACCTTATATTAGTGTCTGTATTTTGCAGAGGAAATATATATCTACCGGAGTCCGGCAGCTGATTATAGTGGCATGTATGAATGCCATACTTTGGCATGAAATTTGGCGTGAAGACGGAAGTGCCTACACTTGAGGTGCTCATTATTGTCAAGCCTGCCAGCCGTGGTATTTTGTTCTCCTGCCTCCCTCCACATATTACCTGGGAAGCGGCAGCCCTGTCCTCGGATAGTGAGGAGGGGGGCCCGGGGGATGCTGACCCATAGAGAACCTTGGTGAACTGACTGGTCGGGACTCCAACATGAGTGGACCTACGAGCTGTGCTACTCCTACCTGAGCTGTTGTACAGGTCCACATCCTGGCTGTGCTGCAGAGATCTCTGATGCGGACTGTTTGATTCCACGTGTGAGTGGTGCTGCATCTCTGCCCTGATTTCCCCCTGCTCTCACAGCCCAGGCGCCTAGTTTTGGAGACCTGTATCTGGTCTCTGTCACACTCCCCTGCACCTGCGGTGCTTCCTCTCTGGCCCCTTATCATCTGCCACACGCAGTACTGTGATCTGCTGCACGGAATTAGAGGAGCTGAGCCCAGGTGCTGGACTCTCCTGCTAGTCTCTGCTGCACCAGAGGTGCTCCCTATCAGAACCCTTGCCATTTGCTGCCCGCGGCTCCTGCAGGTGAGCCCGTGAACAGCCGCACTGATGCTGAGGAGCTGATACCTAGCCTGAGACTCCCCTGCTTGTGGAACAGGCTCTCCTGTGATCGTATTCCTATGCAAATATCAGCATCATCATCCAGTAACCACCTGAGAAGCTGGGATTTATTGTCTGAGGACTGCAGCAGTGAACCCTGGACTTTGCTGGACTTTTGCCTCTGCTTCCAAGCTTCAATATTTTTTCCCACCGATTCTTGTCCAATCGTGGAAATCCTTGACAGTTCATTTGGACTTCATCAACCCTCATGTTTAAACTCTTTAGTTCAACTACAGTACTTGTGTGCTTAACTATTTTTGTGTGTTTTTATTTGTTTTTTATTTTCTAATCTTTTCCCTTTTTATTTTTCATATCCTATACATATATTATTTTAATACTAGTGTGATTTATCATTTACTACATTTTCTCTGCTGAGATACAGTACTTCACAATCTGACTCTAGTGAATAACTTTCACACTTTGGTGCTAATCTTAGGTCATACATTTTAAGTTGTAGCTGTGCATATCTCCAAATGAGGAATCCCACACACAGACATTTGTCTGTGTGTGGGATTTCTCATTTGGAGATATGCACTCTGCTACCCTCTCTCCCTCCTGTCTCATCAGGGGAGCTGGTCATATATTCACTGCATGACAATAAAGCTCTTGCCACTCAGTTGGTGGCAAAGCTGTCAAAAATCTTAATGCCCTACATTGAAAGTAGATTCAACTGTTTTATGTCTCTCTTTGACTGTGACTTGGTCCTCTTGAGGAGAGTCTTCGTGGAGTAAGCCATTTTGCTATTATATCCCTGAGTTTTTCCAACAGATTTGGATTGGTAAGACAGTGTTACAGAGAGTAGCCTGCCTGTGAATGACCTGTTGTTGTGGGTTAGATACTGCTGCTGCTGAAGTCGATACACCCACCCAGTGGGATGTCATGTTACAGTATCTTTAGTTTGACCAGTACCACTTGCCACATATCTGTAGTTAAGTGGAACAATGGCATTTTCAAGGCCAAGAATAAGTTTTAGTGAATTGGTACTGGTGAGGTATTGCTGCTCTTGTAAAATGGAATCGAGATGGAATTTGGTAGCAGGGACACATGACCTCAACTAATTGTCTAAAACCAGATGCATTGCTGGAGGATATTGGATGGAGATCTAATGCTAATGTAACCATCATGGCTTCAGTAATCCAGTGCGCAACATAATGGCGGATGACAGAAAAGAAAACTTGGGGGCATTTGTGTACCAGATTTAAGTGAAAGATGGCTATAGATGAAGACCTTAAGAAGTTCTTCTATACTGCAAGTCTTAACACTTCTCTTCAGGTATTGTCAAACCACCCTCAGTATACAGTGCATAGGCTGCAATGAAGGAGCATAGACTGCATAATAACAATAAACAGGAATGATTAGAAGAACTACATAATAAAAATGAACAGTTATGACTAGAAGAGTTAAACATATACAACCCAGAGAAAGGACAGACGTAATTTAATATAAATATTAATATACAGTAGTATAGGAAGGCAGTTTGAAAAAAAACAAAAACAAAACTAAGATAATTTCTGAAACTGAATTTCATTGTGGCAGATGTATTAAGCTTGGAGAAGTGATAAAGCAGTAATAAGTGCAAGGTGATAATGAACCAGCCAATTAGCTCCTAACTGTAAATTTACATATTGGAGCTGATTGGCTGATGCGTTATCACCTTGCACATAATCACTGCTTTATCACTTCTCCTTGCTTAATACATCAGCCCCAATGTGCCCTATCTTACCCATACTGTTCTGTACACTCATGGGGGCACCCTTTCTTGAAAGTCGGAAGTCTTCTCTTTCAAAAGATGTGTCCTTTAGTAATTATAGTCAAATGAGTGCTAGACAATAACTTTAACAGCACACAAACAATTAGACATTTTCCACAGAAAATGTAATCTAAAGACAATTTCTTCCCATCTTATATCAAATAAAAAAGTGTTACCTCATTTAATATGGTAGTTTGTCTAGTTTATTATGAAATGGCTAGCCATGCTGGGCTACAGCAATCATTTGAAAAAAAAAATACAAAAATGGGGAGATGGTATCAAAGCTTGAAGAGAGAAAAACGACTTACCAATCATCTTCTGTCAGTTTTGTCAAAACAAAAATCATGCCATATTTCTTAGGGTATGGGTCGTTGGGTCGACCTTTTGACCTGTTGACCTAGTACATGTCGACATAATGACCATGTCGACCTATTGCCCCTGTTGACCTAATGCATGTCGACCTTCAGTGGTTGACCTAATGACTGTCGACCTAAGTTGTGTCGACCTAATGACCGTATCCCATTTCTTAGTAGTTTTGATAACAATGAAATAAATCACATTAGATTTCGGCTCCAATTATTGAAATTTCAATTTAAAACAACAAACAACTTTTCTTTGGCCATGTGGGTTAAAACAATCTTGACATATTGCATTGAGTAAAAATACTAAGGGTGTTTTTCTGAAAATACAGTCTTCTGAAAAATACAGAGGTTATAATTTGTGTGGGTACCGTATAAAAAAGTAATTGATATTGGTGCTGGAATACTAAGAGTGCACATGTTTAAAAATAACCTCTGCACAAAATGTGAAAAACCTTAAATGTACATTGTTAATTGAGGATCAGAACTGAAAAAAAATGTGTTCTAACATCTAAATGAAAAAGTTTATGACATTTCATTAGCTATGCAAAAAATGTATAAATGCATTACTACTTGGCAACCCAAAACTGGTAAAGAATCAAAATTCATTGCTGTTCATCTACCAAAAATTTATTTGGTTAAGGAAACTTCCATACACAAGATATACTTTTTGTTTTATCATAGTCCCTGTGTACAATTAATTACATATAATCAGGTAGGATAAGTTATTTTTTTTATTTTACAACATTTACAAACATATAACAAACATTTGTACTTTTTTTATAATCTAGGTTTCAGATCTAAAACAAGGATTGAAACTTGACATCTTCAGTTGTGCAGGATTCTTAGATTTTAGCTTTCAGTGATAGATACATTAAATCTGAACATAAACAGTTAACAATTAACAAATGAATAAGTGCACATATTTTTTTTGTATTTGCATTTTCAAAAAACAACTGTAGAATTCACAGTTAAAATTGTATTTAGTGTGTGGTAAAACCTTAACATTTCAATAAAGAATGACCAAATAATAAACATTAACTTCCAAAAACACATTCACTGGCTCCAGAAGAGATGCTAATGTGTAGGATAAACTTTCAGCTGTTAAAAAATAAGTAAATGAAAATAAACAAACAAGCAAACAAATGGAACAGTTTTAGTATATAACAGCAAATACTCCAAGGTGCTTCCTTCACTTAATATTTAACAGTGCTCCTTTAAAAATTGAAAGAAATTGTGTATCACATTCAGCTGCTTTTTTATAACCTTATGTCTAGCCCATTCATTGTAGACTTTAATTGATTGGTATAATTGCCAAATGGATGTCCAAATAGCTCTTCAAAATGCTTTTGTTTAACTTTTTCATAGTTAGAATATAAATATATGTGGTTTTGGGCATACAGTATGTTGTTTTT
This sequence comes from Pseudophryne corroboree, assembly GCF_028390025.1. Classification (NCBI taxonomy): domain Eukaryota; kingdom Metazoa; phylum Chordata; class Amphibia; order Anura; family Myobatrachidae; genus Pseudophryne; species Pseudophryne corroboree. The sequence goes on along the minus strand of NC_086447.1, from coordinate 517,114,813 downwards.
GCCCTGGAAGTTTACACACAATTTCCCATTAATATATTTAACACTGACAATGATTGGACAGTTGAAACAGTACTATGGACTTGGAAACTGGTCTGCAAATCTATCCTAGGAAAGAGCACAAGTAAATGAAGTTAAAGAACTAATATCTTACAGGGGCAAAGAAAAAAACATTCTGTTGGTCAACATCTACATTACATAAGATTGAAAAGACACAAAATATGTAGCAAATGGTCTATTATCAGTGGCTAGTTGACCTCTAAAATTGTGGACTCTACTATGGTGCTCTCTGTTTCCAATGATGTTTCACATGAAAATTCTTCATCTCTTGATGGCTGATATTGCTCTAATTTACAATTTTTCTCACTAGACATCTCAAAATCACATCTGAAGCAATTTTCGGGAAAAAGAAATTGTGAGGACAAACAGGGAGATGAGGAAAATGGTTTGTCTAACTCACTAGAGGATATAAAAGTCGAACCATGGTCTAAAGCCTGGGATATTTGCATATGACAAGGATAAGCATACTGTATGCTTTCTTCGTTATGACAATCATACCAATTTGCTGCTAAAATTGTTCCTGCATCATTGTTAATATTCATTATTGGAGATAAATTTTCCTGTAATACTTCCACACTCTGGAGACCTTAAAAAAAGAAAATGGATTTCAGAGGTTTTTATATTATAAAATGTTAAGATAGTATAGTAATTACTAAACAAAGAATCAGTAAAATTTGTCAATAAAAGCCACTAAAGGAACTATGTTGATCATAGTGTAATACACTTCCCATCTTTATTAAAAATGGGGCATGTGGTCAATTACAGCAATTAATTTCCTTTTATACAATTAGTATTACATTATAAAAGTGGCATTTAGTCATTTTGAACATATTTATACTGGGTAGTCTGTAAAAGGAAATCTTGCTACATTGTGTCTTTTACAAGTATTGTGTACTCTTCATAAAATTGCAGTAGTAGACATACAACAAATTATATTATTTGGCTGTTCATGAAGTGGCATATTTAAAATGACATAACGCCGAATGCTGCTTGTGGGTGTGGTATAAAAGAGCTACCCTGTCTAGACAGACAATTATTAGGTCAACCCCATATGGTCATCGTGCATCAGTTCAACAGGGTCAAAAGGTCAATAGGTAAAAGGTAGACAATGGGTAAGGTCTACAGGTACACAAAGGTTGACAAGGTTACAAGGTCGTCAAAATGTCAACACAAGTTGTTTTACATTTTTTGCAGTGTCCTTTTCTATGTTTAAACATATCTAAGCCTAATCAGTGGAACTGTGCACCCTTGCGGTCTTGCTTCGCTGGCCATGCTTCAGGAAAGGCAACTTGCTTTGCTACTGCTGTGCTCAGCACAGGTTACTACTCCCAGTCATAGTCCACATGGATAATAAATCAAGCAAAAGTTGTAAAAACATGAAACCCAAAAAAAACTTGAGTCGACCATTGTCACGTTGACATTTTATACCTGTCGACCTTAAGCACTGTCTCCCTTTTATATGTTAACCTAATACATGTCAAACTATACATTGGAACCCATTGCTTAGAACCCCCTTGGACAGAGGACTACCCCACAATCTGAAGCTGCGGCCTTGACTTATGGAGAAAGAGTTCCCAAGAGAGACCTGGCAGTTCACCTCCCACAATCAGAGGCTCCCTTCCCACCATACAGGCAAAGGCTCCCTTCCCACCAGACAGTCCTAGCGCTTGACCAGCCTGTCCTGAAAAGTGCTGCAGATGGATCCCTTGATGCGGTCATCCTCATGGTTTGCTGCTGCAGCCCCAACAGCTGTGACCTGGTCCCATGCACTGGCAGCGAGTATAGCCACAGAATGACTCTCTATGACTCATACCATCTAAAGAGGTAGGGACAGGAGCTGTCTACCTCCTTCAAGTGGGGTCCCATTTTACAACTCACTGTGGGATCCTGAGGGTGAGCATAAATGTTGGATCTACCTTCCTTGTTTCCTATAAAGTGTTGGTGGCCATCCTGTACTCTATTTAACCCTGATCCAGCATTCCACTGGATGTGTTAGCTACTGTGGCTTAGATTACTCTGCTATGCTCACCTGTCTCCCCTGTGCATTTAGATACTGGCACTGTTATTGCTATATTTTCTTTAATACCATATAGTAACTTCCAGTGATAACTACCATGTGACTTTCTGGCTGTTTTGCAATTGTTAGTGCATATCTATGTGATCATCTGCTGCCACCCTGTAGCCAACCACAGCAATTGCAAGCCTTTGTAACTTTCTTTGCCATTTGAATATATTGCTGGGATGTTCACTCTTCTGATGGCCTCTTTGTGCATTCATGGGGTTGGCAGATATATTTACCTAATTATGTAGCAGCTACTACCACTTTTAAACTCCTCCACATGGAAACTGCAACAAACTGTAGACATACTGTATCTGCAAAATGTTCTGATGTAGATGCCCTCTGTATGTGCTCTGCCTCTCTGCTTACCCTGGATCCTGGACTAAACCTTTTAGGTGCACTCCCCTACATAATTTGTCTCTGCCATCTCAATCTGTACATGAGTCAACAGAAGCAAAAAGGGTGTTGATAGGTGTCTCTCTTACTTCTGAGGCCTAGCCCTACACTGATCTCTGATGCTTTCTTCAATCTCAAAGAGACTATGACATGTGTGCATCTCCAGGCCCATGTGACATGCTCAGTCTGCGACCTCTGAGACTCATGCTGATATGGAGGAACTCTCTTATGAGCTACATGATATTCAGAAGGTCCTCCACCTTTTCAAGTCCCTACCCACTAATGCGAATATACCTACCATGGCAGAATTTACAGCCTTGGAAGGTGGACTATAAGAAGTGTTACACTTGGAGGTTGCTACACTTAAGACAGAATTTATACACTGGGGATCTCGCATTACAACACTGGAAGAGTGTTCAGAGAGGCAGACAATTTTGCTTTAGTTGATACTGTGAAATTGCAAGCTGTAGAGGTCCAGAACCTCAGGGACCACTTGGAAGATCTTGATAACAGTGGACATAGAAATAATCTGAGTATCCAGGGCATTCCTGACAATATTCCTGATCAAGGCCTTCAAGATGTTCTCTCTAAACTGTTCAATGAAGTCCTTGGCAAGGACCCCAATGAAGCCATAGTTTTTGACAGAGCATTATTCCTAGGGGCCCACAATCCAAATGCCCATAAAAGTTAACTCAGAGGTTCTGGTAGATTGCAGTATGATGACCGCCCCATTCAAGTGTTTCAAGAACTCTTAGCATACTCTGCAAACCAGGTGCCATCTGAAACCTTTGACTTGATGCTATAGATCCCACAACATTAAATACAGAAGGGGAATCTACTGCCCTCCTTGTGTTGGTCCATGTGAGTACGGTCCTTCTAAAAGACATTTTTTAATCTCTCAACACCTATGTCTGGTTCTTGTCCTCACTTGAGTTATGACTGTGGAGTGTTACATCTTGTACCCACTTTTAACCATTGAATGTCACTTAAATGTTCCGGGTACCACCCGTGCTGTTGGGGTCCAACTTGGCTGGATGCAGCCTCATCCTCATGGAGGTGGATGTTTCTGAGACTTATTCTACTTTGATACTTTGTGGCTATTGCCAAAGTTACTTATACAGTATATTGGAATAAAGTTCTTTCCCTCACCAATTGAGTTTTCATGTTTTCAATTTGCAATACACATGTGCTGCTGCTTAACTGCATATTTAGTTATTCAAATGTGTGTGTTGAATGCTTCGTCTTCAATATCTATCCCGTTGCCCTTTTACACCACATATAGTGGTCCTGGGCCTTGTGGCGGGGACTGGATCCTTTTTCACTATGCTGCACAGGAGCAGTGTTTTCTTAATTTTAGGTTTAGTTTTTTTTCTTTTTGTATTTTACTGTATATTTATTTTGGTGTTTTCTGCAGCACTCCACACTCTTTTCTTTCCTTTTTTCTTCTATCTTCTTGTGCCTCTTCTGTCAGGGTCTGGGTAATAGATTTAGGTTTTATTAGCGACACTAACCTCTTCACTTAATTTGCCTTCTTGTGAAAGTTATAAATTATTGCATTATTATTCATTAACAATTTAATTACACCTGATGGCCACTTTCAATATATTGTGTCTATTAATGTTAAGGTCCTCAATAGACAGTAATGTATGTGGGAATTGAAAGCAGAAACACTGGACATTGGGGTCTATTGTGCGTTGCACGCAAATGACACAAAATGCAGATCAGATGGATTTTCAACCATCTGCACATGTGCTGTGTCCACAGGGTTTCACAATGCGATCACATCCCAGTGTGATGAGATCCCATAGTGATTGACGGCTGGTGTTTGGGGGTGGCGATGCGGGCGTTAGTGGGGAGTGGTGCGGGAAATACAGGCGTGTCATGGCCATTTTTGGGGCAGCCGGGTGATGTAACCTGCAGTTGCATCACATCGCAGGGTGGTGCTTTACATGTTGGGCAGCCTTGCTCTGTGCTTGGCAGCGATTTTTACCAGTAGCAGTTTTGCAATTTTAGCAAAATTGCTACTGATGCTGAATAACCCTAAGTGCATTTCTGAGAAGGTGCTGCTCCATCTCTCAGGAAAATAGACTTCCCTTGTGTTTATTTTTACCTGCCTGCAAAACACTGGGGGTAGCAATTGTCTTTGCTCAACATGTCAATTCTGTTTGCCACCAGTTGGCCCCAGGCCGGGCTCTCTTAATCAATTGTAAAATATTTGCACAGGCATTCACCTTTGTCAATATATATGCCCCAAACACAGTCCAACTAGCTGTCTTTGACAGGGTGCTCAATCTTGCCCAGACCCACACTGAAGGTTAAATTGGTGACAAGATCCTTTTTTGACTCCTCTAAACCCATTGCCCAGATATTCAGACTAATTCCATTGCAATGTTAAGAAGCATTTACATGACCACCAATTGTGATGTGTGGCTTATTCAACACCCCTCAACATGAAACTACTCCTTTTACTCCCAAATGGCATAAAAGATATACTAGACTTGATTATCTCTTTATTTCCCATAGGTTCCTTTAGCTGGCCATAGCCTCAACAATAGGCCATATTTCCTGGACAGACCATGCCCCCATCTCACTGAAAATTGCTTTACCAACCTCTAACTCCAAATCTTATATCTGGCAGTTAAATTAACTTATTCTCCAATACTCATACTGTAGACAACAGATTAAGGAGGCAATTGATGACATAGTAAAATAAGTTATGTCCCTGGGAGACACGTGTGTAATATGAGGGAAGCTCATACAAATAGGGACATATTTCAAAAGCCAGTACCTAGCTTTCAGAAATGAAAATTAATATAGTAACATAATTGTTGAGGTTGAAAAAAAGACAATTTGTCCATCGAGTTCAACCTATATTTAATCTCATTAATAAAGGTTGTATCCTTGGATTTCTTTTTCTGCTAAAAATTTGTCTAACCATTTCTTAAACTTACCAATTGAGTCAGCTAGTACAACTTTCTCAGTGAATTCCATATCTTTACCATCCTCACTGTGAAAAAAGCCTTCATTCACTGGGTATGAAAGATATTCTACTCTAACCTTAAGGGGTGGCCAGGCGTTCTGTTTACACATCTCTTTATAAACAATTCACCTGATAATTCCCAATATTTCCCCTTAATGTATTTGGAAGTATTAATCATAAATACTTCTCAGTCAGGCGCCATCTTTTTTGTCACAATGGATTGAACCTGAATGAGGAAGGGGCAGCAGTACTGGGGGCAGGATGGTTAGAAGGTTGGAAACTAGATATCTGGGCGGAGGGATTAGAAAAAAACTATGAGATCATTAGTGAGTGCAGCAAGGGGGGAGGTGTTAGGTATAATGGGGGTGGAGAAGGGGGAGAGGAAGAACAGCAAGAATTGGAAAATCAGGGAATACTAAAGTAAGAAGGGAAAGGATGCCAATGAATAGACTAATAGATAAGGGTATTACTAACCTAAAATGTGTGCTTTCAGGCATAATGGGGGAATTAGAAATGCATGTAATGAAGGAACATTACGATATTATAGGTATCACGGATACATGGTAGAATGATTCCCACAATTGAGTAGCTACAGTAACTTGGAGGGATATACTCCTTTCAGGAGAGACAGGGCTATTAAAAGAGGGAGTGGTGTATGTCTTTATGTTAAACCATTTCTAAAACCATATTTAAAAGAGGGTATTTTCAAGGGAACTGGAGATGTTGTGTAGACATTATGAGTTGAAATTTCTATGGGAAAGAAAAGTACAAAAAAACTTTAATAGGGACATGTTATAACTCTCCTGATATTAGTATGACTGAGGAAGTGCAACTCTTGATGCAAATCAAGAAAGCTACAGGGCTGGGGAAGATTCTAATGATTGGGGACTTTAATTATCCGGACAGAAATTGGGCAAGCAAATCATGTAATACAGCTAGTGGAAAAAGGTTCTTAAATATGCTAAAAGATAACTACTTGTCGCAAATAGTCGAGGAACCAACCAGAATAGGGACTATACTGGACCTGGCACTAACTAACAATGTTGAGATAATAGCGAATACCGCAGTAGGCGAGACCTTGGGTAACAGTGATCTGATTATGATCACATTCGACATTAGCATTCAAAAGCAGCACTCTAAGGGTACAACTAAGACTCTTAATTTAAAAAAAGTGAATTTTAACAAGCTGAAACACACACTAAAGGACATAAATTGGGGAACTATGTTTCAGGGAAAGAACACTGCCGAAATGTGGGATATTTTTAAAACAATGCTAGACAAATATACCCATAAGTGCATCCCCTTGGGCAGTAAAAATATTAAGTATTAAAATCAAACCAATGTGGTTAAACAAAATGGTAAAGGAAGAAATGGATAAAAAGAGACAAGCATTCAAAGCTTTCAAATCAGACTGGAAGGCGGAGTCATTCCAGTATTACAAGAAATGTAACAAAAAATGCAAAAAGGAAAAGGAGCAGCTAAAATAGAAAACGAGAAGCAAATCGCTTAGGAGAGTAAAACTAACCCTAAAAAATTATTTAAGTACATAAATGGCAAAAGGCTAATAAAAGAATATAGGACCATTTAAAAGCAAACTGGGATCCCTGATAAATGACAACAAAGAAAAAACTGAAATATAGAACAAATGTTTCTCTTTTCTATAGAGGACCAGATTGTGGGATTAGTGAGTAACAATAGCATTGATAAAGGTCCATTTCTTAATACTTATCTGTCTGAGGAAGTAGTACGTGAATGATAGTAATACTGAAATAGCAAGGCCACTGTATCTGATTTTCACTGAGTCACTTAGATCAGGCATGGTACCTAAATACTGGTGTATAGCGGATGTAGTCCCAATATTTAAAAAGGGTATTAAACTTCATCCTGGTAACTATAGACTGGTTAGTCTGACATCAATAGTGGGGAAACTATTGGAAAGTATACTAAGGGACAGCATACAGGACTACTTGGAGGACTTCCATGCTATTAATAAGAACAAGCATGGTTTTGTGAGAAATAGATCATGCCAAACTAATTTGATTAGCTTCTATGAGATAGTAAGTGACAATCTAGATGTGGTTTATCTGGATTTTGCAAAAACTTTTGACAGTACGTCACAGAAGGCTGATTTTCAAATTAAGGGAACTTGGTATAGGTGACACTATTTGTACATGGGTGAGTAATTGGCTTGATAACAGGGAACAGTGAGTGGTGATTAATGGGATGTTTTCTACCTGGGCTAAAGTAATTAGTGGAATACCGCAGGGTTCTGTGCTGGGGCCACCTTGTTTAATATATTTATTAATGATTTAGGAGAAGGACTAGAAAACAGTGTGTCAATATTGGCAGACGATATTAAAATATGTAGGGTAATCAAGTCAGATGTGGAGTCTCTTCAGAGCGATTTATTTAAACTGGAAGTTTGGGCAATGAGATGGGTATGAAGTTTAACGTGGAAAATGTAAAGTTATGCACTTTGGAACTAATAATAAACATGCAACCTACCAATTAAATGGTGAAAAAATAGGGGAAACTGTATTCAAAAAGGATTTGGAGGTGTTCATTGATAGATTTAGCAGCAACACATAATCTCAAAGTGCAGCAACAAAGGTAAATAAGGTGATAGCATGCATTAAAAGGGGAATTTAAACAAAGGATGAGAGCGTAATCCTGCCACTGTACAAATCTTGGTACGGCAGCATCTTGAGTATTGTGTAAAGTTCAGGGCACCACACTATAAAAAAAGACACATTACAACTTGAAAAGGTTCAGAGGGGAGCTACCAAATTGATTAAGGGGTTGGAGACACTGGACTATGAGGAGAGGCTTTTATGGTTAGATATGTTTACACTAGAAATGAGATGACTAAGAGGAGATATGATTAATATTTACAAATATATAAAGGGGCAATATGCGGAGCTATCATGTGAGTTGTTTACTAAGAGACCTCTACACAAAACACGCGAACACCCACTAAGGCTTGAGTAGAGGACATTTCGTACTCAGCGCAGGAAGGGATTCTTCACTGTAAGGGCAATACAAATATGGAATATACTGTCAGAGAAAGTTGTAATGGCAGACTCAGTCAATATGTTTAAAAATGGGTCAGACAAATTTGTAATGGAAAAAGATATACGAGGATATAGCCTTTAACCTAAATAGAATAGGGAATGCAATATTATTCAGGTTGAACTCGAAGGACTACTAGTCTTTTTTCAACCTCACCGACTGTTACTATGTTATATCTCCCCTTAGTCACCTCTTTTGTAATTTAAACATACCTAGTTAGTCTTTCATTATACAGTAGTCCAACGACTCTATGCCCTTAATCAATTTTGTAGCTCTTCTCTGAACTTTTTCCAAGTGTGGTGCCCAGAGTTGTACACAGTATTCCAAATGCAGCCGTACAAATATTTTATATAGTGGCAGGATTACACTTTCTTTCCTTGTCTGCATCCCCCGCTTTATGCATGTTAATACCTTATTTGCCTTTGCTACTGCACACTTACACTGGGCACTGCTACTAAGTCTGTTGTCAATCAGCACACCCAAATCTTTCTCCATTACTGAATCTCCTACCTTTTCCACATTTAATTTATAAATTGCAAGTTTGTTCTTAGTCCCAAAATGCATAACTTTACATTTCCCTATATTAAACCTTATGATCTACTTTGCTGCCCAAACTTCCAGTTTTTTAGGTCATTCTGTACATAATTAACATCTCTATCTGATTTAATTATTTTACACAGTTTAGTGTCAAATGCGAAAAAGGACAGTTGGCTCTCAAGACCACCTCCCAGGTCATTTATAAATATGTTAAACAGAAGTGGCCCTAGTACAGACCCTTGAGGTACACCACTTAATTATTTAGCCCAGTTTGAATACTTACCATTGACCACAACTCTCTGTTCCCTATTTTCCAACCAATTTGTGACCCAAGTACATATATCGCTTTCTAGACCGACCTCTCTTAGGAAAGGCTTTCACAGACCACATCCACTGCATTTCCCAGGTCTAAGTTCACACTCACTTCCTCATAGAAGCTAATTAAGTTTGTCTGACATGACCTACAATATCCCTCACAAATCCATGCTGCGTTCTACTAATAATCTTGCAGGACCCTAAATACTTGTTAATGCTGTACCTTAATATACTTTCTAATATATCCCCCACTATAGATGTTAGACTTGATGGTCTATAGTTTTCAGGAGGGGTTTTGCTTCCCTTTTTAAGTAATGGCAACACATCTGCTATTCGCCAGTCCCTCGGTACCAATCCAGATGTATTTGAATCACTGAAGATTAAGTATAAAGGCCTTGCTATTTCTGATCTTAACTCCATTAAAACCCTTGGGTGAAGTCCAGGGAATTTATTAGTCTAAAGTTTGCTTAGTTGCTCACAGACTTCTTCCGCACTCAAAAGAGTGCTATGTAATAGGGCATTATCATTTATGTTATTATATAATATTCCCAGCATTTCTTCCTCTTTAGTAAAAACAGACATACAGTAAAAAATGCGTTCAATTTCCCTGCTTTTTCATTGTCATCAATGATCAAATTGCCCGACTCACTTGGACATCTGTCTTTTTTCAACCTCAACAACTATGTAACAGCAACAACAACAACAACTATGTAACTTTTTAAGGGTCTTATAGTGTCTTTTTTTTAGCCTTTTACCATTGATATACTTACAGAAATGTTTAGGGTTTGTTTTGCTATCCTTTGTAATTTGCTTTTCGTTTTCTATTTTAGCAGTTCTGATTTACTTTTAACATTTTTCTGATTACATTCCTTATAGTAGAGGAATGTCCCCACATTTCCATTTGCATTGAATGCTTTAAAAGCCTGCCTCTTTTTTTCCCATTTCTACCCTTTACCTTCTTGTTAAGCAACATCAGCTTATGCTTAGTACTCTTACCTTTGTTGCCCATGGGGATGAACTCATGCGTATATTTGTCTAGCAACATTTTAAATGCGTCCCACATTTCGACAGTGTTTATACCTTTAAACAATGTTTCCCAATGTATGTCCTTTAGAGTTTCCCTAAGCATAGTATAATTTGCCTTTTAAAATTAAAAGTCTTAGTTGAGCTCTTATATTGCTGCTTTTGGAAACCTATTTAGAATGAGACAATATTATAATCACAGTTATCCAATGTCTCCCTTACCTTAATATTTGATATTACCTCCACATTATATGTTATTACTAGGTCCATTATATTCCTATTGCCAGTTGGTTCCTCAATTACTTGGGACAATAAGTGATCTTTTATTACATTTAAAAACCTATACCTCTAGCTATATCACGTGACTCATTTAACAAGGATGCCTTATTGCAGAGGAAACAGACCTTAGAACATTTACATAAGTCCTTGCTTTCTGCTGAGACACTTCAATCCCTCATGGATGCCCAAAATTAACTCAATAACCTTATGTCGGATAAAATCAAATTGGATGCCTGCAAATGTCTTAGCCACTACTTCCTTTGGTGTAACAAATTGGGCAGGATGTCAGCTAAGGTACTATGTGCTCAGCAGGCAGCTACATTGATTGCTCGAATAAAGTAATCTTCTTTGTCTGTTTGTAACTCCACAAAGGAAATAGCCATGGCTTTTCAGTCTTATTATTCCCAACTGTACAATTTAAAAGATCCGGCAGAATGGGTAGATGTATTGTCCCAGAAGGCCTCTATTAAAACTTACTTAACTGAGGTAAGATTACCCACTCTCTCAGAGGCAGAGATATGTGAATAAGAGCAGCCTTTACTTTTCTTGAGATGGAGGGGGCTAGTAAATCAACTCTGAATGGTAAGAAACCGGGCCCCAATGGTTTTTCTGTTGGATATTATAAGATGTTTTGTGACATTCTATTACCCCTAATGCTTGGGGCTTTTAATGAGGTTTTGGATCTTTCACCCTTCTCCTCCCAATGTCTTCTAGCTCGTATCTCAGTAATTCCTAAAGAGGGAAAAGACCCAGCCAAATGTTTTAGTTATAGACCCATCTACCTGTTAAATGTTGATTTGAAGCTTGTCACCAAGTTAATGGCTAACTGTTTCAAACTGCTCTTTCCTGCCCTTTTTCACTCAGACCAAGTGGGGTGTGTCCCTGGCCATGAAGCCAAGGACATCACCTTGAAAGTTCTAGATTTGATTACTGAGGCATCTTGTTAGAAGGCCCCAGCCATACTACTCTCAACAGATACAGAGACAGCATTTGACAGGGTAGATTTGTACTTCTTATTCGGTGTGCATGTGGTTCTAGGCCTGGGACAGGTGGCATCCTAGAGAATCCAGGCTCTCTACTCAACCCCTTCAGCTCATGTAAAGATTAATAGGGATCTATCGGAACCTGTCAGGATCTCCAGTGGCACTTGCCAAAACTGGCCTTTATCTCCACTTGTATTTGTATTATTTATGGAGGCTTTGGCAAGGGCTCTTTGGCAGAATGGTCAAATAACAGGATTAACTATTGGAGCTAAGGAGCACAAATTGGCTCTATTGCAGGCGACCTCATAGCGGTAGTGACCAATTATCTGACGTCTATCACCAACTTTCTTGCTGAGTTTAAATGCTTTGGAGCTCTATCTAATTTTAAAGCTAATCTATCCAAACCAGTGGCTCTTAAGGGCCCCATACACTACAACGATATGTCTGAGGCTGAAGATTTTACTTGAAATCTCCCGCGAGTGGTTCCATAAAATTTGGTACATTTTGCATGCAGTATATTGTAAGTAATGCCAACCATGCCTGCGGGAACTGACATATCACGAGTGCAGCACTAACAATCTAGGGGAGCCAATCCGACCCTCACGGGAACGTGCATCGGATCGGATCGGATATACCTCCAAAATGCCCGATTTCACCCGATTTATCGGCCTGAATGCCCGAAATTGGATGAAATCGGGCATTATCATTCTAGTGTATGTGGCCCTTTAGCCTCACAATGGACCAAACCAGCCCATGGGACATAGAAGTTATCTCCCAATTTCCGTACCACCCAATGCAAATTAAGTACCTTGGAGTAAACTTGCATAGGGATCTTTTCCAGATCTTTTCTTCTAATTCCCCCCCCCCCTTCTTCGCCAGGCTTCGATCGGATCTTCTTACCTTGTGTTCTAAGATTATTTTGTGGACAGGTTAGGTAGATGTCATTTAAATGAATATACAACCTAGGGTGCTCTAACTCTTCAAAACCCTCCCTATTGCGATCCCACATTTCTTGTTCACAGCACTCCATTGCATAGTTAGAGATTTTATTTGGGCAGGTCGTAGGCCTCATTTTAAGCACAAAATATCATATATAAGGACACACCAAAGTGGCTTCCAACTACCTAATTTCTCCTTATACTATCATGCAGTTTTGCTTACTAGAATTATGGAATGGGGACGATTATCAGACATGAAACAATGGGTTTACATCAAAGCCACGTCCCTATCTGCACCTAACCCAGAGTTGCCTTGTCTCTCAGTTTTCCCCTCAATATCCCACCCCTTGCTAGGTCCTACTATCTCTCTTGCTGGTATCATCAACATTCACAACCACACCTTTCACACATTCCCTACCCTCTCACCCCGTTATTTAGGAAAGTGCACGTCCCGGTAAGATGTAACCTCAATGAACGCAGCTACATATGTATGGTCAGAATGTCCTCTCCTCCAGCTCCTTTGAAATTAGGTGATAGAAATGGCTAGTCTCATTCTCCAGGAGGACCTGCTCTCATGTCCTAGTTTTTGGTTACTGAATATTTTACAAATACCTAAGGCACAGTACAAAAAGACACTGCTTAGACACATACTTTGTGCCTCAAAGGTAGTTATTCCAGTTCACAGGAAATTCATTTCTATACCCACTATGATTGAATGGTGTGCTCGTTTAGATCATTACAGGTCTATGGATGACCTTATATTGTCTTTGTTAAAACTTGCCAGGATTTTACTACAATATGGTACCCATAGCTGACTTAAATAATCTGAACATAATAATCATTGTGTAGGGGTTTGGGTTTAAGTCAGTAGATACCAGAATAGTAAACAGCTCAATTGTTTACTTACATTGGTGTGGCAAGTGGTTCTAGTTATTATTATATTTGTTATTTTAATATAATATTACTGTTTGACAGTGATGCCTTACTCCCTTGAAATGAGGCCCTGCTCTTCCTTTTCACCTTTTCCCCCTTATTCACTCTCCCTGTTTCTCAAAATTTCCCATGTCTTTGAATATGATCCTTTTTTAAGTGTTTTTGTTTTATGTGCTACCAGTATATACTGAAATGTTTGTAATAAGTTCATTCTTGTTGAATAAAAATGCTCTATTTAAAAAAAAAAATATGATACCATTACAAATTTAATATTGGTTTTTGAGATGACAACTAGCAGTTTGCCAGGAGGCTAACATTAGCATCAGCAGGTGGGTCATACATGGCTTCTTTTGGGTGGGGGACATGGGCAACATTCTTGGTTGTCCAGGTTTGACAGTTTAGGAAACACAGTAGTGCATTTTATCAATGTGAATTGTGGGTGGCACCAGGAGACTTGTCAACTCTGTTCGGAGGCCAGAATTGCCCCCGCCCAGTCCCCCCGGATTCAGGAATCTCCTAGAGCTTCTAGGAGAGTTGGCAAGTATTTGGTCATTTAGGAACCAAGTATCCCGATTACTGACGACAGCCTAAAGCCTCAGTGTAATGATTTCACTATCTTGCTGGCATATAAATTCAGGTCGGATATTATTTTTAAGAGTTGGAATGGAGAACTCTGTCTCTGTCACAAACTCTTTACTGTTGATGTGGATTACTTAAACATGATACCACTGTGTACTTAATAAGTGTGTAATGGATGTATAGCCAAACAATTGTAGTTGGCTACAAGTAGATTAATATTATATGGTATAACTTGGGAGTTATACAGGAGGATAGCAGAAATATTGTAACTGAAATGAGAAGTAACTGACCTCCTCATCTTCTTTTTCACTCTCAGGTAAATATATCCTTACTTATTAGCCTGCACCCAATGCTGCAGAGAGCTCTGCTGGGCCCAGGTAAACTTTTGGTGGTGTGGCCTTATCATGGGAGGCATGACTATGCCCCTTTAAGAAAAAAATTAAATAAAGTATATGTAGTGCTGTGAGCAAGGGGCACCTTGAGCTGCTAACCCAGGTGCAAATCCAGGGGGGATGCTTCACCTACACAAGCAGAGACTGATGCTGCTACTCAGTGGCAGAATCCTCTCTGACCTATCTGCAGCCCAGCACACAGTAGCAGAGCTGGGGAGAGAGATTGTTGTCAGGTAAGGGAATGGGTGCCTTGGTGGACTCAGGCACCCGCCAGGCCACTCCAACAAACCAAGCCCGGGTAATTAGTACTTGCACCCCTGTCCTTCCCGGTGGCCCTGCCTGCACCAGTTTACATCTAAGCTGCTGAAATAGAGTACATTTTGATATAATATAAAGGAAATAAATGTTAACTTGCCTGTACCAGTATCTTTATAGGAGCTGCATTGACTAAATGCTTTTTGATATACAGTAATATATGGAAAAGTAATACTACGTTTCTTGTACTGTTCCAGTATCTAATACCCAAATACAGTCCTCAGGGAACATCCATGGTACAGATTTTCCTGGTCTCCTCACAGATCACAAGTGAAATAATTAGAATTAGTAAAAAGTATACCTGTGCTCCATCACAGACAACTCTATGGAAACATGCACTTGTGTGAACCGGAATTAGGAAACCGTAGCCTATAACAAATAAAGTTTGCAGTTCATAGACTACAGCAAAGTCATTTTGGTATAGGGGTGTTATGTGAACATGAGAATCACAATTTATTTTTCTTGACCAGACTGTACAGTATGCAGTAAACATGAACATGTGTCACATACTGTGAATTTTTTTTAATCAGCATGGGTAAAACACATTTACACAGGCGGTCACACTTCTGTGGTGCTTCAAACACTATAAAGTGCACATAATTAATTATATTAGTCGAACTGGTCAAATACAGTACTTAACTAGCTAAAATAAATCTGAAGACATTTGTATGAGATTACTAAATGTATATTTTTTTGTTTTTGCTAACAATGAGTAGACTACATATTCTTTTTGGATTCTTATTGTTCTATAGCTCATCTTAAGATGCAGGATACACACCTTTAAATTATATTTGGATGTAATTTAATAATTTAAATACCTGGATGAATCCCAAATTTATCAGTCTCAGTATCTGATGAGGGGTTGATTAATGAGGAAGTCAAAGTGACATTCTTTTTGATGATATCTAAATTTGGTGGTGCTGCAAAATTAAAACATAAAAAAACAAATTACAATCACTGTTTTAGTGTTTTAGGTTACAACACTTAAAATATAATATCCAGGAGAACAATCTATCACAATTTACCTTTACCCATTCAGAATTATAGCTTTATGACAATATTTTTAGATATGAAAACCTTCACCTTAAGTCATCACTTGCTGGATGCTTCATATGAGTGCAGGTGTTGGGAAAACTATCCACAATAGTGTTTACAAAATACAGGACATTATTTGTAAATTAACCAATTAATTAAAAAATGTACAAAAAATATCTTGTAATGTCAGAAAGGCAATTGACAGAATAGCTATTGCAAAGTAACTTTTATCTTACATATTCTGAAAAGAAAACACAGTACATTATAAAATAGACAATACCAAACAATAGGGAAACTATCATATTTGTATAGTGATGTGGGTAACTATTTTTAAAATCTTGAACAAATGTGACTACTTAATCTTTTCTTTCATGTACTGTATAGCACAGATTTTTCTGATAAGAAAAGTAGAACATAAAGTACAGCAAACTACTGTAGGTATAAATTATCCATTTACAGAGGTGCCCTGGGTTGGTGGTCAAGGACCAAATCAAAATATTTATGGCCAATGTAATAAGCAAAATCAGTGCTTGTAGTTTCCAATCATAGGGGGAATTCAATTAGCTACAGTAAATTTTTCAGCCAAAAAATTCGCATTTTTGCTCTATGTTTTTTTGGACATGCAATACGTTCCTGGATCCATGTGTTTTCACACTAATCTACACTAATTATTGTCTACACTAACTATAATCTACATTAACTATACAAAATTTTGTTTCTCCTGTCCCTCGCCACATAACTGAACCTGAGGATGGTATATACTGTAAACACAATTTACTTAATTGAATACATTTTTTTATTTCTCAATAAGTAATTTTTGGCCTAGTAAAAAATGATGCCATGAAAAAAATTCTAATACTGTAGGGCACCATGATTCAAAAAAGTTTGTGAACCACTATGCTAGACAAATGATAAGTAGAACCTGAAACACCTGCACTTTAGTTAATATACCCCAAGGTAGAGTATCATCTCTTCTTTACTGACATTCCAGATTGTGACTATGATGGTAACCCAATTTGAGCAGAGTCCGTGTAATAATATATTCTTTATAGTGTAGCACAATATATGCTTTCTGCTTCTCTTTTCAGTAAAAGGTTTTTAATATGATGATTTGTATTTTCACTAGAAATTATGTATGTGGTGGGCAAATGATAGT
Source organism: Pseudophryne corroboree (assembly GCF_028390025.1). Taxonomy (NCBI): domain Eukaryota; kingdom Metazoa; phylum Chordata; class Amphibia; order Anura; family Myobatrachidae; genus Pseudophryne; species Pseudophryne corroboree. Next base: position 517,097,767 of record NC_086447.1, on the reverse strand, counting down.
GACATCACTGTAGTGTGCCTCACACAGAGGAGAGCCAGCAGCCTGTTATTATGTAAGTGGTGATGGGGCTACAAGGTGCGCTTGACTTACTTGATTTTTTTATGTATCCCTGATAAAATTGCGACTGTAAATACATTAAAATGCAGACTAAAACTCCTGCATGTGATTTTTTTTATCTGAGTGCCACTGCTTTGTGGCTATATACAGAAAAGAAGTGTACAAAAGTCCATAAAGTCTCTATTTAAACCACTTTTAAAAGTCGATTCCAAGTTTACTCATGGCATTTAGTTGTAGTGCAGCACTATCCAAAATAACATACCCAGAAGGCATAAACTGTATGTAAAGACAAGAAGTAGAGGGTGCACACTCATGAATAGTATTTAGTACTGTGTAAATGTTTGCTGAAATTCACATGTGCATTTAAATCAGATCAATCAATATATTACCAGATGGGCACAGAAATAACCACTTGTCTTTGTGTAAAGTTTGCTGCGATGAATTAGTGAGACCACCATGTCATGTGGCCAAGTCCAATATGTTTTGTCACTTGGAGTGTTTTGCAATTAATATATTTGCCCCTTTAAGCCCAGAATCCAAAACATTTTGTAAAGCTCAACATAGTAAATTCAGCCGTATTCTTCACATACAATTTTGAATACTTCTCAAATTAATTTTAAATTAGTTCTGATTTGATAATTATAATAGTTTTATTCTTGTTTAACAGTCTTGAGTCAACACTAAATGTATACAAGTTGTTATATTTCCACCATATTATAAAATGATTAATAAGAAATAAAGTTTAGATTTAGAAAACAAAACATAAGTATGCATTTTTTCCCCAAATTGTATTTATCACTTAAGTCCAATGTTTTGTTCTGTACTATGTAAAGTATGTCTTTTCCTACTGATGGTGAAATTAATGGCTTTGTACATTGTCATTTTAAATCAAATTGTTAATGTGAATGATACACTGTTTCTAGACATCCACCCCAATTTTATTTCAAAGCCTGTGTAAATAAAAAGGAGAAAAATCTATAATTTTAACTGCCTTTTTTATTTGATCTGTAGAGATATCTTGGTAAAGTTTTAGAAGTAGGTCATACATTGATTAATGACTAAGCTAGCAAGGTCACTGGAAATCTTACAGGCAACCCATCACTGTCAGCAGATTATACAAGAACTACAGTAACAACCTGAAACTGTGACTGCTGTATTTGCATTAAACCTTCTCGTCCATTTAAAAAAATGCAATAATTTAACTAAGATTATGTAGACGACAGCATGAATGTCAAAATTTAAAATACATGTCATAATTTGAAATGTATATTTGGACTTTAGAAATGGTTTATTGTTTTAGAACACATGCAAGAACTCGGAACAAACAAATGAAGTTTCCGTTAGTTCTCAAACTTTAATACTGTGATTTGTCTCCTAGAAATAAGCACTAGAATATTACCAGGAATCAGGACCGGTGCAAGGGTTTTTGACACCCTAGGTAAAACTTCAGCCTGCTCCCCGTGGTGGTTAGGTTTAGGTTGCAGGGAGGGGCGGGGCGGGGCGGGGGGGGGGGTTAGGTTTAGGCATCCCACAGGGAGGGTTAGAGCTAGACTGCGGGGAGGGAGGGTTAGGTTTTGGCACCACCAGGGAGGGTTAGGATTAGGCTGCCGGGGGAGGGTTAGGTTTAGGCAGTGGGGAGGGAGGGTTAGGAGGTCAGGGGGGGGGGGAAGGTAAGTATACTTACCTTCCCCTGTCGGTATTCTAATCATTGGAATGCTGTGGTCTGTATTCTGACCACCGGCATATTATACCCAACCTGCCACAAATGTTCTATATAGATGTTATGAATGCCCAAATGAGTAACCAATGTGCTAATGAGCATTTTATTTAAATTAAATTTTAATAAGGTAAAATGGAGTCACAGCGCTACAATCTCTACTCACATTACCAAGATGTATACAATAATATCATTTATCGATAGATAACAAAACAAACTCAACCACTGAAAAACTTTAACATGACTACTATGCACATGCACTCAGTATCAATGTTACTGAGAGTATCAACGTTAATTCAAGGGTTACTAAATCTCTCCAGAAATCCTGAGTCAAACTCTTAATCCCAAATTCTAACTCAGGAACTAGTATAATGAATGATGTTTTCGGTGATGTGTTCTGGAGGAGCATTGTCCTGGTCCCCTCCCAGGTCCACAAAACTTATGCTGGCCAAACCCTTCCATGTGCTGATTGATCACCTGCTCTAAAGTGCTGATACAACAGAGCAGTGCCGCTGTCACTGTTTTTTCTTTGTCCCCACTGGTGTCCGATACATCAGCAGACCAGTGTCATTGGATGCAATCGCGGGGTGGGGGGCCGGTATCATGCGGGAGGTAGTTGTGGGAGTGCAGGCGGATATATTGCGGGAGGGGGTGGTAACACATCAGAGGCAATCGCGGGACGGAGTGTGTGGTTAACATGTGCTGGGGGCATTCGCTGCAGTGGTAAAATAGAGATAAAAAAATCCAAATAACTGAACTCATCTTTTGGGGTCACTATGTTAACACCCAATCATATGTGGCTAGTGCTACTGATGTCATTATCAACACATTTTTTTAAACCATGTATCTTTCAACCTCACAAAAGATTTGGACCACAAGTGTCTGAGTTATCATAAGTTTGTGATAAGGTTGAACATGATCCTATCTTGCATTCTATCACAGGGTAAGCAAACACATTACTCAAAAATTATAGGACACTGTTTTGGTATGTCCCATTTAGCTTGTTACTGTATTTGTATTGGATAATACATACAGCAGATAATGCAACAGAAGCATTTAGTAATACTATCATCATATTTCAGACAACATCAAAAAGCACGGTCTATGATTCCCAAACCTTAAATAAAAAAGCAATTTTAACATAAATAAAATGTAGAAAAATGTAGTTTTGCTATAGTAATTTAAAAAAGAAAACTGAAAAACACTAGAATAAATATAAAAAAAGCACTTCGTGAACATATAATTGTTATGTTAAAGAATAATTATCGTTTTGTTTAATTTAGGCTATACATTTGTAATATAGAAATTTTTTGGAAGATTCTACTACAATTTGTAAAATTTGAAAAAGCTAGTAATATTTTAGGTCAGCACTAAAACTGCTACATATTGTACAGTACTTCTGATTAAGTAACTCAGGTATTACGCCAATACAATAGTTTTAACAAATGTTTTTACTTATCTCTAGGAATTCATAAATTGTGCTGTCTCTAGTAGACTCTAAAATATTCATACTACTCTTTAAGAATGTAACAGCAATTGCAAAACAAAAAGCAAAATATTCAAAGTGGTGCATCAGCAAAAAGAGCAGCCAATTCCCAGGTATCTGAATACAATTGTACATATGTATGCTGGTAAGGTAAAGCCTGTAATTTTTTTTGTGTGTGAACATCTATATGTTGTGAGAATCCGCTGCAATACCAGCTTTTCTCTTGATCTCCGGTTACACTGTGTTGAGATCTGTAGAGCCCATAGGACATATTTATCTAACCATTTTCTGAGCTTGTACCAGCAGGACTGCCCCATTCAGGTGATTAAGTTGAAAGGGGTCTGATTAATTGCCACCTGTAGGCATTGATGACACAGCTTAGAAACTAAGCAGCTTGCAGCTGGATCATTGACATCAGCACCAAGGCCTCTGTGGAAAGGAATCATCATTCTTGGTGGGAAGAGCCTGCCTACACCTTACCTTGGGCCTGCCCTCTCCCCTGCCTTGGCTATGCCCACATGCTGCCTTGGCACCAGCCAATTAACATACTGTCACAGTATGTAAGAAACTCTTTCAATGGAAGTTTATTCCACAGCCTGGAATATGAATTGGTTATGGAAAGGAAAAGGAAGAATGGATTCAGCTAATTTAAACACTAGATAGTTTATTTACTAATGTTAAATTTTGGGGTTTTGGTGATTTCACAATCAAATATTGGCTAAACATTGGTACTTTTACATAGACGAATATAGGATTTCTTGACTGCTAACATTCAATTTAAAAATCAAACACAAAATCTACATACAAATCCCCCAAATAATAGACCAATAGCAGACAGGTGATTTTAGTTTCTAATCAACATTCTATTACATAAACCTTCATTATGATGCCTATAAAAGTAACAATGATGGACACTACAGTATATCGTTTTGAGTCACCGGAAGCTCCAGTGAAGACCCTCTTCTAGACTATGGAAGACATACTTTCATCGGCCTGGTCCAACTTCTTCACCAAGTGTTTTTAACATATGCAACTTTGCATAGACTCCTCTGGCAAACACTTTGAAAAAATGTTATGTTAACTTTGTTTTTAAATATAACACTTTTTGTACATCTGGAAACTTACTGCACACCCCTCATGTTACAAAGGAAATATAATCAATCTACAGTGTCAACCTCTCCCCTCCCCCCGACACACACAAATGCTTTATACTAATAATCTTCCCCGATCAGAGTGCCCAAGAAAGACAAGAGAACATCAAGATCGAGAACTTCATGTTTTCTTGTTGTCTGTCTTGCAGATAGGCACCTCACATGCCCTATAAATTTGTCACAATGGACATCAAAGGTAAATGTTGATGTCGGCATGAGTACTGTCCATAGCCATTTGCGAGCATTTGGTCTGAGAGGCTGTAAAATAGAAAAAGAGAAGAACTGACAAAATGCCTAAGAATTCACTGTCACTGAATAGACTAGACTAGAGAGCAAAGTTATTTTCTCTTATGGAAACAATTTTTGTTTATTTGCTAACCAAGCATGCACCTACAGTATGTGAAATGTTTTCCACATGAAGAATATAACATGGAGTGCTTTATATTGACTGTGAAAAATCCTGTGAAGATTATAGCTTGGGGCTGCATGTCAGTAGCTGGTGCTGGTTTACTTCATATTTTCAACGGAATAATGAATGGGATAAAAATATGGTGAAGTTCTCGGAAGCAAAATGCTTCCTTTAGCTAAATATTTGTTTCCAGAAGTGAATTAAGTTTTCAAGTGGATAATGCACTGAATCATCCTGCCAAGTGTGTGGAGAAATGGTTTGGGAACAACCATATCAAGTGAATTTAATTGGCTATACAATTGCCAGATGTAAATCTATCTGAAGCATGAAATTGGCTACAATCAGCATGATGGCCCTCATTCCGAGTTGATCGGTCGCAAGGCGAATTTAGCAGAGTTACACACGCTAAGCCGCCGCCTACTGGGAGTGAATCTTAGCTTCTTAAAATTGCGACCGATGTATTCGCAATATTGCGATTACTAACTACTTAGCAGTTTCAGAGTAGCTTCAGACTTACTCTGCCTGTGCGATCAGTTCAGTGCTTGTCGTTCCTGGTTGACGTCACAAACACACCCAGCGTTCGCCCAGGCACTCCCACCGTTTCTCCGGCCACTCCTGCGTTTTTTCCGGAAACGGTAGCGTTTTCAGCCACACGCCCCTGAAACGCCGTGTTTCCGCCCAGTAACACCCATTTCCTGTCAATCACATTACGATCGCCGGAGCGATGAAAAAGCCGTGAGTAAAATTACTTTCTACATAGCAAAGTTACTTGGCGCAGTCGCAGTGCGAACATTGCGCATGCGTACTAAGCGGATTTTCATTGCGATGCGATGAAAAATACTGAGCGAACAACTCGGAATGAGGGCCGATGTAATGAAGTATAAGATTGCCAGAGGTGCAGGATGCCAGCCGATCTTTTTTCAAAGGGGCAATAACTTACAAGGCATGATTTTGCCATGTACTGTAAGCGGTTGCCCCTTTAAAAAAAAAGTCAGAGTTCAGACGGCACTCCTTTACATCCCGCTGAGTATCTGTTAAACCAAAACAGTGAACCAAAAGAAAGTGGACTGAACTGTTACAGCTCATGGAAACATTGCTATTATTGATCTGCTGGAAAACATTGTACTGTATATATATATATTAGATACCAAAATGCAAGCTACTCCAAATATCAAGTGTAATGAAGGAAATCACTAAAATAGAAAATTATCTATAGAATGTAAATTAATGTTAAGGTTATAATTACTAATGTAAGAAGAAAGCAAAACTGCTACAGGCTACACAATTTTGTGAGAGTTGTGTTTATTTTTATTTTTAAATCATACTTACATTTTTTGGGGGAAATCCAAAAAAACAAAAAAAAAGCAGCCTGGTTTTCTCAAAGCAGGCATCAAAACATGGGTATTGGTCTGGAAAATAAAACCCCCCAAAAAACCACAAGGTTGTTCTCTCATCTACAGTTATCAAGTTGTAAGTTTTGTGGCGGTTAAACACACACACACACACACACACACACACACACACACACACACACACACACACACACACACACACACACTCGAGAGAGAAATATGAAATGTGCAACCACTCTAATTAAATTCAGCAATATATCTGTAAACTTGCCAGCAGCAAATTGCTTTGGTTATATCGGTTGCATTCATTTTGTCAGTGAATTGAGGTACCTGTCACCAGGTAGCAGAAAATATGTACTGTGCAATGATCTAGTGTGCACTTCAGTAATTAGAAACAAAGTGCATAATGCGGATAACTCATTTGTTGATTTTCTGTCTTTTTACTGTGCATAAAAAACTGTATTATTTTGCTTTGCTATTATCCATTAACAAAAACAAAAACAAAACAAGCATTTTAACATGTTCTTGCACATTATTGTATTGGCTAACACTTAGGAAAACATTTTCTCAATAAACCACAACAGAATTCTTTCAAAACACATTCAGCTCTAAATAAATATTGTAGCCATTATATAATGTATACATCTAATGAAATGGTTTTGGTAGCAAGCTGACTCAACTTTTGGCAGATGTTTTTAAGAAGTAGAGAGATACTCATATCTGTTATATAGTATTATATAAAACTCAACTCACCAATTTCAATCAGATACAGTAATGTGGAATTCAACAATTTAGTTCTTGAATTTTCCAGTTAAAACATAATTTTCTCTACGGCATGCCTGCCCAGAAATTTGGTTCCATCCCAGAAAGCTATTTCTCTTTCATGCTCATAGGATTAATGTGAATCACACACAAATCGAAACAGAGTTTTATTTTGCCACTTTAAGCAAGACTAACCACAAATCTCCCTGTACTCTTCCCTGGGTGAGCTCATTAACTCCTTTGGCCTTCAATACCACCTCTATGCTGATGACACACAACTATACCTCTCCTCTCCTGACCTGTCCCCCTCTGTTCTCTCTCAGGTTTCCAACTGCATCTCCTCCATCCTTCTGGATGTCTGGGCGCTCTCTGGAGCTCAACATGGACAAATCTGAACTCATTATCTTTCCCCCAGCCAGAGCAACACCCCCTACCAATATCTCTATCACTGTTGACAAAACCATCATCTCCCCTGTTCCCCAAATCCACTGCCTGGGCATCACTCTCGACTCCTCCCTCTCCTTTGCACCCCACATCCAAGCTCTTGTGCAATCCTGTCGGTTCCAGCTACGCAACATTGCTCGCATCAGGCCATTTCTCTCCCAAGGGCAACTAAACTTATCATCCACTCCCTGGTCATCTCACGACTCGACTACTGCAATGTTCTCCTCACTGTCCTCACTTGCTCCCACCTCGCTCCCCTCCAATCTGTCCTCAACTCCGCAGCTAAGCTTATCTTCCTCTCCCGCTGCTACACATCTGCCACTCCCCTTCGACAAAATCTACACCGACTCCCATTCCCCTACAGAATCCTCTTCAAACTCCTCACCCTCACATACAAGGCCATCTCTAATTTCACTGTTTCCTACATCTATAACCTCCTCTCCCTTCATACTCCCTTTCGCACACTATGGTCAGCCAATGACCATGACCTCTCCTCTACCTTGGTCTCTGCTTGCAATGCACAAGTTCAAGATTTTGCCCGTGCTGCACCCTTTTATTGGAACACGCTCCGCCACTCCATTAGACTCTACCAGATTTTGCAAAGCTTCAAACAGGCACTGAAAACCTACCTATTCATCAAAGCATACCCTTCTGATGCATAACCTAGTCCTGAGGCTGCTCCTCAAACCCCCTGCCTCATTCCTTGAACATCTCTGCTTTGCTTACATACTGCCATCAGGCTACCTCCCGCTTGCTTGCACCTCATGTCATCTGTCTTTCGCCCCTTCCCACTAGATTGTTAGCTCTTCAGAGCAGGGCCCTCTTTCCTCCTGTGGTCAAAGCCCTTTTCTCAACACATTTCACTTGTAGCTCTTTCCTACTCAGCAAACATCTGTATTAGCTTTTTCTCCTGCTGGTAAAGGCTCATCTCTATCTATGGATGCCAGCCCCAAGTAGTACGATGATTACTCCCTTGCTTCTTACATCTTAGATGTATTATTTTTTGAGAATTGTGGTGCTCTTTGTTACCTGTACTCTATTTTTGTTATTTATTTACTGTAATGCTAAGTTTTGTCTCCCTGTGCTGTCCTTTGTACGGCACTGCAAAACACTTGTGGCGCCCTATAAATAAAATGTAATAATAATAAAATCTCCTTGTGCATAGTAAAAAATATAAAAACAGTGCTAACCACGATCAACATGTAGAGGGACATTAATCAAACCTTCTACAAGTGAAGGTGTTGCCCAGAGCAACCAACCAGAGTCTAGTAATAATTTATCAAGTCCAGCCTATAAAATGATAGCTTGAATTTGATTGGTTTCTATGGGCAACATCACCACTTGTCTTCTTTATCAGGACTGATAAATCTCCCCAATAATTAGAATCCATTAGGACAGTATTTCCTGATTGCATTTACAGAATGATTGTGTCATGAAAACACCATCAATGGGCTCACAGGTCTAAATTCAGAAGATACGCAATCCTTGAATATAATATTGTATCTTCTCAGCCTTTAATCTTTGACAGAATAATAAGAGTATATGTGGTAACATATTTACGGCTTACTAATCTATCTTTGTACTACTGGCTAACTTAATTGGAATCATAGCTCCCAGCCAGGTCTATCAACTAATTATGCAAGAACTTTTTAAGCTGGGCATTGTACAGTCATTTAATTATGGTACCCTTACTGCAATAATCAGTTGGATTATTTCATTTGATACAGAGCTCTTCTTAAATCACAATACTTCTGATATGTCTATCTGCTGCAAAAGCATTTAGTTTTGGGCTTGTAGTGGCAAAAGCCAGTGCTTAACATATCTTGTGAAAAGTTTGCACCGAGGTTGCTGGATGACTAAGCTAGTGACAAAAGTGGACGGCACAAACACCTGGCCCATCTAGTAGTGGCACTGCAGTGACAGACAGGATGGCAGTTTTAAAAGCTAGGCCCAAAAGAGCACATAATGCAAATAAAAAAAAGAGGTGCACTGAGGTCGCTGGATGACTAAGCTAAGCAACACAAGTGGACGGCACAAACACCTGGCCCATCTAGGAGTGGCACTGCAGTTGCAGACAGGATGGCAGTTTTAAAAACTAGGCCCCAAAGAGCACATAATGCAAAGAAAAAAAGAAGTGCAAGATGGAATTGTCTTGGGTCCTCCCACCCACCCATATGTTGTTTAAACAGGACATTCACAGTTTAACACCCCATCATTTCAGATACAGGTGATCCCCCTGGAAAAGCTTGCCAAGTTCTCCAAATCATAGCTAGCTACAAACATACCACCTCCTTTTTTGATGACTTTTCAAATTATGAGAAAAGGCAAGAGGAAGAGGACAGTGTCAAGAAGGAGATTAAAAATTAGAGAGGCACACACAATCAGGAAGAACACAGAGGCTTTCACCTCCACTCCTATTTTAGTGTGGAACAGAAAGGACTTCAACCAAGCAAATATATAATTATTAATTACCACATTACTGGACAAACTGAAAAGCTAGTGTCAAAGCCTCCAAAATTGTACCCCTTTCTTCATGTTCAGGGATTAAGATAATATCGGATTTGATGCTGGTATGCAAATAAACTGGGGTATAACCACAGGATCAATATTGGATATTTTCCCCTCCACGGAGTCTGGAAACTTATTTTTTGAAAATCTCGTGGGTTTCTGTTTTTCCATTTTTTTATTGCATTTTTATTTACATATTTTGTGGCAGATGCCTTATTTTTGTTTTTCACAGCTTCCAGTTACACGCAAGTGAGCATACCTGTGTGTCCCAGTTACACGCATGTGAGCATACCTGTGTGTCTTGTTTATTTTATTCATTTTTTATTTTTAAATAAACCAGCCCCTTCAATGTTTTAACAGCCCCTCCTGAGCCCCCACAGCAGCCCCAAATTGGGCAAGTTGACTTCAGGTTTTTTGTTATTGAGCCCCTGCCCTAGTGGAGCTTACCACTCTACAGCGAAACTCGTTTCATGCTATAAGTAGGACTGTGGGAGGAAACAATGCTAGCCTCTGTGCCCACAGCATGCCTCAGCCTGACAAGCCAGACATCTTCCTGGCTGTAAGCCACCATGAGACCCAATACTGGGCCTTATTCAGTAACTATTTGTGCCTCACAGGAGCTCTTAGCCCATCTAGTACTGCAGTGCAATGGAAAGCTGGTGCATTGCAAGATCACTGAAACTCTGTTCTTCTAACATTACAAGGTCTTGCGATAACCCCACACAGCCCTTAGGAAAAGAAGATCCCTGTACAACAAATGCACATCTTGTAAATAAATTATCCCAAAATGTGGAACATCAATAATAAATCAAAATTAAGGTTAACTAATTGCAGCCATTCATTTGAGTGAGTCTCCAACATGAAATAATTGAGAAGAACCTCTCTAATGCTCCAGCAGAAAATATCACTTTTACCTCTCCGGCAGTTGCGCTGGATTATGATTCAGTCTCTTCTGAGTAACACTGACTTTGGCCACAAATGTGGTCTCTCCCCACTTTATTTAAAAACACTTCAGCAATTTCCATTTCCACCTATGTGGCTAGTTTTCACAAATCTGTTTGTGATGTTAAAGCTTGTTTCACATCTGCTTTAGACTTTCATTTAAACCTTGGATCAAGTACAGCAGCACCCCTGGAATTATACGGCAGCACTACTAGACTTACACAGCAAAGGCAGCACCCCTGGAGAATTACACAGCACAGCAAACAGGCAACAGCACCACTGGACTTAAATGGCAGTGGGTCAGCACCCCTGGACTGATAGGGCAGAGGGGTAGCACCCCGTAAAGGGCAGCACCCCTGGAATGATGTGGCAAAGAAAAGATATGCAAGATGGAATTGTCCTTGGGCACTCCCACCCACCCTTGTGTTGTATAAACAGAACATGCACACTTTAACAAACCAATCATTTCAGCAACAGGGTCTGAAACACGACTGTGGCTGAAATGATTGGTTTGTTTGGGCTCCCAACAAAAAAAGAAGCAATTAATCTCTCCTTGCACAACTAGCTCTACAGTGGCAAGATCAACGTCCTCATCCTCAGATTCCCCCCTTCAGTGTTTACATTCACATCCTCACATGGAAATAATATTCAAACAAACCACATAATTTAGGTGACAGTGGACTGCTTACACTATTACCCAAAGTTTCTGAACTTGACATTGACTTATGATAAATGCGCTGCAGGTGATGTATAAGGGAGGATGTTTCAAGGTGGTTAACGTCCTTACCCACTGGTGTTTCTATAATGGGTGCAGTGTGTGCAGTGCACACAGGCCGAGTCCAGAGGGGGACCCCCACCGCATACGCTACACTCATTTTTCAAATACTCACCCCACCGGGGTCCAGCGCCGGCATCCGCAGCACTGTGAAAACACGGTAAAAATGGCTCAGCGCCCATTTTCACAGAGTTTTGCACATGCACAGTAGAGAAATCTCAGGGAAAATGGCCACCACACCATTTTCCCAGAGATCTGCGCATGCGCAGTAGAGTCTGAGCCCTCTAGTGCTCAGACTGTACAGTGCTCCGGGCAGAGGAGGGGGCCCGAATGGCGGAGGCTGAACACGGGCCTCCATCTCTCTTAAAGCACCCCTATCCTTACCCCTACTTATGATGGATTGACAAAGGCAACAGATGGCTTGACACCTGTTGTCCGGATTTGTGGAGAAATAATTTCACACTGAAGAGGTGGCTTTTTTGGTATTTTGCCTAGGCATGATAATGACCTTTTTCATCCTATGGCCAACAACTGTCTCCACTGGTGCCTTATTCAAACAAACTACATTACCATCAGAATCCTAATCCGCCCCAGCTACACCCTTATCCTCCTCATCCTGGTATATTTCTACAGTGACATCCTCAATCTCACTATCAGCAACTGGACTGGCAGTGCTCCTCCCAGTACTTGCAGGGGGCATGCAAATGGTGTTAGTAGCCTCCTTTTCCCATACAGTGTTGTGAAGGTCAGGCCTAGACATCGCAACCGCAGACAGTGCTAGCACCAGTGTATTCTCACTGCACCCCTGTAATTTTACAGCATACAACACAGGGCCAGTGTACATTGATTTTCACTACACCCCAGAATTGTTACAGCATAAAATACAGGGCCAGTGTACATAGATTTTCACTGCACCCTAGAATTATTACAGCATACAAGACAGGGCCAGTGTACATTGATTTTCAATGCACCCCTGAATTTTTATAGCACACAGGGCCAGTGTAATGTTATATGAACAGCAACACCCCTATATTTTACAGCATACAGCAGTGTGATTTTAATTTTTAACAACTGCACCCCTGAATTTTTATAGCATACAGGGCCAGTGTAATATTATTTGAACATCAACACCCCTATATAGTACAGCATACAGCAGTGTGCTTTTAAGTTTTAACAACTACACCCCTGAATGTTTATAGCATACAGGGCCACTGTAATGTTGTTTTAACAGCAGCACCCCTATATTTTACAGCATACAGCAGTGTGCTTTTATTTTTTAACAACTACTCCCCTGAATTTTGTATAGCAAACAGGGCCAGTGTAATGTTATTTGAACAACACCCCTATATTTTACAGCATACAGCAGTGTCCTTTTAATTTTTAACAACTCCACCCCTGAATTTGTATAGCACACAGGGCCAGTGTAATGTTATTTGAACAGCAACACCCTTATATTTTACAGCATAGAGCAGTGAACTTTTAACTTTTAACAACTGCACCCCTGAATTTCTATAGCATACAGGGCCAGTGTAATGTTATTTAAACAGCAACACCACTATATTTTACAGCATACGGCAGTGTGCTTTTATTTTTTAACAACTGCACCCCTGAATTTTTATAGCATACAGGGCCAGTGTAATGTTATTTAAACAGAAGCACCCCTATATTTTACAGAACACAGCAGTGTGCTTTTAATTTTTACCAACTGCACCCCTGAATTTTTACAACATACAGGGCCAGAAGAACACCTATATTTTACAGCATACAGGAGGACAGTGCCCCTGCACCCTGTACAACACAGTGACAGCCAGGACAGCAACACCCATGTACAGCTGCAGCAGCCGGCCATAACAGCACATGAAACACCAGTGACACCCCTAACACAGTACCAGGTACACCACTGTGACTGCAGCAGCACCCCTACAGAGCACACACTAACTCCACCCGATGCCACCACCCACAGAGAGAGACAGAGGTCTGTCTCCCTCACTCTCCAAGACCGGAGTGAAAATGGTGGCAACACGCTGCTGTTTATATGGAATCCAATACCCGTGAGAATCAGACAGCAGGATGATGACGTTTTGCCTCGTTCTGGCAGGAAGTCCTTAGCCGTGGTCGGATACCAGCTCGGAGCGTGAAGTTTGGGGGGGGGGGGGGGGGAAGAATGTTCGGTTCTCAGGTAACCGAACCCGTTCATCTCTACTGTTAAGCATTTCAAAGTTACAGGCTAAATTTACTAAGCAGTAGGTTTTGGTGTCATTTAGAGACTGACATCAGTTTCTGTATCTGGTTGATAGTATTAGCTAAGGAGTTTTTTTCATTTATAATCTGAGAAAAGATGACAGTGTATACTTTCAATCCTGAAATGCATCTGCTTGTGGTGTTGTAACCAACATGTGTAGGCCGTAGATGACTTCAGACCATGCCATAGGAGGTGTACTGCTACAGATGCAGCCTGAAAGAGCTGTTCCTGGACTCCAACCAGCTATGGGAGCTGCCCAAGGTGAGGGGCACAATGGAGGGTGGGGGTATGCAGCAGGAGGCACCATGCAGGCACAGGTGATTATGGGGGCTGGCAATAGGGGTCACCAGGTGGGTGAGAGAGAAGTAATAGACACTATATATGTGGGCAGTATATATAGAAGTGGCTGGAACTGTTATGTATAGGTTGGCACTGGAGATGGAGCAGATTGACATTTTCTATATATGTGACTGGCACTGTAAAGGTGGATGTAAATGGAGGAGAACTGTGCAAATGGACATCAGGGTAGAAGGGGCGCTATCACTACCTAACTATGCACTTCTTGAGCCCTGACTGTCTTGGTTCGATGGTGTATTCATTTCTGTTTGCAGATTTGGATGTGTTTTGCAGCTCAAATTGTAATTTTACTCCCATGTTTGCTTTACTAAATGGCCATCCTTTCTGCCACTGTTATGCTGCAATGTTTCACTGATGTATTATATTCCTTTAAACTGCTGTGTGTTTGTGCTGCTGTTCTGTTGCTTAGTAGTCAGTCAGCTCACTGCAGGCTTTGGCCAATATTGGTGAAATAATGTTGTGACCTGTGAGGTGGTAAATCTTGACTAGAAATGACTTGAAATTAATGTTACTGAGTTTAATACTGTAGGAACAAAAATAGGCCCAAATTATATGATTCTGGTCCCGGAATTGACATCAGATACCCGTCCTGAAAGCACCTGGACATGCCTGCATTTTTCAAAACACTCCCTGAAAACGGTCAGTTGACACCCATAAATGCCTTCTTCCTGTCAATCTCCTTGCAACGGCTGTGCGAATGGATTCTTCACTAAATCCATTGCCCAGCAACACTTTGTACCCGTACGGTGCATACGCATGCACAGTAGTAACCTGTTTGCTGCGCTGCGAAAAACGGCAGCAAGCGATCAACTCAGAATGACGCCCCAATGTGGGAAGTCTTCCTGATGAGAGTACAGAGTCACGGATCGAACCAGACACGTGAAACAATTTGTTGGACACACTAGGTCAGGCATGTCCAAACTGCGGCCCTCCAGCTGGGGTGAAACTACATCTCCTAGCATGCCCTGACACAGTTGTGCTGTCAGAGAATGCTAAAGCTGTGTCAGGGCATGCTGGGATGTGTAGTTTCTCAACAGCTGGAGGGCCGCAGTTTGAACATGCCTGCACTAGGTTTTCTGTGGTGCGCATAGTTCAGGATTACCCCTCTCAGACCTAAGGAACAGATGGTGCTACACTCTATCTCCAATTCAGGTGTTCTGTCTTAACTTCCCTGTACTCTCATCATCACATCAACCTGGTTTACCCCATTTACAATGCATCGCGACGTGGGTCCTTCCCGGGACCAACCCTGCAAGCTAACCGAGTTGGATTTCTGGGTAACTGGACCCGGGTAAACCCTTTTACATCACGCCGCTCCCAGGTTATCACTACCTGCTGCAGGAAAAGCAGCAGGTAGTGGAGAGTAGGATGTTGGGTGGGAGAAGGGAGGCTTTGTATGGGCATCCACTTAGAAATGGAAGGAGGTAGGGCCTCCCACAAGCTCTCTAGTGAAACTGTTGTACAGATCGGGGAGGGTCCGCTGCCTGCATTCGGCTGTCACACACACATGCTAGTGGCCCATGACCCCGTTTCAGCTCTCCCATGTTACTTGGCACTGGGTCATACTCTACATTACTCCCACCACTATGCCCTAGGCTGCCGCCTATACTGTCTTTTGGATAATCCAACTCTGGGGTGAAGTAATAAACTATAGGGGTTTTTTGATTAACTGTTCTTTTCTCTGCATTCTTCTTTTTATTACCATTAATGCTGCAGAATGGTCATTCTTAAGAATGTGATTTTTAGATGTTATCTGAGTTTATAGCAAAGCTAAGTCTAAGTGCTCGGGAGGATAAGCTTGTGTTATACTTCATTTTTACTCTTCAATTCTGTAATCAACAACCTTATTGACTGTAGATCTCAAAGCAGTGTCTAGCTGTGCAGTAAATTATGTTACTGCTATTAAATAAATGAAAGACGATTCCTCTATGTATCCAGTAATACGTTTTTTAAGAGTCTAGTCACGAATATTCAAGATTAAACACAAATTCTAGGAATGTGAACAGAGGTGTAACTATTCATTAACATTAAAAACTTGACAAAAAACTATTACATGGATTCAAATAGTGCAACAACTTGGGTGCATCATATGCTATCTATGGCTCATACACACAGTTGTTAAATGTAAGCATTTAAGGCGTATGCATTTTTGGCTCTTAAACTATAATATCTTATTACCATAAATCGCAAAGATGAAAAAAAAAGTTTTGTTTTTGGCAAAACGTTTTTGCACTTGCCAAAAAGTGGCTGTCCCAGGAACAGTGACCACGTTCTGAAGACTTTCAGCGCTGGCTAAGACATCCTGTGAAAGACATTCTGCTTTTAATATGCCCACTGATCATGTGCTGATCATAGTCCAGTCATACACAGTAAGTGCAGTGCCTGTCCAAGAAGCACATTGGAGGACCCCATCTGTCATGGGGTAAGCAGACCGCAGTGGAATGGCTAGTTCAAATGGTAGAACTCATTTTTTTTTGCATTATTTATTTCAGACATTACATGGATCTCACTGTTAATGTGAGAAGGAGTTGCACAGGGACAGGGGAGGGATTAGAAAAGATCCCTCTTTACTGTGCTTTCACCTAAAACTTATCTTCTAATATTGTAGATGACAAATACAGCAAGCTCCTTAAATATTCCTTTTTAGCACTTGATAATGTAGATTTGAAAAATATACCATTTCTATGGGAACAGTGGTGTTATGTGATGGCGCCACAATGTTTATGTAACATATTTGACCTAAATGAAAAAACACCCCAAAAAATTCAGAAATTGCTGTTTCCTCATGTCTTTCAGGGAGAAAATAAAGACTAATACCTTGGTCCTTCAATATGCATTATTAAATACTATGTAATCCACTTTCATAGTCAACAAACTAATATATGGAAACTAGAGATGAGCAGGCTTGGATCTCAAATTTATCCAATCTGAGGGAATCTGGACCAGGGCTTGGTACTCCCCATTAATTTCGGAATCCATAATGAGGCCAAACATCATCATCCCTAGCATCGAATCTCCCTGCAGCAGTCATTTGGACACCATTTCACACAGGACCGCCAGAGAGCTGTGTGCTATGATGGTCTGTGCTGACTCCATACTGTGTCCATACACTCCAGTGGCTGAGCTGATCTTACCCATCTATTCCGCTGTGTCCATCCACTTCAGTGGCTGAGATGACCTAATCCATCTGTGTCCACTGTGTCCATCCATTCCAGTGGCTAAGTGTCCACCCACTCCAGTGGCTGAGCTGACCTGACCTATCTATCCACTGTGTCTATCCACTCCAGTGGCTGAAATTACCTGACCTATAGTATCTGTGTCCACTGTGTACATCCACTCCAGTGGCTGAGCTGACCAATCGGTCCACTGTGTCAATTCACTCCGGTGCAGAGCTGACCTATCTGTCCACTCCAGTTCCCTCAGGCTCCTTAGTGTTGTTAGTATTGGCCGAACTAGATTACAGTACAGGCAGTTAGCAAGTCATTGGTTATTTTTTATAGTACACGTCCCTGCAATGCTGCGTCGCTGCCCTGACAGCCCTGCAAATGCCTATGTTAATTTATTGATAGTGTAAATATAGTCATGTCACAGAGTCCCTTTGACTACTGGAAGGACAAAGGCAATTTGGAGCATATGACAGCTCACAGAAAACAGGCAGGGGAAGAGAGAGTCAGAGAGAGAAGGCAGGGCCATTCTTCTACACTGTACTGATGCACGCTGGCCACACTGCCCACTCTGTAGCTCTGCAGATACTGTACAAGCAGTTGGCCCTAGGTGCTGAAAATGGGATTGGCCTGGGGGGGGCAATTGCCCCCCGACCCAGCCTGCCACTAGCAATGTTTCATAGATATGCTATAAACTGGCATATCTTTGTGCCACTGCTCTATTGCTTAGTCACCAGCCAGCTCGCTGCAGCCTTTGGCCTATCCTGGATGAAATCAATATTGGCCCTCATTCCGAGTTGTTCGCTCGTTATTTTTCTTCGCATCGGTGCGATTTTCCGCAAACTGCGCATGCGCAATGTTCGCACTGCGGCTGTGTCAAGAAAATTTGCTAAGAAGTTTGGTATTTTACTCGCGGCATTATGAGGTTTTTTCTTCGTTCTGGTGATCGGAGTGTGATTGACAGGAAGTGGGTGTTTCTGGGCGGAAACTGACCGTTTTATGGTGTGTGTGAAAAAACGCTGCCATTTCTGGGAAAAACGCGGGAGTGGCTGGAGAAACGGGGGAGTGTCTGGGCAAACGCTGGGTGTGTTTGTGACGTCAAACCAGGAACGAAACTGACTGAACTGATCGCAGTGGCAGAGTAAGTGTCGAGCTACTCAGAAACTGCTAAGAAATTTATATTCGCAATTTTGAGAATCTTTCGGTCGCAATTCTGCTAAGCTAAGATTCACTCCCAGAGGGCGGCGGCTTAGCGTGTGCAATGCTGCTAAAAGCAGCTTGCGAGCAAACAACTCGGAATGAGGGCCATTGTGAGCTGTGAGGTGGTCATAGTTGGTATTGACTGGAAATTAATGTTATTTGGGATAATACTGTAGAAACAAAAGAGGCCCAAATTAAGTGATTTTAGCAGTTTTTATCAATTTAAAAAAAATACAAATCCAAATTTGATTTTTTTTTCAAACAATGACAAAAATCATCTGTTAGTAAATGTGTGATTTAGACCCTGAAACAAAAACAAAATCAATTAAAAAAAATCGACCAAACATCAACTTTTAGTAACTATATAACCCCTAGGGTCTTATGTAATAGCCTGAGAGATGCAGGCTCGGCACTATTCCTGAAAGTCTGCTAATATATTTAAAGCAGCACTACTGTACATTGAAAAGCAAAACCAGCATCTCACAGACTATCACATTAGGTCTCTATTGTTAAAATCCTGGATTTGTTTGTTAGCCACAGTTAGTTTTAAACTGTCAAGTGACCTGATTTTATGTGGTGTTCAAAATGACAATGTCAGCCTAAAAGTGCTTAAAGTGGTCCTGGAGAGGGGGTGGAACTAACCCCCCCCCCCCTCCCGCCAAAGCTCTAAAGGGATGGCGCGCGGCACAAAAAAGGACATGGTCTCAAAAAAGAAAATGGCGTGGTCACCCAATAGTATCCCCAATTTAAATTATGTAGAGCTGCCCCCTGTAGAGCTTCTCCCAGTACAGATGCCCCCAGTAGAGCTGCCCCCTGTAGTTATGCCCCCAGTACAGATGTCCCCAGTACATATACCCCCTGTAGTTATGCCCTCAGTACAGATGCCCCAGTAGTTATGCCCCCTGTACAGATGACCCCAGTAGTTATGCCCCCTGTAGTTATGAACCTAGTAGAAGCTGCCCCAGCGCAGATGCCCCAGTAGAAGCTGCTCCCAGTAGTTATGCCCTGAATAGAAGCTGCCCCAGTACAGATGCCCCCTGTAGTTATGCCCCCAGTACAGATGCCCCCAGTAGAAGCTGCCCCCAGTACAAATGCCCCCTGTAGTTATGCCACCAGTAGAAGCTGCCCCCAGTAGAAGCTGCCCCCTGTAGTTATGCCCTCAGTAGAACCTGCCTCCGTAGTTAGGCTCCCAGTACAGATGCCCCAGTAGAAGCTGCCCCCAGTACAGATGCCCCCTGTAGTTATGCCCCCAGTAGAAGCTGTTCCCCAGTAGAAGCTGCCCCCTGTTCAGATGCCCCCAGTAGAAGCTGCCCCTGTAGTTATGCCTCCAGTAGAAACTGCCCCCAGTACAGATGCCCCCTGTAGTTATTGCCGCAGTACAGATGCCCCCTGTATTTATGCCCCCAGTAGAAGCTGCCCCATTACAGATGCCCCCAGTAGAAGTTGCCCCCTGTAGTTCTGCCTCCAGTAGAAGCTGCCCCAGTACAGATGCCCCCTGTAGTTATGCCCACAGTACAGATGCCCCGCATAGAAGATGCCCCCTGTAGTTATGTACCCAGTACAGATGCCCCCTGCAGTTATGCCCCCAGCAGAAGCTGCCCCAGTACATATGCCTCCAGTATGACTGCCACCAATAGAAGCTGCCCCCAAGTAGCTCCGGTTCACACACACAAAAAACAAAACACACAATACTCACCAGCCCTGCTTCCAGACTGATGACCTCCGCCTGGCGCCCGCTCCTCGGATCTATGGGAGAGACATCATGACGTCTTCCCCATAGCTCCACACAGCCGCACACAGCGGAAGCCAGAGCTCAACAGTGAGCTCTGGCTGCCGCCGAGGGGAAGGTGCTGGTGCATGCAGGTAACACAATCTCAGCGGGCGCCCGGCATCCCCATGTGGCTCTGGGTTAGGTGAACCGGAGGAGGTGGAGCTGCGCTACGTCTCCAATTAGAACTGATGGAATGCAGTTCCGCCCTGTTCCAGCTCACTTTAACTTCTGCAGCCTACATCTTTTTAAACAGCTCAGTTCATTTTATTTAAATAGGCAATACACAAAATTATATGTTGTGTGTAGTGTTGTGTGTCAGTGGCATCATGTCATATTTTTATTGATTATTTTTTATTCTTGCTGCCAACCATGGGAAACTGAACTGTCAAACATGTTGAAGAGTCTTCCTTCTCAATATGGCAGTCAAGCTCTTTACTGATCATGTGCAGGGGCCATCTAGTCTGTATAGAGAGCCATGGTGGGAGACAGAACTCTCCTGTTAGCTTCTATGTGAGACCTATTTAATACCTACTACCTATTTGCAGCATACACTCACTGGCTGTTGAGCAGTATGAAATCCAACTCAACTCAAGCTCCACTCCATCATCACTGTACATGTAACAGTGAGTACTGCTGTACCTGCTATCAATAAATAAACACCACTAGTTAAGTAACTGGGCTTTTCCTAGATTGAGTCATCTGTTGGCGAAGCCAAAGGGTTCATGTGGGCATTATACACAGGTGCAGCAGATACTTATGAAAATTTGGCAAGTTTTGATCATATTTGTGCAGAAAAGGTAAGAAGGGGAGGCAGTGCCTTATCTGTCATAAACTTCTTACTCCAGAGTTTTGGCTATAAAAAAATATTAGAACAGAAAGAAGATATTTCTAATATATTATTTGTATTTTTCATATACTTTATATAGTCAAAACTCTGGCGTATGTGTTAGTATGACAGGAAAGGCTCTGCGTCACCTCACCGCACATCGCTGCTGCACAGTACACAATGCAAACACATGCAAAGTATGTATGGTGCTGCAAAAACAAGATAAAAAAGGCTCTTGTTTGTTCAATTGAACCAGTGCTTTTCTTATTTATTAAAGAAATTCTGCAATATTGCTTGACACTTATTTATTAGTCTGTGTGTTTATTACAGATTTTGTGAAAAATCCTGGCTGTTATAAAAATAAAATAATTAAAAAATATATATATTTTTTCTATCTTTTTTAGCATATTATTAAGATAGTGATGCAGCATATATTATATTAGCTAGGTAGTGCTACCTGGCGTCTGTCTGTTACACCTATCTGTGCTACAAAATAATGATTTCTTATTACTAATAAAGACGACCAATTGTTCCTGTTCTTTTCAAATGTAAGGAGGGGGTGGGTGCTTGACTGCACATCCTGATTCTAAACAATATAAAAAAGTGTTACTGTGCTGAGACAAGTAATGCCACACAGAACAAAGAGAAAATGCAGGTGCACACTCTGAACAGTGATAATCTGAACAATCACTGTATAATAAACTCTGCATTTTAACATGAGTAAAATAGAGGTTCTTTACATCAAGTGGGGCTGTAACATTCCTAAGGTTTAAGTGAAAATCACAGAACCCTGGGGGCCAGCACAATCTAACTGCCCCAAGTCATCACCATTGTGAGAAGCAGCAATTAAAGGGCAGTATTCAAATTATATATCACTCCCTGGGGGAAATGTAATACGGTGTGAGAATCAGAAAGTTAGAGATTTTGGTTACACCTTAACTATTACACCTGTTGCTAGATCAGTAACTTGTTCTATTTTATAGGAAACAAATTGTTTCTAAACTTATTTTTATTGTGTATATGTAAACTGGCCAGTGGTTGTTCTTAAATTGTTTATGTATCTTAAATAAATGAAATAATTATTTAATCCTGTGTGCTGTAACAATCTAATTTTTTTCTGTTATTGTGCCTTTGCAAGGGCTGATAACCCTCGAGTTACTAGCTGCAACAAGAATTAATTTGATCAAGCGTCTAGTCAACTGTGTGTTTATTTTTGTCTTACCGAGTGCCTGCCTGTTACGTGCCACCTGTCTGTACTAAAAATTAAGTCTATATTATTAATATTAAAGAAGACTAATTGTTCCTGCTCTTTTAAAATTTAAACAAGTGACACAGTGTATATATTTTATTAGCTTTGTTGGGTAACCGGGTGCCTGCCTGTTACGTACCCCCTAACTGTGCTGCAACAAAAATATTCTGATAATTAGTACAGAAACCAATTGTTCCTGCTCTTTTAAAATGTAAACAATAATAGTCTGTCATCTTTTTTATAATGATTGAATTACAGTAAATAATTATTTGCACAGTTCATTGTTAAGAGTGACACAGTGTATATTATTAGCCAAGTCATGTTACTGAGTGTTTGGTATTCCCATCAACTGTACCCCAAAATCATAAGTGGGAAAATATTTTTTTTTTAACTTTGCTGGCGACCAACAAAATTCTCCAGTCTTAATAAAACTCCTCATAAAATAGGTATTTTCTGCCAAAAAATGTGAAATTGCCAACATGCTATATGCCACATGCAGTAACAAGAAAAGACCCAGACCATGACCTTCTCTGTGAGTGGTGGTCCTGCTACTGCTGTTTCATGCAATAAAAGGCCTGTTGTAAAAACAAGGGCATCTTCTGTAACCTCACATTCAACACCTTCTCACTCTAAGTCTAGATGTGTCCCTTAAAAACACACAAATCAGTGTGCAAAAAAGAACAATAATGCTGAAGAACAGACTGTGGGGGTAATTCTGAGTTGATCGCAGCAGCAAGAAAGTTAGCAATTGGGCAAAACCATGTGCACTGCAGGTGTGGCAGATATAACATTTGCAGAGAGAGTTAGATTTGGGTGGGTTATTTTATTTCTGTGCAGGGTCATAACTGGCTGCTTTATTTTTACACTGCACATTAGATTACAGATTGAACACACCACACCCAAATCTAACTCTCTCTGCAAATGTTATATCTGCCCCCCCTGCAGTGCACATGGTTTTGCCCAATTGCTAAAAAATGTCCTGCTGCGATCAACTTGGAATTACCCCCAGTGTTCAGTAACTTTATAATATGTTAGGAGAGTTTTAGGGTGTCCACAATAGCTTTGTCTGAGTCTGGTATTTCAGATGCTGACACTGTAATCCTAGAGAATCCTTCTTCCACCATTTCTGAACCCTCTGCAAATGTGAAAATGAGTAGTAGTAAAGTAAGGATAGTGATGGCTTAGATTTAGACATGGAAATTGAGGATGCTACTGTGGAGGTTCAACAGGATGAGGGGTACATTTGTGTATCTGATACTAATGAGGATTTTGATAATGAATGTGTTGTACAAGAATAAGTTTATCATATTCAGGAGGGGATGTTGTTTATGTCAAAGTCAGTCAGTCAATAGTGGCAGACGTTCTTGCTAGTGAAAATACAAAGGAGGAGGATATTGTCATGCCTAGGCATAGGACCAAAAAAGCCATCTATTTCATGTGGAATTATTTTTACCCAAATACTGATGTTTGCCAAGGCATCTGTACCATTTGTGAGTCCAAAATTAGCAGAGGAAGTGAAGTTAACTATTTTGCCACCACATCCCTGTTATGTCATTTGCAGTAAGTTCATGCTAATTATTTATCAAAATTTTAAAAATACTGTAAAACAATAGCTAGCATTCCAGCATTGGCTCCAACAGTTTGTCCCAGCACATGCAATCTCCACCACAAGCATCCTTATCAACCTTCTCATTAAGGATCAGAGGTAGTACGGCTGTATCCTGTTTGTAAAGGTTAGCCAATTCCTCCCCTATCAAAGATTCCAGAGAAGAATCCTTCAATGCAAGGGCTGCTGCTGGTGATGACTCTTCATCCCAGAAGTGGACCAATGAGACAAAAAGTACTAGTTTCAAACAACAGATAACTGTGAAAGAAGCATTTGCCACCGGAAGAAAGTATGACAGCCAACATCTTGTTGCACAGCGAACCACGGATGCCGTGATGACGATGATAGTATTGGATCATTAGATCTAATATTTGCCATCAATGCATCTGGTTTTAGACAACTAGTTGAGGTCATTGAGGTCATGTGTCGTTGCTACTAAATTCCACCTCCATTCCAGTTTACCAGAACAGTAACTCCTCACCTATACTGGAAAGTTAAACAAAGTTATGTGCCTGCAAAATGCCATTGTGCCGACTCTCCACTTAACTACAGGTATGTAGGCAAGTGGTACTGGTCAATATAAAGATTGCATGACTGTGACAGCTTACTGGGTGGGTGTATTGCCTTCAGCAGCCTCAACAGCAGCAGTAACTAACACACAACACCAGCTCATTTACAAGCAGTCTTAACTATGAGGCAAACTGGTACCAATCTGTTGAAAAAACTCAAAGATGTGGTAGCAAAGTGGCTTACTCTGCTAAAAGTCTACTCAGAATTTTTCATTTCTGATACTGCAAGCAACATTGTATGAGCATTACAAGTAGGTGAATTTTAACACGTACCATGTTTTGTACATACAATAAACTTGGTGGCTTAGAGATTCCTAAAAAATGACTGGTGCTTGCAGGACATGCTGACTGTGGCCCAAAAAAATCTCTATACATAACTCTGCAATAACACCACCTGCACACACATCATTTCCAACAAAACATTGCATGAACGTCTATATTTTTCCACACGGTCTTACTTTGTTGTCCAATTGCTGTTGCTAATTTACCGCAAGGCAAAAATTTCAGCCTGATAGTATTTAGGGCTATCCAATTATAGCACATTTTACAGTATGGTAAATTACCCATTTTTAGGCAATAACACAAGGCATCCAGAATAAGTTCCCAGACCCATGTGTTATTGTTGAAAAAAGTGGTCTCTGTGGACTGCTCATTGGGGATTCTGCTACTCATGCCTGAGGCACACGAAGCCTATTCTCTGATAAGTGCCGGCAGTCAGGCCTAATTGGATAACCCCTGGGACATCCGTTAACTGCGGTACTTTACAGCAGTTAATAAGATACCCCTATGTATTGAAATCATTGGCAGCAGCTATTGGGGCAATACATTTCATTAACAATTTACCAGAGATCTAGAATTCACTTAAATGGTCCTTCAAATGGACAGTATGTTATGACTTTAAGGTTTACCTAGCAAATTTGGAAAATTTTGGTATCTGATTCAGTCAAAATCTGATCCTTAAATATCTTTGCCTCATTTTACTCCTTTTTATTTATATTTATCTTCTTAGAAAAAGTCCTACAGTAGCAGAACGGAAATACATTATCTGTTCACAAGACATTATAAAAGTACAATTCTAATGTACCCCCTTTAAATATCCCAAACAAATTCACACAGTGAAGACAAAGAGCAGAAAGAGCTTCCTCTGTTGTTAATCACTGTAATTAAAGTCCATATGATATTGATATCTACATGCAATTGTATGTAATCTGTTCCTGGCAGTAAAGCTGTGTACATGTTTTGATGTTAATCTTTGTCTTCCAGGGGGAAAAAAAACAAACAGACTGAAAATAAACAGATGAAAGTATAGATTATATTGTGCAGGCACGCTTAAACTTCCAGCATCTGCAATTTCATTTCATGTGCTCTGTTAATGACTGTATTAAAGCCTGTATTCATCAACAGGTGCCAGGAAACAAAGCAGGAACGGAAAAATACAGCTCAAACATTATAAAATAATAAAAAATGATATATCATAAAGCACGCAATCATTTCTTTCACCGAGTCCCATCTGGAAGTAAGCAGCCCTTTTTATCAGACTGCTATGTAAAAAAAAATCTAATTTAAATCTCAATACATAATACACCATGTGATTTTTTTTTTTTTTTAACCCAGCTGCTCCAAATTAGGTTTATATACACAAAGACAAATGAAGAGTATGAGACCACAATATACATGTTATTGACATAACTTTACATGCACTTCACCTCTCCGCCAGGTCATTTGCTCTTTGAGAGAACTTCTAAGGGATATGTGTGATCTAAATGATTTTTCTCAGTTTAGGGATTTCAGGTTAGTTGAAACATTTTGCAAAGGAACACTATATGCTAGTATTAACTGGACTATTGTTAGCAATGATGAGGAGAGATGAGATATTTTAAAGAGTTGTTTCTATAGTCTAGAGACATTTAAATATTGTCTGATATGGTTCCTTGTAATACAATATTTTAAAAGTTGAAAATCTTTTAAAACAGACATTATCAGAACTTTTGAAATTATGTAATCAAGATACCAGGTACCAGTGTTCGTGCTAGTCCATAGTCTATCCCCACAACACTCTAAGGTAGAGTTTCTATAATATACTGTACCTATAATCAGGTACATGTTTGAATTACAGTAAAGAGGTTTCTGTGACTTCAAGTCTGCATTTCGCCTGATTTCCATCAGACACAACACCTATCCTTGATTAAAGGGACTGTACATTATAGAAGCCCTACTAGAGTTGACATTGCCTCAGGCTCATACTTCTATAGCTGAGGTTTAGAAAATTACTCACGTCAGGATTGGGGTTGGTAATTTTGTCAATGCAGCCTACTGAAACATCAGGAAAGTCTAAATAAGGCACATGACACTAGGCTATAGGCCTTTTTTTAATTTACAGAAATCCATGAAGTACTTTTTTAACCACATTAAGAAGCTGTTGCAGGGATGGTCATAAAATAGGACTAATTTAGAAACATAAAGAGCAAACAAAACCTTCTATATTGCACAGCTCAGCATTGGCAACATATGTGCTTGGTTTATGGCAGACAAAGATGATATATACTTACACTTTTTAACCTTGTGTTTTGCTTGCTAAATATGCATTCACTTTTAGTTACCAATTAATGTTTGAAATGTCTCTAACAGAATAGTAACAATTCTCCATCTCATATTTGAAAATATAAATTGCTAAGATATGCACCAAATCGCTTATTATGTACCAATAACAAAATAAACATACAAACAAATAAAAAAAACGGGCTGTTGCAGTCCTTGCAAATAATAGTTCTTAAGTGTACTGTGCAGGGTGGTCCATTAGTGTGTTAATGAGAATAGAATTAACATTGCAACACGGTGGAGAGCACTTCCAACAT
Organism: Pseudophryne corroboree; assembly: GCF_028390025.1. Taxonomy (NCBI): domain Eukaryota; kingdom Metazoa; phylum Chordata; class Amphibia; order Anura; family Myobatrachidae; genus Pseudophryne; species Pseudophryne corroboree. Next base: position 517,070,325 of record NC_086447.1, on the reverse strand, counting down.
ATCCTATAAACTTAATGTTAAAACTCGAGAATGATTAAAGTTACGTTAAAACAAAGAACACCATTGTTTTTCTTTCTTGACTACATTAAATGAAAGGCTCCTGTCCTCCCTCCACAGTCCTAATATAGATATTTGTGAGGACATGAGAATGTTGACATGGTCATAATGTCAACACATGTAGACAGTGATGACATGACAACATGTTAGAATGTTGTCATTTTGTCTTCTGTATCAGAAGTGACTTATCTTCTCCTGGCAGCTGCAACAAGCTCCAGCTGTGTCTTTTGGGTCTTGGTGGTCATACAATCATCAATTCTGAATCAGACCTTTGATCCTCCAGTGTTTCAGTGAGTATTTCTGCTTTATCCCTTATCTCTAATCTTTACAGCTAACCTCCCTCTAGTACCTAACCCCAACATCCCTCACAGCCTAATCCTCCCATCCACATTCTAAACCTAATATCAGCATTCTGTGAATGTTGACATGGTGCCCATCAACATTTTAGACATGTCTACATGAAAAGTTTTGACATTCTGATGTCTACATTATGAATGTAGACATGGCTATTAATAATATTTTGACTACATCCCTTTGTTACACCTCTCTGGGTGCAGGCAGGCATAACTGCCAGAACCATGCAAGTCTGTATCTGATACTTTTTTGAATTATGCAGAGCAATTTCACACAAGGTACACAATCCAGCTGGCACAGCAGTCACTTTGCCTCAGCCACTGCATGTTCTGAGGTTATCATAGTGCTTCTCTTGTCTTTCTCTTCTCTTTGTTTTTGAGTCTCAATTTCTAAATCTATGTAAATCAATTTTTATCATACCATTGAAGTTAGGACCATCCAATTGGCAGATGCACCTTGTAAACAATGGATGGCTTGCCCATAAAACTGTAGCAAAATACTGTCATTACATTTGTATTATTATCTCTGTTTAACTATCGGACAGATGAGAGCTGGAGTAACCTTGGTTGTACACTTGTAATTAATCCCCCTCACCGTACATAAACCAATTGCTGCTTAAAAATTTATTGAAAAAATAATTTTTTATTAAATTTGTTTTTTTTTTTTAATTGCCAACTTCAGCAACTGGTCAGCATGTATTACAGGTTTGTAAGAGGTGTTGGGTTTTTAACATCTCTCTAATTATCAATGATCATTGCAGGAATTAAACTTGCTACTATTATGCCTAAGTTTTATGTATTGCAATATGTGGTAGCACATTGTATATGTTTCTAAATTTAGGCGACACATTTATTCTGACCATCCTGCTGGGTGGCACTCTTTATGGACAGACATGGTGGACATTTGATGTGATAAGGACTAGGGAATTCCTAGTTTTAGTCCAGGTGATGCAAGTCAACATGAGACCTGGAGGGTTTAAAAATGTGCAAATGCAGCATAAAGTTAATGGAAAGTAATACAAGGAATAACTGCAAAGGGATAAAGAACCTGCACAATCCTAACTACTTGTACCTGCCAAAAACAGGAAGACATTGGGGTAAATTTACTAAGGTGGGATTTTTTTTTTTTAGAACTGGTGATGTTGCTCATAGCAATCAATCAGATTCTATGTATTATCTTCTAGAAGCAACTCGATAAATGTTAAGTAGAATCTGATTGATTGATTGATTGATTGATTGTTATGAGCACATAAGATGGGTGTTATCCCAATTTCACTGGATGGGGAAAAACAGTTTTTCTGACGATGATCACAGTATTTATAGAATAACCACTCTCCCTATCACTATGTTATACCATGAACAGAATAGGTGATTGCTAGTACTTCACACCAGGAAATTAGAGCCTAATGACATGCAATGTAGTGCAATGTAGTTGGAAAACCTTCAGGTACAATAGTGAAAAACATTTATATGGTATGAAGAAAGGGTGAATAAAATTGGGAGATTAATATGAAAGTGGCTGCAAATAGGTTGGTAGCGGTCTAAAAAATATGTCAAATTGTTGCTGCCTACCTGTACACAACTTTTACAACATACTAGTGTCATACAATAGAGAGAACATTGTAGTGATTAAATACAAAACAAAGTATCTTAGTGACACAATCAAATACAGAGACATTTCTAACTACTTACACAGAACACATAGAGCATACCAAGGGCAACCATAAAATACAGTAAGTATACCATTGACTGCCATACAATTCAGACAGCATCTAAGCAAATATTCTACAATACTGAGTTACTTCATAGTAACTGAATGCAATACAATACAGAGAAAATACTAATAACTAATATAGAAATAAACAGTGTGCATACAAGGGATGACAGTACAGGTTGAGTATCCCATATCTGTTATTCTGAAAACTGTAATATTCCCAAAACTCTAGGTTTTTGGAAGCTGTGACATGTAATCAAACTTGGAGCATGACTTGGCATCAGATACCCCATTGCTCCGGCTCTGTCACTGATATCTACAGGGCTTTTGGATACTTTATGGGGCTCCCCCTTCTACAGCTATCATAGCTGCTCTGTAGGGCCCCATTCCTGTGTGCTCTCCTTCCCACCAGCTTCCCTCCATCACAGCTAATCACCAAGCAGTTCCTGGGTTCCTCTCCTGATGTCTTTGCCCTTGCTCTCCTGGCAGAGTGTCCTCTTCATCAGTGGCTCCCAACTGGACCTGTGGCAATTGGGACTTCTGGGGTTGCCTGCCTCCTGGGCTCATCTTCTCTATGCTGACATGGTCCTAGGTGCTGCTGCAGATATTGCCTCCTCTGCTCCCCTGGCAGAGTGTCCGCTCCCATCATTGGCTCTCAAAAGGACCAAGTGCTGACCCCGCAGCAATCAAGCTGCTAAGACTGTCTGCCTTCCAGCAGCTCTGCACACAACTCCTCCACATTCCCCATTGCAGCTGCATATGTCGCCATTTCCACTCCTCTGACAACGTATCCTCTCTCATGAGCAGCTCCTGGCGGGACTCTGCAATGAACCCACAGCCCTCGGGACTCCTGGGACTGCTTGCCTCCTGTCTGTTCCACTTGGTACGCATTCCAAAATCCGGAAAAGTTGGATATCTGAAATGCTTCTGGTCCCAGACATTTTTTATATTGGAGAAACTTAAAATTCCACTCTACTCCATTCACTTCTGAGACACCATAACCCAGATTCTTTTATTCAAGATGAAATAATGGAAAGACAGTTTGATTAACACACAAATATAGCATGGAGTTCAAAACACATATAAACAATCTAGGACAAATGTAGACATCAATAAACTGTTTTTGAGTAATCCTCTAGCAACTCAAAGTACACAAGGTTTAGAGCAGGCATTCCCAACCACGGTCCTCAAGGCACACCAACAGTGCAAGTTTTAGTGATATTCAGGCTGCAGCACAGATGGTTAAATCAAAATAACTGAGCTACTAATTAAGTCACCTGTGCTGAAGCCTGGATATCACTAAAACATGCACTGTTAGTGTGTCTTGAGGACCGTGGTTGGGAATGCCTGGTTTAGAGTACCAAGTGCAGAGCATAAATACCAAAGAAGACAATCACCAAATTATTTACACAAAGTCTTTAGTAACCGTGACACAATGGTTGTTGCATGCCTCTTTATTGTAAAACTGCAGGTAATACATTACACAGAAGACAGATTCATACATCAACTCTGTACAGCACAAAATGAGATCTGATGTACAGTATCCTTCCACTAAATACAGACAACAACAACGACTACTGTATATACACCACTCTCCTGGCAACATAGATAAAAGCAGACATACTGTAGAAAAAGGTTCTCACAATAAAATGTTTATGTTACCACAGAAGACTACAGTTAAAAATCAATTATAACATTTATTACATACAGTACATACACCAACCTCACAGTTACAGCAGAATGTAGTTACATACTGTATAATGAAAAATAAATTAGATAAAAACCATTAGAATCAATAACTAATAGCCACTAATGCAGAAAATAATCCCCAGCAGTTAACTCCACAATAGGCAAGGTGCAGAGGTGGAATTACCGCCAGTGCAACCAGTGCGTTGCACTGGGGCCCGCCACTGTCCAGGGGCCCAAAGCATGTAATGAGTCAAACTGACTCATTACATGCCGCTGTGTGCTGCGGGCAACTGCTGCCCGCAGCACACAGCCGTCCGCAGGACACAGGAGAGGAGTGCAGCGGTCACGAGGGTAAGGAGGGAGGTGGAAGGAGATGGAGGAAGGAGCCGCAGCAACGCTTTGCTACTGGTTGAGGCGCTGCTACTGCTGTCCCTCTGCTTCACTATAGGCTGTCTTCCGAGAACAGCCTATAGTGAAGCAGAGGGACAGCAGCAGCAGCGCCTCCACCAATAACACAGCACTGCTGTGGCTCCCTCCTCCACCTCCCTCCTCCTCCTTCTCTCCTGCCCGGGAATCGTGATCTGCCAGAAGCTGCACCGAGGAGCCTGAGCCAGCGGAGAGGGTAATTATAATTTTCTTTCTTTCTTTCTTTCTCTCTTTCTTTCTCTCTTTCTTTCTCTCTTTCTTTCTTTCTATGTGCAAAAAGGGGGACTGTCTGCCATAATGTGTAAAAAGGGGGAATCTGCTTGCCGCAATGTGTAAAAAGGGGGAATCTGCCTGACGTAATGTGTAGAAAGGGGGAATCTGCCTGATGCAATGTGTAAAAAGGGGGCATCTGCCTGATGCAATGTGTAAAAAGGGGGACGCTGTCTGCCGTAATGTGTAACAAGGGCACGCTGTCTGCCGTAATGTGTAAATAGGGGACGCTGTCTGCCGTTATGTGCCAAAAGTGTACACTGTCTGCCGCTATGTGTAAAAAGGGCGCGCTGTCTGCCGTTATGTGTAAAAAGTGTACGCTGTCTGCCGATATGTGTAACAAGGGCGCGCTGTCTGCCGTTGTGTGTAAAAAGGGGACGCTGTCTGCCGTTATGTGTAAAAAGTGCACGCTGTCTGCCGCTATGTGTAAAAAGGGCACCCTGTCTGCCGTTATGTGTAAAAAGGAGGACGCTGTCTGCCGTAATGTGTAAAAAGGGGACACTGTCTGCTGTAATGTGTAAAAAGAGGAATCTGTCCACTGTAAGGTGTAAGAGAGTCTCTACCTGGTGTAGTGGTGCTACTGTGCGGCGTAATTTGAATAATGGAGACTACTGTGCACCGTTTTATGAATTGGTATTATTTTGTGGCCACACCCCTTCCCCACGAAGCCACGCCACTATGTATTTTTGCACGCGCCTATGGCGTGCACTTCCCCTGTTTTGCATGCAGGGGTGGGGCTCCGATGCCGTTTCTTGCACACAGTGCTAAAATGTCTAGTTACGGCACTGTTGCTAGGTATCTATTTCTCTGGCCCTGAGCAGGTCCCCCTCACCAGATCCTCTCCAGGGGTGAGGGGGTGGACTTGGATGGGATGGGGGGAGGGGGGCAAAGCATTTTGTCGCACCTGGGTCCACCGCTCGCTAGTTCCGCCACTGGCAAGGTGTGTACCAGCCGGTCCCTGAGTTGCCATACTTCAAGTGGAGCTGCCATCATTAAGGTCCCAGGATCTGTCCCGATCAGTGATACCGATGCTTTCTTTTCGCATCCATACAGTGCACCCTGTATTGGTGCATTGGAGCAATGTGGCTGGTCTGGGTAAAAAAAACACTCACTGCACTCAATCCAGCAGCACAGGAAGGCAATGCACATTTTAAAGATGCTGCGATAACTGATGGATGGAACTAGTAGCAGCTGAAGAAATGACAACTGGTGGCATGGTTAGAGCCCATAAACTTCCTAACGTGTTTCTTCTAGGTCTTTTGCCGTTGAGGGCACTCTGAAGAAACAGTCAACCTCAAAAGACAGCGAAACATGAAAACATGTACAGTAATTAGCATTTTTATTGCTGATAATACTTTTTTAAAGTCTTTTGTCTACTTCCAATGTGCCTTTTTCTGCAGGAGGGCATTTAGTGGATCTACAGATGGATCCACGTTTATCTTGGCCTTTAATAGGATTAACTGTGACTGGGCATTCGGAGTGTAGTACTGTGAAAATGTCTGGCAAGATCTTGTGGTAATAATTCACCAGGCCCAAGTAAGATCTCAGTTGAGACAAAGGGGGAGATGTACTAAGCCTTGAAAAGTGATACATTTCACAGAGATAAAGTACCAGCCAATCAGCTCATAACTGCCATGTTACGGGCTGGGTTTGAAAAATGACAGGACCTGATTGGCTGTTACTTTATCACTGAGAAATGTATCACTTTTTAAGGCTTAGTACATCTCCCCCCAAAAGCTGGGGGTGGGGTGCTTGTAGTATTACCTGATTTTTATCATTCAACTTGTGCAGGCCATCTATTGATTATAGAACATGTGCACAATAGGAAATGCTTTCTTGGAAAATGCAATTTTTTCTTTATTTCATCTTTATTGCCATATTCTTGCAGTTGGGTTAATATGCTTTCCAAATAGTTTAGATGGTCCTTACCATCACAATTATGTCATCCAGGTAAATTGCATATCTGGTATTCATTTCCAAACTAGATCCATTGATCTCTGCCATATCACTGGGATGGAAGATAGTCCAAACACAAGACTGTTATATTGGAATAATCCTTAGTGTGTATTGATAGTCAGGCATTTCTTGGATGCTTCCTCTGTTGTCATCTGTAAGAGCGCTTGAGGTCATGCTCCAAGCCTACTAGCATCCTGAGTGAGAAACTTTCGAAGCCCCCCCCACGTGCGCATGCTCCTGGAAAAGTGGGTGTGGCCTCACAACTTCATATTATCAAACTATAAATATATTTTCACACCGCCTCTACACACACAGTTTGCAGCCTTACACATAACAGCCACAGTAGTGTTCATTACGCATAATGACCCCCAGCAGTGCAGTGCCAGATAGACATGATATGCCCCGCAGCAGTTCCAGATACACGATATGCCCCCAGCAGTGCCAGTTACGCATGATATGCCCTGCAGCAGTGCCAGTGGCGTAACTAAAAAATTTTCTCCCCCCAAGCCAAAAAATTCTTCGGCGCCCCCCCCCCCCCCCCATATCCACCATAATTGGCACCAGTAAAGGGACAAACATGCGTGCGCCTTCGGCGCGTGCTGCCAAAAGGGGGTGTGGCTTTGCTGAAATGGGTGTGGTTTCGCATAATGGGGCATGGCATTGCAGGAAAAGACTACCTTATACCCCAGTTTTGCAACCTGCACGCCCAGACGTTGGCCACCACAGGAAAGAAAAATAATCCTGATTCATGCCCCTTACATTATTTGTCATTTTTCCTCCTTATAGTAATGCCCAGTATACATTATGCCACATACTGCAATGGCCCTTAGACATTATGCCACACACAATAATGCACATGACACAATATGCACACACCGTAATGCCCCCGACACATTATGCCACACACCGTAATGCCTGTGACACATTATGACAGGAATCGCAATACCCGTTATACATTATGCTACACACTGCAATGCCCCTGATACATTATAGCATATACAATGTCTGTGACACATTATGACACACACCGCAATGATCCTGAGACATTATACCACATACCACAATGCCCGTGATATAGTATACAACACACTGTAATGCCTGACACATTATGACACACACCACAATGCCCGTGATACATTATGCCACACACTGCAATGACCCTGAGACATTATACCACATATCACAATGCCCGTGATATAGTATACCATACACCATAATGCCTTTGACACATACCGCAATGCCCGTTATACGCTATGCCACACACCACAATGCCCCTGAGACATTATACCACATACCACAATGCCCGTGATATAGTATGCCACACACCGTAATGCCTGTGACACATTATGACACACACCGCAATGTCCGTGATACATTATGCCACACACCGTAATGCCCATTACACATTAAGTTCTACAGTAAGGCTAATAATTACTTTTAAATTACCTGCTCGTTGCCAGGGGTTTCATGCTCTTGGTTCCATGCACGGTGCCAGGGATTTTCATGCTCAGGGTGTCATGCTCGTTGCCAGGGGTTTCATGCACTGGGTGTCATGCTCGTTGCTAGGGGGTAGTGCTTGTTGCTAGGGACATGCTTCTAGTGCCAGGTATTCCCCCACAGTGCCAGGTACTCACGTGCCCCCAGTGCCACATATGCCCCCTCAGTGCCTGCCACATATGCCCCCAGTGCTAAATATACCCCTCAGTGCCACATATGCCCCCAGTGCCAGATATTCCCCCACAGTGCCAGGTACTCACGTGCCCCCAGTGCCACATATGCCCCCTCAGTGCCTGCCACATATGCCCCCAGTGCCAAATATACCCCCCCAGTGTCACATATGCCCCCAGTGCCAGATATTCCCCAACAGTGCCAGGTACTCACGTGCCCCCAGTGCCACATATGCTCCCTCAGTGCCTGCCACATATGCCCCCAGTGCCAAATATACCCCCCCAGTGCCACATATGCCCCCAGTGCCAGATATTCCCCCACAGTGCCAGGTACTCACGTGCCCCCAGTGCCACATATGCCCCCTCAGTGCCTGCCACATATATGTCCCCAGTGCCAAATATACCCCCCCAGTGCCACATATGCCCCCAGTGCCAGATATTCCCCCTCAGTGACTGCCACATATGCTCCCCCAGTGCCGCGCTCCCCCGCTCTCCCCCGCCATGCTCCTTTGTGATGGAGGGACACGGAGTGCACAGCGTGCGCCTCTCCTGTGTCCCTCCTGGGTCTCCGGCGGGTCTGTTAAAGGAAGTGCCGGTTCGTGAGCCAATCAGAGCTCACGAACGGCACTTCCTTTATTAGACCCGCCGGAGACCCAGGAGGGACACGGGAGAGGCGCGCGCTGTGCCCTCCGTGTCCCTCCTTACAGCAGCGGAGGAAAGTAGACTGCAGATTGACATGCGGACGCTCGTCCGCATGTCAATCTGTGCTAAATCAGTGGCGCCCCCGCAGCCCCTCGCCCCCAAGCCACCGCGAGGGCTGCGGGGGCAGTAGTTACGCCACTGAGCAGTGCCAGATACACAATATGCCCCGCAGCAGTGCCAGATACACATGATAGGCCCTGCAGCAGTGCCAGATACACATGATACGCCCCACTGCAGTGCCAGATACACATGATACGCCCCACTGCAGTGCCAGATACACATGATATGCCCTGCTTCAGTGCCAGATACACATGATATGCCCTTGCAGCAGTAGTGTCATATACACATGATATGCCCTGCAGCAGTGCCAGATACACATGATATGCCCCGCAGCAGTGTCAGATACACATGATATGCCCCGCAGCAGTGTCAGATACACATCATACTTGCCTACTTTTGAAAACTAGTTTCAGGGAGTATGCGCCATCGAGGGGGTGTGCCATGCTCCACCCAGTGGGCATGTTGAGCTTCACTCATATATTGCCACTGAGGGGTCTTTTTAGATATTTTGCTGGTCGCATATGTGACTTTATGCTAATGCTATTAAACTCCCTTCCCGTGGTGTAAAATGTGCGCCTGAATGCACAAGGACTGGAATGCCCACATTTAGTCACAATCATATGAACCACTACTAGGACTTGCACCAGCCCTAAGCTAGGTGCAGAATCTTTGTCAGAGCATATCTCCTATGTGCTCAGTTAAGTTTGAGTTTGAAACCATGCCTACTTCACTCCAATCACCCATCAGACAGGAAATGTTTGTGCAGCTGATTTCTGTTCAATAAGTACAAGATAGAAATGCAAAATAACCCTATATACATACACAGACCCCCTCCCATAGTACAAGGTTACCTTTCCTCCTCCTGAGGTCACCCCCAGACAGGTATGTAAGGAGCACCCCCTTCAATGAGTAGAGCACGCTGAGTGTGGCTTTGGCAGTCATGGGTTTGACAGTTCATATCAAACCCATGCAGGAAGCAGACACAATACACCAGTGACGCGCGGTGAGGTCAATGGCTGGGGAGGCACTGGCTAGTATCAGTCGGATTTACTGCAAGTACAGTACCACACCTTCCCATTGATATTTAGGAATATGGCGCATGTGCAATATAGAGCAAAAACTCCAGTCTCTTTACTTTCACTGTGCGGTCCCAAAGTTGTCACTGGGAAGATGGCACTGCGGAGAAGGAGAGACCCACTTTTCCGTATCAAGATAAGTATACTTAACAGCCAAATTATGCTCCATGTCCATGCTTGTCATTCTCTACCCAGGCTGTGCTCCGATGGGGCCCCCTGCATATAATCCTCTGCCTCTAGGTACATGCAGCACAAACAGCCCCCAATGCAGCGCCACCCAGGGGTGCATCTAGACTTTTTTTTTTTTTTTGGGGGGGGGGGGGGGGGCAGAAATCCTTCACAGCAGAAAATAATGTAATGTATAATGTCTTAGAGACATAATAAACTATATTTTAAGAATTGATTCGGAATTTAAAAAAATGTGTATCCTAGCTGAGAATCAAACCAGTAACCTCATCATTCTGAAGCAGAGCACCTAACCATTAGACCACCAAGCTGCTCATAACAAATCAGTTGTGTTAGGTATATTAAAGGTCATAGAAAACAACACCCTGTTAAAGAAATAGAAACATTTCCCCCTATTTGGGAATCAAAACCATGTCCTCAGCATTCAATCTAACTGATGCCTATAGCAGATAGTTATGGTTAAAATAGTAGAATCATAAAAAATCTACATCTGTTAAATCAATATAATTGCAACCCTAGGTGGGGATTGAACCTAGAACCTCGATGTTACAAGACAATGTGCCTAACCACTAGACTACTGGCTCAATCACACAAATTAACCAGCTAACCCAAGTATTACATTCAAATTGCATTCACTTGCCAGAGTCTCCATGTGCAGGATCCATCTCCAACATACTGAGTGCCGTCCAGCAAGGGAGCTGTGATGAGAGGGGTAGGGGGTGTCGCCAGCCCCTGCTCTAGCAGGTTGGGTGCCTCTGCCTCAGGCTGGGCTGATGTTACATGACCAGCTGGTCGCAGCTGATCACACCGGCTGGAGAATAAGCTGCACTGCTGCAGCTTCAACACAAAACTGAATGTACTGTGTTGTTAAGGTTACAGGAGAGGGGAGCCTCGGCTAACATGCTAGTCCCCCACATTCAAAGCCAGATCCTCAAAGACCTCCTCTCCGTGTATAGAAGAGGTGATTGGAGGAGAGGGTTATTGTCAGAATGATAGACAGAGGGGAGAGCTAGAGAGGGGCAGGGGCGTACTTTGTATTTAGGCTGAGGGGACAGCCCTATCATTGAGGCAGATTTAGAGCTGCCTCTTCTCCTCACTTTTTTTAATGGCCTTTTCCTGCCAGGGGCTTGGCACCGCCCCCTGCCTAAGGCACGTTTTTATTGTCAGCCGGAGGCACTGCTCCCACTGCCTCGCATCCACAGTTGCCTGCCTTTACACAGCCAAAATGATAAGAATAATACAAAGAAGATTTATATGACACAGAATATGTGTTATAAATATATTCTTTGTATTATTTGTAACATTATGACAGGGGAGGCACTGCCTCCCCTGACTGCACATCCCTGCAATACACACCATGCAGATGTTCAGTACTGTCTTGCCTCCCCAGGACTGTCACTGCAGCTCGAATCCCATCAAAGACCACACCAAGAGCTGAGCATGAGACACACCTCCAGCTCCTCGCTGTGTCCCACCCTGACTCCTGCAGCATCGGGTAACCAGTATTACAGGGGAGTGAGGAGAGGATCCCGTTCCACCCTGTGTCCCTCCCTTCCCCCACTGGTCCCTCACTCACCCCGGCTGTGTCTGCAGGGTACCGGTAATCGGTATACGGAGCCTAATGGTCCAGTAATAATGGACAGAGTCACAGTGCCCCCTGCCAGCAGGAGCAGCACAGTGTTTGGTACTGTATATGCTGCCGTAGGGACTCTAGGCTCCAACATGGCGACCAGAGCTAGGGGCGCCCATTAAGTGTGGCGCCCTGTTCGGCCACTCTATTGGAACGTGCCTGGAGCCCGCCCTGACTACAGTAGATAAGTGTTGGAGAAACTGTTGCTTCCTGAGATAGCTGCAAAAATGAAGTTTATTTTAAGTAAAGGATACTGTACAGTGTTTAGTACTCGATTTATTGTTATTTTGAAATCTCTGCAGGTGCAGATATTGTACTTCACACTTTTTCTTTACCACGTGAGCTATAGGTTTATATTCACTTCATTCTACGGGGGATAGTATAACAGTCTTGTAGCATCCATATTTCCACCTTTGGTCGGATATCATATGGTACCATATAGGCTTTATTAAATGCTGTAATGTCATTTGTAGCCACCCTGTATCGGCCTTAATGCCCTTTAATGTCCCTATACGTTTTTTAAAATTAGTTTGTGTGGCAGCTAGCAATTTGGAAAGTCCTTTATTATCTGTATCATTTTTGGACACATTCAATGTGAAACATTTGAGTGGACTGCCAATCAAGTTGAATTTTCCTTATCCATTCACGGCCCAATAGTGCATGTCCACCTGTGGAAGTAAATAACAGTACAGCTTATGTGTATTGTCTTTATATCTTCCCCAGCAGGGACAATGGTTTGCTAGTATATGTGCGGAAAACTACTTATGTTTTCTTCAATGGAATTTTTGTCAATAGGCATTTGCATTTATCACTGATAGAGTAGAGGCTGTAAATAACTCCTTTGTAATGTAATTATTCCTTCCACTTCCATACTGTCCAAAATCACTACCTGCTCTTTTGCCACTGAGGTCTGCACCTCTAGGCAGCTTAGACCTTTTTCTGTCCCATTACGATCACTAGAGTCTGACTCGGTGTCGGCTACCTGATACACCAGGGATGTTGTATATTTTCTCCCAGGGTCTTTTGACAATTGCAAGTGGCTGGGTGAGTTCCTTGACTGGCACACCCATTCATTATGGCCTTTTTTACAACACTTATACACTGTCTTCAAACCAGCACTGACTGGCATTATGAGTGGACTTCCCACAGCAGAAACTGACTGTCTCTTATTCAAGTGGATTGGATGGGTAGTACATCTAGTCACGTTTCTAGAAATTCTGATTGATTTGCTAAAAAAATATTTGCTGACTGACTTTTCAGGTGCTAATAAACTCCTCAGTATACTGTATGTTTTGGCACCCATGACGCGGACTAAAGCTGGTACTTTCTTGTCTCCCCGGACATTGGCCCTCATTCAGAGTTGATCGCACAAAGCTGCTTTTTGCAGCCCATGCGATTAACTATAATCCACCTATGGGGATGGGTTTTTCCCCATAGCAAGGCTGCGTTCGCTTGTGCAGCTCTGCTATGGGGAATACATTTGTGCAGTTTGTAAGTAGGGCTAGACTTACTTACTAGTTGCAACATTTTCAGCCTGTTCGGTCCTGGCTCTGACATCAAACACCGGCCCTGGACACGCTTGCACACCTTTTTCTTACCACTCCCTGAAAACAGCTCCAGACACTGTGTTGCTGCCCAGGAACACCCACTGCCAGTCAATCTTCAAGCGATCGCTGCTGCGATCGCTTTCTTCTTTCCCTTCGTCGTTACCCGGCAATGCCCGTCGCCAGGCAACGACGCGCATGCACATTACGGCCTCCGCGCGTACACAGAAGTGACCCAGTCACAGCTGTGCGAATGAAAACATGCTGCGATAGGGTCAGAATGACCCCCATTGTTAGGATCATCGTATAGTTCCACTCTTTCAATATATGTACTCTATAGCACTACTAAAAGCAGCTATTGTGCCACTACTGTATATCCTGTAATTTTGCCTTTATGCCCTTTTTCCGTCCTTTCTTAGAAAAAGAATGATATAACACTAATGACCCTTTATTCAGAATGGGTGATTCTGGCAGTCTGCATGTGCTGCTCATTTGCACCCCACAAACACACTATGTCAGTAACACTGGAACTCCGCTGATCACCAGAACGATGCTGATGAAAAGTTTAATCCTCATCGCCAGTGTTAAGTCTGTGACTTATTATTTATTTCCATAAAGTTTTTAGTAATGGTTGTAGCATGCTTCTTTACTGTTAAACTGCAGGAAACACATTACACAGAAGATAGAACCATACCCTGAGTATCTACAGCACAAAATGAGATCTGGTGTATCCTTTCTCCAAATACACACAGAACAACACCAGAAGCTACAGTTTATACGCCATATTATTATTATTATTATTATTAATATAATTATTATTAAGCAAATACTTTGTTTTCAGAAAATACTTTGGCAATCTCTAATTAATCTATTCAAAATTAGTTTTTTATCATCAAAAATATTTTATCATTTATTAATCTTTTCAAAATTATAGTTTTTTTTTTATCCTCAAAAATATTTTATCATATAAATTAGCTCAAGTTGCATTTGGCCTTTTCATAAAATTTATTATCCAAATATACATGATAGTATTCTAAACAGTTTGCAATATGACTCATGACCACCCATAAGCAAATTAACTTTAAAACATGACAAATTATTTCACCTGACTAATAAAAATGTATATTTTATTTACAATCTCAACTAAAAGATGATTAAGTATATGCCACCCGATCAGAACACTTGCAGGTTTTTTTTCTAATGCTTTATGTACTAATATACATAGAGATACTAACTCACACAGAGCTCGAGTGCTTCATCATTGCAAAGGACTACATGATAATGCTCAATTAGCTTCATGAGGAATGAGCAAAAGCTCCCTCAACAAGTCATTTTATATAACAAGCATCATTACAAGGGCTAGCACCTGAATCCATAATTAACCCCCAAAACAAAGTGACATTATTACCATATTGATATATAGTGATTTCATATTAATTTTATATAACAATGCATCAAACACATAATTCAGTAATATACCAATCTTAGACAAAATAAAACAAACATACAGTGCTGAAGCATTAATTAAACATTAAACACTCATAGTTACAGGCTGACTGTCTGGCCTGCATTCTACAGTGGATGCATTCGGTGTTCCGTAATGTATACTCTCTCTCTCTATATATATATATATATATATATATATTTATATATATACAATCGTCACAGGTGGCCGGCACTCGGAGAGCCTCCGTGGGCTTTCTGGCTCAGGTGCCCTCCTCTGAGGTTTCCACCTCCATGAATATACCCAGTCAGGAAGGAGGCACTCAGAGACTTTCGGTAGCAAAAAAACGTTTTAGTGAAAACACTGCAAAATTATGACATTATCAACGTTTCGGGGCCCGTAGCCCCTTCGTCAGGATACCACACAGTGAAAGCAAACCAACATTTATAGGTGCACTCACCCCTCCAGGACGTCCCCCACAGGTTGCCGACGCCGCCGTGTCCAGGGCCCGGCGTCCGTCTCCACGAGCGGGATACTTCCGCCGGAAGTGACGTTCCGGGTCCCGCCCACGTTGCCCCGGCAACCCTGTATACAAAACATAGTAACTATGATGGTGTTTTGTTGTTTTGTATACAGGGCGGCGTCGGCAACCTGTGGGGGACGTCCTGGAGGGGTGAGTGCACCTATAAATGTTGGTTTGCTTTCACTGTGTGGTATCCTGACGAAGGGGCTACGGGCCCCGAAACGTTGATAATGTCATAATTTTGCAGTGTTTTCACTAAAACGTTTTTTTGCTACCGAAAGTCTCTGAGTGCCTCCTTCCTGACTGGGTATATTTATATATATATATATATTTCCAGAAGTATACTACAGTTACTTCCTACATATTTAATTTCCGTGTTTCATATCCTAGACACCCACCCACAACCCACATTACACATCCCTCAGTTGGAGTACCGTGACTGAGCTCAACCAGCTTACATCTTGATACAAAAGCAACACTTTATGAAATTTTTTGAATTACAAACTGTCAGTTCTTAGTCATCACAATTTCATCTCCCAAACCAGTCATTGCCATAAACACTAGGGGGTTAATTTACTAATAGGCCCTACACACTGGCCGATATTCCTCAAAGATATGAACGATCTCGTTCATTATTGAACGAGATAACATTCATATCTTTGAGTGTGGAGTCACCAGCGATGAACGATTCACGGCCCTACGCTCGTTCATCGCTGGTGCCCCGTCGGCTGTACATGCAGGATAATATGGATGATCTCATCCATATTTGCCTGCACTTCAGTGGAGCCGGGTGACGGGGGGAGTGAAGAAACTTTACTCCCCCCCATCACTGCCCCCGCCGCCGGGTCGCCCGTCGGCCGTATCCACTGTCGGGCAGCTCGTCGGTGGATCTTCATATGTGTAGGGCCCTTAAAATGGAATTCTATTTAAGATTAGATGTTGCCCATAGCAACTAATCAGATTCTACTTCTCATTTATCTAGCACCCTCTAGAACATAATACCTGGAATCTGATTGGTTGCTATGGGCAATATCCCATCTTAAATAGAACTCCCACCTTAATAAATATACCCCTAGCTATCATTCTTGTAAGTAATTAGTACTGTAACATTGTACACTGTCTCTATCTGTAAATGCACATTTAGCAAAAAATAACAGCTTTAGACATTTTCTATCTCAAAATGGTGATTCTACATGCATGCAATTAATTAAAAAGAGGAAATTAAAGCAAAGATAGAGAAAAAGAGTGGAACAAGGGAGAAATGAAAGAGGGAAAAAACAGGTGGAATGAAAAAGAAAGATAAAGGAGAGGTAGACAAAGAAGAAAAATGGGAAACAAAAAAAGAGCTAAAGCAAGAGGGAACAAAAAAAGAGCACGTTAAAGTGGGGACAAAAGAGAGTAGGAGAGAAAGAAGGGACAATAGAGAGGGTGAGAAATAGGGAATGAAAGCTAAAAGAAACAGGGAATTAAATAGAGGAAGAGCGAACAAGAGTGAGAGAAAAAGAAAATGAAAGACTGAGAGAAAGATTAAAAAATAGGGGGAACAAAAGAGTTGGAGAAAAAAAGAGGGAGAGAGAGAAGAAGACATATGTTATAGTCTTTTTTGGTTACCCACCTTTTCTCCTGGTAGTATATGTAATACCCTGCAATTTGTAGCTCATTGTAAAAGGACAGCAATTGAGCTGCTAGCTGTAAAGTGACACATTTATAAAAGCACATGTGCAGAAAGTGTAATCTCCGCTATAAAAACACCATAGCGGATACAAATGTGTCTTATGTGCTGACCTGGGGTGGCCGACCTGTGCCGACATCGTGGGGTCCTGCACCCCAGGCCCATACCTAGTATTAGGGACCCCCAGTGACGGAGAAGCCTTGTCGATCGGCCTGGGGGCTTAACCCTATATCTGCAGATATACGCAACTAAGATCTCCGTATTATCTGACTATTATTATGTAGTAATATTATTCACTCGGTGTGCATTAGGGAACACAGTTTTTTTCCTACACAGAATTACCCCTCCCCTTTTAGCACCTGAGTGACATTACAATCTGATTGAGCAGCTTTCCACTTTGTGTATTGTATATAGAGAGGCATAAATGGGTCAGCATTAGGAGGGATTGCTGACTCCAGAAGTGCCATAGGGGAAGCCAGGGGTATCCCCAGGTAAGCTGGCTCTCAGATGCTGTAGGTGCCATTACCATGTGGCCTTACACTGGGAATTTAACCCAGATATATTTGTAATTATTTATGGGCCGGGTGTGGGGTGCGGTGGCCCCTGTGTCGGTATGGCTGGGCTGCTTCAGGTCGGCACACCCTAACACTTTATTAACACTTATTATTTTTCCTATCACTTTGTATATATTATTTTAATCACACCACTTACATAGCACTTCTGTGCTTCTTATTAACCCCTATTAATTCTCACCTGTGTGCTGACCTGGGGTGGCCGACCTGTGCCGACATCGTGGGGTCCTGCACCCCAGGCCCATACCTAGTATTAGGGACCCCCAGTGACGGAGAAGTCTTGTCGATCGGCCTGGGGGCTTAACCCTATATCTGCAGATATACGCAACTAAGATCTCCGTATTATCTGACTATTATTATGTAGTAATATTATTCACTCGGTGTGCATTAGGGAACACAGTTTTTTTCCTACACAGAATTACCCCTCCCCTTTTAGCACCTGAGTGACATTACAATCTGATTGAGCAGCTTTCCACTTTGTGTATTATGTCTGAGGAAGCCACTGATTGAATGATTGAAGGTGGGGAAACGTGTTACATTACCGCCCCACCAGTGTCTGGACTTCTGACAGAGAGCCGACCTGCATATGCAGGATACTGTCTCTGACCTCTGTTTCTAACTGGAGCCCCAAGCCAGAGCTGTGCTTAAAGGATTCAACCAGCTGCCGGGAGCATCCTAATAAGGAGAGGTACTGTATATAGCACTTATGGACACTGCAAGATAAAGAGCCTTTATTATCACTATGCTGCGATATTTCCAGCTAGAACATTCTCAGAGTTATAAAACTGCAGCGCTGTAGTCGCAAGTGAACCACCATAATCAGCATTAAAGTGATTAATATTTGCTGCTGTATGGACAAATCCTTAAATAAGCCTTCTGGGGAGTGGTGTTTTATACTATATTTCACTTTATATGTTGAGGGTTCTTAATATGTTTTCTGTCCAGTCAACTGTGGGGTATACAATATTATTATTTTAATAAATTGAATTTGCGGTTTTTTAATACTTTACAAGCTTAAGTGTCATTTAATTCTTTTAATTTGTGTTTTCTTTTAAGGGTTGAGTACTCCCCTCTCTGACACAGCTGCTAGGTAAAGGGATTTTTACAGGGTAAACCAGGAGCTTTGTCATTTTTCTGTCTGTTCATGTCAAATTTATAAAAGGCTAATTTTTCCTAACTTTTAATGAGTAAATTGCCAACATCTTGCAACATGCAGACTATTAAGTGTATCACCACATGAGAGTGTAAGAAAGAAAAAGGGAGATAAAGAAAGCATAGGAAGAAGGAAAGAGAAAACTAGAGATTTTCACCATAGACATGTTCTCATCTCATTTACTTTCCTATGTGTCCATGAGGGATGCAGTTAAAATATTCATTATGGTAAAACTTACCATTGGTAACGTTATTTCTCCTAAGTCCACAGGATCCACAGGAGAACATTGGTGATATGAAGACGCGACAGAGGATTTGCACCAATTGGTCAAAGATATCGACCTCCCAGAATACAACGGGCCCGTCCATATATCCCCGCCTCCTGGCTCAGGCAAATCAGTTATTTTTCCAAAACTCAAGGCAGGAGAGTCATAGCGAGCCCTAATCAGGCGAGAAGAACACACATGCACACCCTTCCATACAAGAAGGAAGAGGTTAATGAGTGAAAGGATCCTCAAATTAGGTGCATCAGGGTGGAATCCCTGTGGATCCTGTGTGGATTCGGAGAAATAACATTATCAACAGTAAGTTTTCCCATAACGAATATTTCTCCAGCAGGGTCCACAGGTTTTCCACAGGATAACATTGGGATGTCCCAAAGCAATTTAGTGATGGGGATGCTCCTGATTGGACAGGAGAATCCTTTCGCCCGAATTCAGCATCCTGAGGGGCAATGGTATCAAAGGCATAACGTCTAATGAATGTGTTAATGGAAGACCATGTAGCTGCCTTACATCTATTCTGCTGAAGCACCACATTGTGCTGCCCATATTGGACCTACCTTATGAGTGGAGTGAGCAGAAACATTAGCCGGAACAGGGAGATCAGCTTGAGAATATGCTTCTGAAATTTTAATCTGAAGCCACTTCACCAGTGTCTGCTTATCAGCAGGCCATTCTCTCTTGTGGAATCCGCAGATAACATCTTTCTGATGGCACTGGTATGATCCATGTAGATCCTTACATCAAACGGATGCATTTCCCGCAGAAAGGTCCGGCCCCTGGAAGGCCGGGACTACAATTTCTTCATTAATGTGGAATTTAGACACCACTTTAGGAAGATACCCAGATTTGGTTCTGAGAACTGCTCTATCTGGATAAAAAATCAGAAATGGAGGGCAACATAACAATGCTCCTAAATCTGAAACTCTTCTAGCTGAAGCAATAGCCAGTAGAAAGAGAACTTTAGCTGCCAACAATTTAAGATCCACTCTTTTTAGTGGTTCAAATGGGGCAACTTGAAGGGCCTTTAGAACTAACCTTAAGTCCCAAGGCACTGTAGAAGAAATAAAAGAAGGTTAATTCTGCAGTATTCCCTGGAAAAAAGTGCACAAATCCTGTAGGTTAGCAATTTTCCTTTTAAAACCATATAGTCACTTCCGGTTCCGGCCTCATGCTGTAAGGAAGCTTCACAGCAGGGCTCCGGTGATTCCCGACTCCGGCACCGCTATATCGACTGATTTCTCAGTCTCCAAGAGCCGGTATTCTATCCACAGCATCAGTGGACCCGTCCCGCAGCCCCCCGCTGGTTTTAAGTGTCCGTGACGAGCTGCTCTCCTGCGGCGAGAGACTCCCGCCAGCCGGCGCGTCGCTGCAGTGACTCTCGTGGAGCGTTCAGTGTCCCAGATCGAATGCCACGGTCTGTAGCGCTCCCTGCACCCACCTGACCTGGCAGATCACCCCGAGGACGGATAGAGTACAAGCATCTCTCGAGCAAAATCAGGTGCGGTATCCATAGCAACCGCAGCAGGGCGATTATTATTACACTGCCTCTCCACGCTGTCGCTGGGCTCCTGCAGCTCGATAACAATCTATAACAACGGCACACGCAGGATTATAAACTGCACAGACTGAGTACCTCCTCCCGGGGCCCCTTAGCTGCACCCTCTTGAAATTTTATAACTATTTACAGAACATTTCAGCGGTTAAAACACGGCAAGGTCTTCATTTCAAATCACTCCTTCTCAGGTTGCCGTATTATAGCTTTTAAAAACAGGCCTTCTCCATACGCCACCCAGCCTCTCTTCATTACACTGACGAGGAGTTTTATTATCTGTGCTCTCGCCTCATTCTGTCCATGGACCGTTTTTTATCCCCCATCCCTGCAGCTTTGGCACCACCCTCCTCTCTCCCTATTAGACAGGAGAAAAGGAGAGCTAATTCCACCATGGCTCCTGGCATTACTACCCCCCCCCTTCGTCTCCAGCCCCCCAAAAATTAATCGCATCACAATCTCCCTCACGTAACACCCCAACTAGCCGCTCTTCGGATTCACCTATCACGTATGCGGATCTGACAGAGGCCATAACCCAGGCTGTATCTCCACTGTTGTCAAAAGCAGTCTCAGATATCTCACTCCAACTGCAACACCTCTCGCATAAAGTCTCTGTTAATGAGAATAGAATTGGTGGTCTCTGTCATGATATGGCTGATATTCAGGGCTGTGTCAAACGTCTTGAAAAAGAAAATTATCAATTGTGGATGAAGCTGGATGACGCAGAAAACAGGTCCAGAAGAAATAATATAAGGCTGGTAGGCCTTCCTGAATCAATAAAAGGAGAAGAACTCTCTAATTTTGTTCAGGTGACCCTCCCTACCCTCCTTGGTATTGCTGACTCCTGCAAGGACCTAGTGATTGAACGCGTGCACCGTGTTGGTCCTCCGCCCCGCTCTGCTGAAGGCCGCCCCAGATGCCTCAACTATCTTCACAAAGTTGCCATATGGACAGCGTCAAGAAAGACCCGCTCACTCCAATGGGAGAACAACCGCCTACTCATATTCCAAGACTTTTCCGCAGAATTATCAAGAGCCAGGAAGGCCTTTAACCCAATTTGTTCAAGGCTGGTGTCTGCCAAGCGTAAGTTCTCCTTACTCTACCCAGCGAAACTTCGAATATACGACGGAGACAAACATCTGGATTTCTCCACTCCAGAAGATGCGGCGTCCTTCCTCCAAGAGGGGCCTACAGAAGATCGTGATGACATCGCAGATGCCGCCCCTGCCCCTGACACTTGATCTTCAGGTCCATTCCATAATTTTGTTGCAAAAGGGGTCCCCCCCCCATGTGTTCTTGTTTAACTCATTTAAACTAGAGAAGTTTTATTGTGCTTTAAATCTTGTGATAATCCTCAACATGCTGGTCACAGCCTTATTTGGTTCTAGAATTATTATATTCTCCCGTATGCCAATTCTTGTGGTCAGGTTTCCTTGTTACTCTTTTGTGATTATCACAATATTTACGCTTATTGATGTTCTTATATAAAATTAGTAAATTTATTATTATATCATATACTTGCTGTTACATAGCTTAGTCTAGCTCTACCACAATATTCTATGTAACTTTCTCCAGATGCCGTAGTCGGGAACTCATCTGGTGCATTGCTCCGGATTAGTAATGATGTTTAGAACAATCTCAGTTATTATTTTGTCTCTTGTGCCCGGAAGTTTGTTTGCTTGCCAAACGTTACCCATACTTTCTTGTGTGAATCCGTATTCTTCCCATGCCCCTCCCCCCCCATCCCCATTTCCCATTCCCTCTTTCAGATCCGATCGTTTGATATTCGGTTGATCTTTGAATTTCTATACCTTTCATGGTTATTTAAATGACTGATCTAAAAATTGGCACTTTGAATGTTGGTGGAATTAATTCCCCGGCTAAACGTCGCAAAATCCTCATATATTTATCCAAGATGAATTTAAATATAGCATTTCTGCAGGAAACTCACTTGACTCTTCAGGAATCCGTAAAATTGCAGATGTCGCACTGGTCCCTTATAGCGGCAGCCCCATATAACTCAAAATCAAGAGGTGTTGTCCTCCTAGCGAAACGTAATCTCAACATCATAATACTGTCCTCAGCCATAGACCCTAACGGCCGATATTTAATTGTAAATCTCTCTATTGATTCACAAGTTATGGTTCTTTGCAATATTTACGCTCCTACTACATACAAAAAAATCTTTCTTCCAGCTGCTACTGGCTAAATTAACCCCATTCTCTACTGATAACCTCATAGTTTGTGGTGATTTTAATTTAGTTTCTTCCAATTATTTAGACCGTTCTAACACTTCTAGGAACCCCCAACTCCTTCCTAAACTCAGTATACCTTCCTTTTCTGAGTCCTTACAATTAATTGATATATGGCGTGCACTCCACCCCACAGAAAGAGAATTTTCTTGCCATTCCTCCGCCCACGATACATTTTCTAGAATCGATTATGTGTTTATTTCCCATCAGTTTTTTCCCCTCAGTCACAGACTCAGCCATTGAACCCATTATTATCTCTGATCACGCTCTAATTTGGTTTTCTTTCATTTTGCGTCCCACTCATTCCCTAACCCCCCAATGGAGATTTCCCTCTCACCTTTCTAACTCTACAAAATTTTGTGACTCCCTACAGTCATCTTGGGACTCCTTTTTCTTTTCAAACGAACAACACTCAATATTAGACCCCCCTATATTTTGGCAAGCTGCCAAAACGGTTCTTCGGGGCAATATCATCTCATACTCATCGGCCTTAAAGACAAAATATGCTAAATCTTATTTAGAAATTCAACGTGCGTTATCCACAGCTTTTCAAGCTTTCAAATCCCATCCCTCCCAGTCCAATAAATATTCCTATTTAACATTGAAACTCCAGTTTAATGAATTTCTCTAACTGATGGGAGACAAATATAAATTTAAAGTAGATTATCGGTTCCACAAATTTGGAAATAAGACTGGTAAGCTCCTCACAAATATGTTAAAAGGTTCCTCTCCTCCCATGTTAGTTCATCCACTAAAGCTCCCGGATGGGTCCTTAACTAATGACCCCCAAACCATTGCATCTATCATGAAATCATTTTATGAAACATTATATTCTGGTCATTCTCCCACCTCGGCTGAGCATCCCCAATCTTGGTCTTTTCCCTCTTTACTTCAAATTCCCTCTGAATTTCTTATTTCTTTGGATAAACCCATTACACTAGAAGAAGTCCGTTCAGCTATCACCCACTTGAAACCTAATAAAGCTCCAGGCCCGGACGGCTTTTCTAATGAGTTTTATAAATTGTTAATTGATAAAATTGATAAGCACCTTTTGGCATTGTTTAACTCGATAATTCATTCCAAATCCATTCCCCTATATTTTAATAGAGCTATAATCAAAGTTCTTTTGAAACCAGGACGAGATCCTTCCCTTTCAAGCTCCTATTGCCCAATTTCTCTATTAAATTCAGACTATAAAATTTTTGCAAAAATCTTAGCTGACCGCCTAAAATTTTCTCTCCCCCACATAATTCATCCAGACCAATCCGAGTTTATTTGGGGCCGTCACTCTGTGACTAATGTCCGCAAAGTTCTTTCCGTAATCCAACATTTGAAAATACACCCTACCTCATCAGACAACATTGTATTAGCCTTAGATGCAGAAAAGGCATTTGACCTCTTGGAATGGCCGCACCATTTTTGATCCATGCGATTTTTTTGGGTATCCCTCATCCTTTATTTCGATTATCCAGTCTCTATACGCCTCCCCATTCTCACAGCTTTATTGTAACGGTCACCAGTATCAACTCCCTTCGCAGTTTCTCGAGGTACTCGTCAGGGTTGTCCCCTTTCTCCACTACTCTTCGCCATCGCTATTGAACCACTGGCAATCTCTATCAGAAACTCTCCTAACATTCATGGTATTCAAGTCGGAAATATCCCATTAAAACTTGCTTTATACGCGGATGACCTATTACTTTTTCTGTCTGACCCCTCCACTTCTCTACCTAATTTATATTCATTGATAGTTAATTTTGGCGCTCAAGCAGGATTCAAGATAAACATGACTAAATCAGAAATCCTTCATTTAGACGGCCCTAACACTCTCACTCAAATTCCTACAAACCCTCTCATCTCGTCACTACTCAAAACAGAAATTAAATATTTAGGCTTACGTATTCCCTCAGATCTCTCCTCTCTGTACAAAATAAACTTTACCCCATCTCTTTACAAAATCTCCTCACTATATGACTCATGGCTAAATCTCCCATTATCTATTATTGGAAGATTTGCGGTAGTTAAAAGCATAATTTTTCCTAAAATTTTTTACCTATTACAAATGCTACCAATTGGTCTTTCTATTTCCGACCTGAAACGCTTTGATCAGATTACCTCTCGATTTATATGGCAAAATAAACGCCCTCGAATTGCTCTCCACAAATTACAGACTCACAGATCTCACGGAGGTATGTCCCTTCCAAATCTAAAATTATATACTCTAGCGACCCATTTCAGATATATTTCAGATTGGCTTCTTTCCAAATCTACTTACACTTCTTTAGACTCAGCTCTTTTCAGTCCATACTCTCCAAGCGCCCTTCTTCACTCCAAAAAATCCGATATTCCTCCTAATATTTTACACCATATTATGTTTCAAACCACATATTCATCTTGGATCTCTATTAATAAAAAATTAACCAGAAACTCTACTTCTTCTCCATATAACACACTTTGGGGTAATCCTTCATTTCGCCCTTCGTTATCCAACCCTATATTCCACACATGGAAAGATAAAGGCCTCTCACTTACCTCCCAGGTTTTTGACCCAGGAGGTCAAATACTGTCTTTCTCTACTCTTCAAACACAATACTCCCTTCACACCTCACACTTCTTCATGTACTTACAATCACGGCACTACATCTTTTCGCTAGATCCTAAAACAAGATATCTAAATTCAATTGATCCCATTAATTCTCTGCTACGTCTTTTAAATTCTTCTTCCTATCGTATAAAATTTATCTATACTCTATTATTACCGATCTCCGATACGAAAGCATGGCAATTACTGACATTAACTTGGCAAAAAGATATCCCTGACATTGACTCTCCCTCGATCCTCACTAAACATAGCTCCAAAACCCTGAAATTCCTGAAATCCTCCTACCTTCAGGAAGTCCATTGGAGAACATTGCATAGAGCTTACATATCCCCCGCTCAAAGAAGTCATATGATCCCAGACACATCAGGCTCCTGTCTTAAATGTCATCACTCTCACGCTAATTTTTTCCACTGTTTCTGGGAATGTGGGAAAATAAAACGCTTTTGGAATAAAATAATTGTGTACCTAAACTCCTTATTTTCCACACATGTCTTCCCAGACCCTTTAGCCTGTCTATGTGCTAACTTTAAAAATTGGCTTCCTAACAGAGCTCTCTCTCCCTATATTCCATTGATGGCCACCATTGTGACACTTGCAAAGAAAATCATTCTCACTCATTGGATCTCCTCCTCCTCTTCCTCCCTGCAAGAATTGAAATTAAAACTCTTACAAATATTTTACTTTGATAGATATAGTACCTTTCCAGATTTGGATAAATATATTGATCGATTTTACACCAAATGGTCCCCATTCATACATTCTTTAAACTCGTCTACTCAAGACAGAATTATGAAAGTATACGAAAATACGGACTGGCATCACTTGCGTATTGTCGCAAACTCCTAAGCCCACTCAACATTGATCTACTAGTTAATTCTGTTTAAGCGATTATGAACCGTTTCAATCCTCTTCCGATAATAAAGATTGGATCCTTCCCCCCCTTCCCTCCCCCTCACACTCATTGTCTTCTGTTTTTCTTTCCTTTTTCTATATTTTTCTTTCTTCTTTTATCCTTTTCAAAATTATTTTTATTCTACGTAATTGTCATAATTTTGTGTGGATATCTGTAACAGGATCCTCAATTTGCATCTCAATCTGCACCGCATTTGTCGTCGTTTCTCTTTATATTAACGCGCAGGACTTGGAATTGTTTTTCAGGTTAAAAGTTTTTGTACTCTTGGATCCCTTCTCTATATGCAATTGATGATGTATCCTCTGATTGTATACCCCTTTGTTTTTTGAACAATAAAAATTGTATTATAAAAAAAAAAAACATACAGTCAAAGTGACACTTGTACTCTCAAACAGCCATCCGCAGACCTTAGACCATTCCTGCCTAAAGACATGCAAAGACTCTGAAAATTTTGAAACCTAATGTTAAATTTCCAGTCACTGCACCATTGAATATAGGTTTGCCATATTCAGTGATAATGTGAGTTAAGGAAGGCTTCCTTACTCTGAGCATTTTTTAAATTACCTGTTGTGAGATCCTCTATCTTTCAGGATTGAAGTCTCAAGAGCTGCGCCGCCAAAGACAGTTGATCTAAGTGCTTGTAATAGCAAGGACTTCGAGCCAGTAGATATGGATGTTGAGGGAGTCAGAATGGAGCATCCATCGACATCCTCTGCAGATCTGTGTAACACTGCCTTCTGGACCAACCAGAGTTATTAGTATCACGGCACCCTTACCTTGTCTGGCCTTTCTCGTCACCCTGGTTCTCAGGGCAATTGGTGAAACACATGAGCCAGACGAAAGTTCCATCTCATTGATAGGTCATCCACAAAGGTCGCTCTGTGATCCTTTGTTCTTGACCCATATGCGGAAACTTTGTTGTTCTGATGGGATGCCATGAGATCTATCTCCAGTAACCACCATTGTCTACAAGAGTTTGTAAGACTTTGGGGTGTAAAGCCTATTTCTGCATGAATGGAGTGTCTACTGAGAAAATCTACTTCCTAGTTTAGGACTCCAAGAACGAATACTGCGAACAAATGTGACTTAACATCTTCATTGTGTTTTGGCTGCGAGTTCCTCCCTGATGGTTGAGGTACGCTACTTCCATTGCAACGTCCGAACGGATTCAAACTGGTTTCCCCTGAAGGATGTTCTCTGCCTGAATAAATGCCATATATATGGCCCGAGGTTCCAATATATTTATTGGCAGGCAACTTTCTTCCTTGGTCCACTGTCCCTGGAAACAATTCCTTCCAGACACTGCTCCCCAGCACTGAAGGCTGGCATCCATTGTCAGACTTTCTCATTCTGATATCCAAAAGAGTCTCCCTTTGTCCAGATAGGATGTCTGTAGCCACCAGGATATTGACCTCCTAACTTCCAGAGGAAAGACCATAATCTGCACTTTTATTGTCTGATGAAAACCATTCCACTTGGAAAACATTAGATATTGCAGATGTATCTAGTGGAATGGAATATGCTCCATCGTGTCGAATGTCTACCCCATCAAACCCATCACACACATTGCTGCATAAATGGATACAATTTGACTGTGTAGCAACTCCTGAATCCTTAAATGAATTTTGGATATTTTTTTCAGAGGTAAAATTACTCTCTGAATACCCTAATCCAACACAGCCCCCAAGTAAGTTATCGGTTGTGACGGAACCAGAGACAACTTTGCCCAATTTATGAGCCAACTCTATCTCTGTAAACAGGCTATTGTCTGTTGCAGAGGACACTAAAGCAAATCCTGAGACTGTGCAAGGATTAATAAGTCATCGGGGTATGGAATAATGCTTAACCCCTGCTAATGAAGATAAGATGCTATCACCACCATAATTTTGGTGAATACTCTGGGAGCTGAGGACTGTTGAAATGGTAGAGTCTGAGACTGAAAATGATGCTGGAGAACAGCAAACCTGAGATTGTGCTGATGAGACAGTGCTATAGGAACATGTAGGTAAGCATCCTGGATATCTAGGGATACCATAAAATCCTCCTACTCCATGGCCAAAATAATGGAACGTAAAGTCTCCATATGAAAACCGAGGTACCCAAATGTTCAGTGTTTTGAAATTGAATATGCGCCGGAACGACCCATTTGGCTTCTGGACTGAAAACAGGTTAGAATAAAAACCTTGTCCTCATTGTGCAGGAGGGAATTATCACTCCTAACTGAAGCAACTTCTGAACTGATTCTTGCAAAGCCCTGGCCTTCATTTCCACTGAAGATGGGCTGGTAAAAAACCTCTGATGAGGGTGTTTCTTGAAATAAAATGTATAACCTAGAGATACCGCTTCTTGCACCCAGGCATCTGTAGTAGACTGCTGCCAGATCTGTGCAAAACTGAAGAAATCTGCCTCCCACCCTGTGTTCCCCCATGTGGAGGCCCACACCATCAGGCTGACAGCTTATTCTTTGTTTAGGAAGCTGGTCCTCTGGTAGCCCAATACTTTTTAATCTTACCAGACTTGTTGGACTGGGACTGTTTGTCATCACCTTCTGCTTTTCCTTTATTCCAAAAGGGCTGAAAAGCTGGAGAACTAGGCTTGAATTTGTGAGTGGAAGGAAACATCACTTTCTTGGAGTCTGCTTCTGACTCCAAATGAATGTTTAATTCTTTACCCAAAAAGAATATCTCCAATAAAAAGGCCAAGACTCCAGAACCTTCCTGGATTCTGAGTCAGCTTTCTATGTACATAGCCAACCCACTCTGCGAGCTGCTACTGCTGAAGCTGATGCCTGAGAGGCAATTGTATCCATATCCAAGGCAGCTTCCATAAACTTCGCTGCCTGTTTGATTTGTGCAATATGGGATTTTTGCTCTCTAGATGCCATTGAAAAGTCCTCTTCCAATGCATCAGCACAGGCTGCCATTGCTTATGCCATCCAGGCTGAAGCCATGACTAGACTTACGATTGCCCAAGGAAAAATTTTTTTTTCCGAAAACCATTGACTCTCCTATCTGTAACATCATTTATTTATGTTGAAGGCAGAAGTAATGTAGATTTTTTCACTAATCTAATGACATGCTTATCTACTTTTGGAGCCACTTCCCTTTTTTAAACAGTACCCAGTCGGAAGAGGATAATTGGAATTCCATTTCCTTGGAAGTCTTACTTCTTACTGGGCATAACCCAAGCCTCTTGCATAATTGCCCACTGAAGACAGGCTAATCAGTTGATCTGACCCAGGGAACTTAGTCCTCACTGTTTTGGGACGTTTAAACACAGGTGTCTTAAATTTTAACCAAGGCTCTGCTGCCTCTTCTAAGAAGAGAATGGCTTTCATAGCACTATGTAGCTCAAGAATGTCCACTGAGCTGAGGCCTTCCTCCTCGTCTCTGTATGCAGACCTGAAGTGCGATGAGTCCTCATCTGAAACGTGTAGACTATGAAGATGTTGTGTCATGTCTATGTGATTTACTTACCACTGGCCTTTCAGCCTGCTTTTGTTGAGAGGCTGCCAATGCCCGTGGTGGATATGATAACCACAGGAGGAATGTTGCATGTAAGGGTTACTGAGGTAACCTATCGCTGGTATAGGAGCTGGCATTATTCACCAGCTATACTGGATAATGTCTGTGCAAAAGGTAGCCCATGGAGGTTCAACTAGAACCTGTGCTTGCCTCAGATTATTTTAAGAGGCTTCAATGAAAGCTAAAACAATTTGCACATAATCCCCTTTGAACCAGATCCTGAGAGGTTAAACCAGCTTCGCAAGACAAACATGAAATGAGTGTTGGTGCTGCTGTGGAAAGTGTATTTTCCTCACCCTTACCGCTCTTAGACATGATAAATAAATAACACACCTGTACAGTATTACTACACAGTTTGTGACTGTAATCACTTTAAAATTTGAGGATCAGAATACACAGAAAAACTTACAGAATTATAGTAAAGTCAGCAATCACACTAGCAATCAGTTACAGGTTATACATTAGTATAATAAGCAATATGAGCACATAATCAACTACAAATACATTTCAAGTATGTAGGAGAAAAATATTACTGCATTACCTTATATAGGAGTTTAACCATATTCAGTCGCACAGCGAAAGAAAACAGCAGCAATAGTTATCAGACTGATATGCATCAGGCACTTATCCAACTATTCATATTCAAAGGTAGTTAGAGACTTAGTGCTGTATTACCCGCCTCAGTAGAGTGGGATACAGGGAGACTTCACCCCGCTTCCAGGATCGATTAATATGTTAGCGAATGCTGAGTGGCTCCAGATGCTAATAGAGTACACACTTGTCCTGTGAACCTACAGTGAACACTAACGCACCAGTCACACAGCCGCCTATGCTGCAACTGGATACTTTTTATATACACAGCGTCTCAGACGGAGCGGGAACTCAGTTCATGGCGGGAAACTTGGAGGAAACTGGTCATGAACTGGGGGAGGGATGACCAAGGGAGCATCTGACTTCCCACTGCTGACATCGACCCTAGAGATTGCATCCTCATACTACCCCTTGAGCCTATGATCTATGAGCCTAGGGCCTAGCACTGGTGCACCCTAGGTGGCAGCCGTGTCAGCGACTGTTTGGTAGTCTCCTCCCAAAACAGTGCGGATGTGTCCATGTTCCCCCTCTAAGCGGAACCGATGCCTTACCTTCTCCCCGTGCTCCGGCCACAGCCTGGTAATGTCTGCTGGACTTGCTAGTGCATCCTACACAGACGCCCGCCGAAACAGCACTGTACACGTGGGTAAGCATTGTCGTGACCCGGTGGGGAGTTATTGGAGCGACTCTTTCCAAGGTAAATATAAGACGCTTTTTATAAAGATCGCTCAAAAAAATAATAAGACTATAAAAATAAAATAAAAAAAGCTTATGGCTGCCAAAAAACCAGCAGCCCTCTTTAACCATGGTCCGGCTCCTGCCGCACCAAATAAAAAACTTGTTTGCCTGAGCCAGGAGGAGGGGATATATGGACGGGCCCATTGCATGCTGGGAGGCCGTAAGCTTTGACCGATTGGTGCAAATCCGCTGTCACGTCATCATATTCCCAATGTTATCCTGTGAATAACCTGTGGACCCTGCCAGAGAAATATTGGCTGTAGGGATCCCAGCATTCAGGAGGCCGATGCCAGAATCCCAACAGCCAGTGACATATTGATGCCCGGAATCCCGGCCACCTCCAGGTATTCCCACTCGTCTGGTGGGTCCATGCCTGTGGCGAGAGAAATGAACACCCGGGCCTGAAGTGTGGCGACTGCAACGAGCCTGGGAAGGGACTCGCTGATGGGATGTTGTCAACAGATGGGATGCCGCTGTTGGTATACTGACATTAGGCAATCCCTCTGCCCTTAAATCATATGTATTCCGTCCATGATTTATAACATTGCATCTTATGAGGAAAAAAGTGTCACTTTACTGTATGTAAACTTTTAGTGTTGGCAGATTTAAATAAAATGCATTACCATATGTCATTTGTATGTTTTTTTTTATTAATGTAAAAAAGTACTTTGAAGTGCCATAGCACTCTGAAGAAAATAATCTTAGAATGGAGGTTTAATATTGTAAAGTTGGTTTAACAGACTTGAGAGCAGTAGTGTGCAGTATATAGCTATTAAAAACAATTTGCAGAAAACTGATGTAGCAAAACTTTTTTCTTGCTTCACTTTCATACCTGGGTAATGCCAGACTTGATGTGAGCTGTAATCTACAGGCAGCTTCTTGTCAACCATTAAATTCTCTGGGCTGAAACCATTTATAGCCGTAATTTCTCCACTACTGTTGATATTTTCTATAGACAATGGAAAAAAGAACTTATTTGTAAAAAAAAAGTTTGTTGCAAAGAGAACATAATTCTATATATAGGACTATTAAGTTTTTGTAATGTTTTGCTGTACATTTTGTGTCATGATTTAGAGAAAATTAAAAAAAATATGTTTTACTGCTTACATTAACTTTATTCTTCAGTTGGATAATACAAAAGATCTTCTACAACTGCTACAGTATAATACTCCTTTTACACCCCCAGCATATCACACGGGTTATTGCACATAAGCGTGCATAACCTGTGTTGCTGGTTTGTGTAAAATAGTTGAGTTGAAATAATCCAGGTCGAGTGACATAGTATTCCAACTCAGGTAGTTTGCATGGTTGAAACATGGGTTCAACCCGGCAAACCGTGCTGTGTAAACAGGAGCCAGTTCGCATTGACCCAGCTTCCCGTTCACAGTGAATGGATAGGCGATGCTTGGAGATCATGTGATATCCAAGCGCCACCCCTGCTGCATCAACTGCAATGTCACCACGTTGGTGACTGCAGTGGTAAAGATGCCTCACGCAGTTCGCAGCCGGGTAGCACCCGTGTCAGGCTCCCGGCTGCAACCCGCACTGTTAGTGTAAAAGAGGAATAACTCAGTGGTTCTCAAACTTTTTTGAGTGACAGAGCCCTAGAGTATCAGAATTTTTTTCACTGCACCCCTAGGCCAAAAGCTTATTATTGAGAAATTCAGAATAAATATTAAATTAAGTAAATGTATTTATTACAGGTTGAGTATCCCTTATCCAAAATGCTTGGTCCAAGAAGTATTTTGGATATCAGATGGCTGACTGCCATAAGAATCACTGGCTATTCCAGCTGGATCAGACCCCATGCAAAGTTAATCACTAGTTGTTCCAGTCATCACGAGTCCCAATACGATCAGACAAGTGGACCGCCACAAGCAGCGAATATTTACTGTGCCACTCTCCAAGGAAAAGCAGTGTGTCCTGGAGAGCAGCAGGGGGGAGACCCCTGCACTTGTGGCTACTGTAGGTCTCTGCTTTGATCAATTATACAATCCACTACAGATAGTGTCTATATGTAATCTTGCTTACAATGGTGGTCTCAGCAAGGAAAGAGGCAATGGTCGGATGATCCCGGGGGCAAGTGATTGTGAATAATGGTGCATTTAAGAAGGTGCTGTGGCCTTTTTCTCACTGGAGACAGTATTTCTTCCTCTTGGTTCTTATGGAAGGATACCACCTGCATTGGCATTTGCCTAGCATCAACTGTGGTATCATTTTTGTACAAGTGCTGTTCTCTAATCACTACTACCATCATTAAAAAAATCTCTTTCCCCTGCATCTGGAGGGAAATCATGGCCCTCCTCCAGTCCTGCCCCCACTACCTCCCCACTTTACCCTATACCCTTTCCACCTCCTATGCTACCTCTCTCCTTCTGCCTGTTTCCATCTTGTCCTCCTCCTCAATCTCTCCCTATATTCAGACACTGTCACCTTTGCATTCAAGCATGCCCTTGTCTTCCCTATTCCTAAAAAACTTACTCTCAATCCTAACACTCTCTCCAATTATGACCCATCTCTCCTCCCTTTTGCCACCAAACTCATAAAGAATATTGTCTACAACTGCCTTACAGACTTTCTTTCCTCCCTTCCTGCCACTCCCTCCTTGACTTACTTTTTTACTTTAGTTTATTGTCATTAATGGCTCACATACATGAACAATCAATGAAACTTAAACATGAACAAATACAGAAACCATAAAAACATAACATACTGATTGTTGTCAGGAAAAAACTTAATTGGCTGGTATGACATAATATTGCTTATTTGAGGGCAACATAGAAAACATCCCATAAATTGGATGAGGCAAGTTTCCCAAGATGCTTTTCACCTTAATACGAAGCCTCTTTTCATATATATCCTGAATACTTGTCAGACGTAGGCTGATCACTTTTACCACCCTCTCATGAGTCTTAACCTCTGCTACTGAGCAGTTATTGAACCACACAATTTTGTACATACTGTAAGAACACTTTCGATAATGCATGAATAAAAGTTGACTAAAATATCTTTGCATATCTCTTACATTCACAAATTCCTTGGAAAAAAAAGTTGCTGATGGACCTTTTTAATAGCACTTTGAATGTGGACACTCCATGACAAATCCCTGGTAATGGCAATACCCAAGAATTTAAAATACTCCACTACCTCCACTTACTGACCATTCAGGACTAATGGACAATAGACCTGCCTACAGTGTATGGCCACCTAAAAAACGATGATACTTTCTTAAAACATTTTTACGTTTAAAATGAAATGATTATTATGACTCCAGGTTTCTAACCTGTGGACCTCAGATCGTCACTTGTCATTTTTTCTAAGAAGGCCTATAATGGCAATATCATCAGCAATAATAACCTTTCCCCGAATTCTATCTCGGCCAGCAGTCTTTCCTGACTTAATACTAAGAAAACATGGTGTAACAGACAATTCATCCAATGCAAAGGCTCTACATCCTCATAACTGTCCTCTCAAATTAATGGTGCGTCAGCAGCTCTAGCAAAATGTTAATTAAACAAATTCAACGTTACCCCAAAATAACTACTACTTGGCTTAAAGGACTCTTATTTACTTTACGATCAATAATATCCTGGATACCTTTCCACATACTGTACTTCTCACATCTTTATCATTTTTAAACTTATTTTCAAGCCTGACAGAGAATGCACTCCTAGCATCTTGTATTCCTTTCTGTACTTTCAATCTGGCAACTCTAAAAGCATCATGATCACCAGATTTAAACGATGTATCCCTTTTAGCAAACAAAAACCAAACTACACTGTTAACTCATGGTTTGTTATTAGCAAATACCCCAACCCACCTTTTGGTAGTAACACTCTCTAAACAACTATTTACAACATAGCACAAAGGAAGCAAGAATATAAACATTTACCTTATTATCATTCTCCCAAACCCCAATCAGTAAATTATAGAGCATCTTGAAGTTTCAGCATAGTACCCTCTGACCATATTGTAATAATGTTATTTGTAGGCTGAAAACGCTGAACCTGGAATTTGTATACTGGAACCAAGAACAGAGCGATATGATCTGAATGACCAATATTTGCATGTCTAAAGGTCATGTAAGTACATGATCCAGTAAGTTCTCTTTTTTCCGGTAGGGACATTAACATACAGATGGAGCCATGCTCATTGAGCGTGGCTACATCGCAGGCAGGGGCGAGTGGCATACCACGTTAGCTCCCGGCAGTCCCCCTCACCAGGCGGGCCCAGGCACAGATGGAGCCACGATTAGCATAGCTCCATCTGTACAGTATTTATAAAATTTCAATAAAACAGCTTTCAATCTGGCCTGATTAAAATCTCCAACAACTAAAAATACTTTGTCCACGTACTTGGTTTCCAACTTTATTATAGAGGAACAGTATTGTAAGATGTCCAAAGCAAATTCTACATGTGTGTGTAGCAGAATATATACAGCAACTACAGGCACCACTGAGAATTCTCTCGGCAAGTAAAAAGGGCAACACTTAACAATTGCATATCCCACATCAGCTGAGCAGAAAATTTCAATAAGGTTCGCATCTGAACACCAGTTATCAGTGACATATATGCACAATCTACCTCCTCTCATTTTACCAGATTCCACAGTTCTATCTGATCTAAACAATGACCTATCCACAAGCTTAACTGCGGAATCCAAAATGTAATTGTTCAGCCATGTCTCTGAAAATATCATAAAGGAGTAGGTCTTCAGGAGATACTGGCTAGCCTTTCTTGCCTGAATCTCATCCAATTTATTTGAGAGGGATCTTACTTTGGAAACAAATAAGTTAGAAAGCAAGGGTCTGAATGGGCACAAGTGGAGTCTTGCCCTAATACCAGCTCTTTTCCTTCCTCCTCTCCCTCCGGGGTCCACATTTTCATCCGGGATTATGTGCTCTCCATGACTTCCACTTAATCTCATTATAATAATTTGGCTGCTCAGACTATGGACTCCCTGGCCTCCACCATGTCCCTGCAGCCAGTACATTTCTAATCTGACTGCAGCAAAAGGTCTTAACACTGCGGGACCTACTAGCAGCCTCCTCCTAGCTGTGAGTTCACCCACAATTACATTGGCCATGATATCTCCCAAAATCCCCAAGGTCACAGGATACTCCACCACCATACTGTCACACTCGCGGCGCTGCGGCTGCCGCGCTTACCGCTCCGGGTGCGCTGGGTCTCTCGGCGGTCGCTGCCCCCGGTGGGCACCTGGTTGTTGCATCTTGCTGGCGCTGCCTCTGGCTGGTTCCCGGGGTGTGGGCGCCGCCATTGCGCCTGGCGTTCACGGGAGCGTGGTGGGCGAGTGACATCATCGCCCCCTTCCGCCAATTGGGAGAGAGCGGGAAGTTCAAAGAAAGACGCCGTGCAGAGCTCCGGTGCCTGAGTATCGTCTCTTCTATGATCACCAGTGCTAGCAGCGTTCAGTGAGTTCTTTAACTGAACGTCTCCTGTGTACCAGCGTTTGCAGAGTATCTCTCAGTGGAACATTCCTTGTGCTTCCAGCGTTTGCAGAGTATCACTCAGTGGAACATTACTTGTGCTACCAGTGTTTGCAGAGTATCACTCAGGGGAACAATCACTGTGCTACCAGCGTTACAGTGTATCACCTAGTGGAACAATCACTGTGCTAGCAGCGTTACAGTGTATCACCTAGTGGAACATGCACTGTGCTACCAGCGTTACAGTGTATCACTCAGTGGAACAATCACTGTGCTACCTGCGTTACAGTGTATCACTCAGTGGAACATTCACTGTGCTACCAGTGTTACAGTGTATCACTCAGTGGAACATTCACTGTGCTACCAGCGTTACAGTGTATCACTCAGTGGAACAATCACTGTGCTACCTGCGTTACAGTGTATCACTCAGTGGAACATTCACTGTGCTACCAGCGTTACAGTGTATCACTCAGTGGAACATTCACTGTGCTACCAGCATTACAGTGTATCACTCAGTGGAACATTTTCTGAGTTACAGTGTTTCTCTTAAGGGCACACCTCCTGTGTTTCCTGTATTACATGATATCTCCAAGTGGAACGCCTTCCATACTTCCAGAGTCACACTGAATCTTAAATCCTCATTCATTTCTTCAACATCGCTCACAAGCTTCTCATTTCTTCAACATCGCTCACAAATTCTTCATTCTTCAGTGTGCTTCACCATCGTTCTCAAATCCTCATTCATTTCTTCAGCAACGCTCACAAGTTCTTCAATCTTCTGTGTGCTTCACCATCATTCTCAAATCCTCATTCATCTCTTCAGCATCGCTCACAAGTTCTTCATTCTTCTGTGTGCTTCACCATCGTTCTCAAATCCTCATTCATTTCTTCAGCAACGCTCACAAGTTCTTCAATCCTCTGTGTGCTTCACCATCGTTCTCAAATCCTCATTCATTTCTTCAGCAACGCTCACAAGTTCTTCAATCTTCTGTGTGCTTCACCATCATTCTCAAATCCTCATTCATCTCTTCAGCTTCGCTCACAAGTTCTTCATTCTTCTGTGTGCTTCACCATCGTTCTCAAATCCTCATTCATTTCTTCAGCAACGCTCACAAGTTCTTCAATCTTCTGTGTGCTTCACCATCATTCTCAAATCCTCATTCATCTCTTCAGTATCGCTCACAAGTTCTTCATTCTTCTGTGTGCTTCACCATCGTTCTCAAATTATCGTTTAATTCTTCAGCATTATACGCCAGTTACTACGGCTAGTTCTGCATGAGGAAAACCTACATCCGGCCATCCCTGCTCCGGCCCAGCTGTGGTTCCACCTTCCGATCATCGGAAGAACCCCCGAGTTCTCAACACTCCGAACCCAGGTCAGTGACACATACTGACTCCGTAAACCTCGGAGCCAGGTGTAGAGTCCCAACAGCATCAGCAGCTCCAAGCTGACAAGCACTGTCAGTCGTACCCACACTAACAGTCATTCCAGACCACTGGAAAAGTACCTGCCTGTATTCCTACATCTACTAGCTTACTTCTTCATCCATAACAAGGCAGCTGTATTTATACCCAAACATAAATGGTGCAAGTTATACCCCTTTTACACTTGCACTCCCGAGTCACTCCCGGGATGCTTCCCGGGATGCGTCCCGGGATGCATTCCCGGGACTGACCCCTTTCACACTGCACTAAGACCTGGGATCGACCCGGGACAGCCCCATTCACACTGATCCCGGGATATCCCTGCAAATGCATATGTATGTCATTAGAAATGGCCTTTTTCTGGCTCACATAGATGAGGTCACACTAGTCAACAAAGGGAGGGGTGAAGAAGAATCAACACAACATGTTTGGCGAATTAAATTTTTTTTATTTTTTATTTCACCTTTGATCATTGATTTCATTTTTTATGATTTCCCCCCCAAAAATAAACACATTGCCAGCAACTGTGTATATATGGAGAAACAATGTAGAAAACACTGAAAACATGGCCTACTGTTACGCACATTTGGCTATGTTATGCATAGATTTGCAATCAAGTTTTGATTGGCATAAAATTAAAAAAAACACTGGTAGGCTTGGAGAAACAACACCATAAACTAGTGTCCCTGCAGTATATTATTACTGTGTCAAAAATAAATAAAACGTGCTTTAATGTAGACACTATACAAAACTGAACAGAACACAGAAAATCAATTAAAGAATGCACAAACAGTTGTGCATAAACACTGACCACACTGTGGTTATTTAACAACAAAAGAACTTTCACTGTGTTTCAGGGCAAATTGCGCAATACAGTAAACTCTGAGGTTTGCGCGCTAGATGGTGCAGTATTTGGGCCATAGTATGGGCCAGGATT
The DNA here is from genome assembly GCF_028390025.1 of Pseudophryne corroboree. NCBI lineage: Eukaryota > Metazoa > Chordata > Amphibia > Anura > Myobatrachidae > Pseudophryne > Pseudophryne corroboree. Next base: position 517,031,373 of record NC_086447.1, on the reverse strand, counting down.
AAATGAGGTAAAACCCTGCTCAGGGTATTGTGAGTTGTGGTGTTGGGTTGGTGCTCTTGAGGTATTGCTCATATGCTCAAAGAACGCCATGTTCATTTGGTGCAATTCCCTGTGACGTTCATACTGCTCTCTACTCATGCGTTCCTGCATTGTCATGACTTGGGTAAGAAATGAATCATACATTTGGTGTTCTGCCTCTAGAAACCTGTCGAACCTTGCATCCTCCTGTGCGGACATTGCAGCGTCCATCTCTCGGAGTTGGTCAACAAGGACATTTGACATGGCTTTAGCCACTTGCTCCGCTCTGCTCACTTTCTTCCTTCTAGGCAGTACGTTGTAAACTGTGAAGAGAAGAAATACAAAATGAGCGTATGTAAAAATAGCAGCGTTAGCAAACGTGTTTGTGGCATTAATCCACCTACACACTAGCTACTCTGCAACTAGCTACTCTGGGTGTGTAGCGCTGTGTGTACTTTGTACCCCCAGCGTGGCGTTTGTACACAAAGTCCGTACACGGTACGGGACTCTGTACGCAAACGGTGTACAAAGTACGTAGGTTGTGTACAGAGTATAGCGGCCGCAGCGGCTTCAGGTTAAAGTGTATTTAGAGTGTATTGAAGGTATAGCTTTTCATTCCTTTATATAAATCAGCTTTATCAATTGTAAACATGTACTTACTGTTTTTCTGCAAAGTTGGGGTGACGGTGACGACACTTTGTACAGTCCCACTGTCACTGGTCTGAGCATCCATGACCTCTTCAATGGTTGCAGTTATGCTGTCGTCGTTTCTAGATGTGTTGATGGACGGGTGGGAGGATGTGTCGCTGTCCTCAGGTGTGTCGTCAATTAACAACGGTGATGACGGGCAGACGTCACTGCTTGTCTGTGTCTCTTCTGGAGTGCCTTCTATAGCAGTGTATTGTGAACTGGAAGACAGACTCACCGGACTGCAGAGAGCTGTGTGTCCAAAGATATTTGCACAGATGTCATAGTACTGCCAGTCAATACGGCCAAACCCGCTCTTTCTCCGGTTGTTGTCATGCACTTTCATGAAATGCTTTTTAAGAGTTTTCATTTTGTTTATCACTTGCTGCTGTGTGCGGATGATTCCTCTGGCTTCTAGCATCTTGGAGATGTTTTTATAAATCACTGCATCTTTAACTGTGCCTGTCATCTGCCTCATAATTTCCTCCTCTCCCCTAATGCTCAGCAACTCTCTCACCTCCTGGTCTGTCCAAGTAGCCATGCTGCCTTCCTCAAACGCTTCCTGGACGCTCCCCTGGGCTCTGAAAGATGACATCATCTTTTCTGAGCCCAAGAAAGCTCCAATCTGAGGCCTTTTAACAGTCCCGGGATAGTGAATCCCGGGATGGGCCCTTTCACACTACACAGCTTCCCGGGACGGTCCCGGGACCAACCCTTGACGAGACCTGGGTTGAAATCCCGGGATGCTCGTCCCGGGAAATTGACCCTGTACCCTTTCATACTGAGAAAAATCCTGGGATGATGCGCGTTCACGTGCAAAATCCCGGGATTTTCATGCAAGTGTAAAAGGGGTATTAGAGGGTGCGAGAAACACAAAAAAAAGCATATAAGCTGAAAGGCATAATTTACAGATGATAAATATACACCATTACCTGGTGTATTTAGTTAAACCTTTAGAAGCAGCGCTATAATGAGCACCAGCTGGTGTTGTACTGTATAACCTGTACATGCTCAGTCGCATGAGTTCCACCATGGTATACAACCAAACAATAGTCTCCGTATACAATGCCCAGCATAAGGATATATCAGGAGAAAAGCGTAAAGAAAGCACAAATAACCACCATAATCACAGAATTATGTTAATGAATTATGTTAATGAATATGCAGATTAGAAATTAATCTGAAAGGAAACAAGCAATAAAGGTCGTGCATTGCGCATGTGCAGTGCCTGCATTCCACCCTGGAGCACAGATAGTAGCTGGCATCTTGCCAATTAGCACTTGGTATAGCAATGGATCATTAGAATAAGCGATGATATAGTAATATATATGCTACACCTCGATCAAAACCAGTATACCATAACAGGATGCCATATGACTGTATTATATAACAAACATGTTGTATCATATAAAGGGTTAATGTTTTACCACTGGTGCATAATTTTTTTTTTTATATACTACGGAGCACATACCACAAAACCAAAAATTAAACATGAAAGCAGCAAGACAAAGTGCATTAGCGGGTCATATTATATTATATTATGCAACCCACACTTGCCAAACATGGTGCAATCTATCTTAAAGTACAGTTAGTGGCAGTATCTATTGTATATAACATCAATAAGCTGGTGCATATCATAACATATGGGGAAAAAAAGAAGATCAGGAGGCATATGCAACAATATAGCCCGAGACAGAGTCAAAGTGTGACATATTAACAGCAACATTATAGATTCTCTAAAAAGAGCAACAAGAGATGAACAAAGAAATACAATGAAAATTGAACAGTGCACATGTACATTCCACCCTCTGGGCGCAATAATACCAGGTAGACAAAATGTGTTTTATGTAATCAGGTATCAAAAGGTGGAACATGCAGAATTAATATAGCTCAATGTAATTGTTGTTGTCGCTCATATGTATCCCAGGTACTTAATGTCACATATTACAAAAAGTAATGTTGTGACCCTATACAGAGACTGATAGGATCAAAACATAGGGGGTAATTCCAAGTTGATCGCAGCAGGATATTTTTTAGCAGTTGGGAAAAACCATGTGCACTGCAGGGGAGGCATATATAACATGTGCAGAGAGAGTTAGATTTGGGTGTGGTGAGTTCAATCTGCAATCTAAATTGCAGTGTAAAAATAAAGCATCCAGTATTTACCCTGCACAGAAACAAAATAACCAACCCAAATCTAACTCTCTCTGCACATGTTATATCTGCCCCCCCTGCAGTGCACATGGTTTTGCCCAACTGCTAAAAAATTTACTGCTGCGATCAACTTGGAATTACCCCCATAATACAGTATAAGAGCAATCCAACCATGTACATTTCACAACTCACACAACATAATACAGATGTTCCTGAAAAAATATCTCTGTGTGATTTACCACATAGTTTAAATATCTCATAAATAATTTGCGAGAATACAAGGCACTAGGAAACACTGTAATGTAGCATTTCGTATATGTAGATACAGCCACAGTCGCAACCAAAATCGAGGCATGCCACATATAATTTATATCATCAAAAGCTGCTTGTGCATCCTATAAACATTGTTTTGTGAATAAAATGCATTTTAATGGAAAAAGTTGCATAAAAAGATGCTCAGTGCTACCGGGTCACGGCATGGCATCTATATGTTAGTGTCTGCCCTTGCCTTATGCTATATACATTATGTTGTTATCCATCTACACCCGACTCCTGTCAGAATTATTATTCTGGACCCTCGAATTGCACCATTGTACATTATCTTTTCATTAGTGTATTGTATGGAAATTTTAATGCATTTCTCATGAGGGGTCAAAATAACCCTTACCCGCTGTTCTAGATAAACCACATGAAATATCCATGAACATAAACATTTTGCAGATGGCAATATATCTTCATAAAAAGGAAAAAAAAACAAATATATGTCACAGTATTTTGAGGAAACAAAGTTAAAAATAGGAAATATTATTGAAAAAACAATTAATGTAGGCAAGGGCACAAGTTCATACCAGGCGCCCAGAGGTGAAAAAGAAGGTGGTGCTCCCTCAGTGTCACTGACTTACTCAGTGACTTGACAATAATACATCTCAGAGAATAAAGATTTCTTATTGCAGCTAATTGTGGTGATAAGAAATCTTTATTTTCAGATGCTGACTGCAAATGATAATAAACAGAGCCGTGAAGGGGGTTATCAAATCACGGAGAGAGATAAAATTGTGAGAAATAAAGTATCAGCCAATCAGCTTCTGCCTTACATTTTACAGGTTGTGTGTGAAGAATTACAGTTAGGAAAGGATTGGGTGGCACATTAGCTCTCACAATTTTATCTTTCTCCAAGATTTAAAAAAAAAAAACCCTTAAAAGTTTTATTATAATAATTAGTGTGTTTCCTTAAAACTTCTGCTCTCTTTTCTTTCTTCATATAAGACACAACAGCAGAGCTGTAGCTTACTATGGGGCAGATTTATTAAGCTCTGTGAAGTGATAAAGTGGAAGGTGATAAAGGACCAGCCAATCAGATCCTAACTACCATGTCAGAGGCTGGGTTTGAAAAATGACAGGAGCTGACTGGCTGGTCCTTTTCACCTTCCACTTTATCACTTCACCGAGCTTAATAAATCTGTCCCTATATACCATACACTCTTTGGTCCGTTATCACACAATCACATTCCAAGACTCTTCAGCTGAAGGGGGCTGCAAAGGGGGTTTATGAACTTGGACAGCAGTCATCAGTGACTGTTGCAAATCACTATAAAATGAGTGGAGAAAGATCTGTCCTAGTTCAGCAGACCCCTTGGTCTTTCTTTCTTTCTTTCTTGGTGCCCCTTTGACAGCTGGAGCCTGGAGGCCAGTGGCTCCAATCTCTCTGGGAGTCAAGGCACTGAATGCGGGGATCATACAGGGAATAGAATCAGTTTGGTGATATAATTTAGCAGTTCTACAGAGCTTGAAACCTCCCAACACCAACCAGAGAAGGGAAATTCAATTTGACATCCCTATAGTTTATTGGATTATTTTAAGATAATTTATTTTGTTAATTAACATTTAGCAGCTACATATCATGCACATCTTTACAAAGATAAAATATGTATTATTCATATCAGTCCCAGCATTGTTATAGCTAATAGTCTGTTTCTCTTTCACTCAAATAGAGCACACTGGTCAATTTCTTAACAAGCAAATGCATTTACCAAAATATGTTTGGAGTGTGGAAGGAAACTCAATGAAACACAGAAAATAAGATGGGAATGAAGTACAAGGCACTAGTAATGCATTGTGCTACTATGCCGCTCAACTGATTCATCACATTACGATTACTGTATCCTGCACTTGTGACAATTTTGAAGAATAAAAAAAAAACATACATATCGTACATAAAAGAAAATTCAAGAATTTTAAGGCTCCAATGACCAGAAAATCAATAGCACCAATCTATTATAATAGTTGGCAGCTGATGCTGCACAATTACAAACAAAACAATGTTCTGAATATGTAATCATGAATACTTTAAAATATCTGCATGCTATCAATTAATGAAAAAGTCAAAATGGGGCAAAGCTTACCAAAAAATAAAATAAAATTGTTAATCTTTACTTGTATTTTTCAAGATGAACAGCATGATTTCAGGAACTAATCTCATGAAGATAACACTTCATCTTTCTATAGAGTTCTGCTCCCTGCATGATCTACAGATAATTTGTTAAGTGGAGCAGAAAATATATGGCTTAGCAAATTTCAGTAATTTCATGCTGCTATTTTCACAAATGGATTTTACAAGTAGTGATTAGATTTAAGCCTATATGTAAATTGCAGTAACCAGGGCTAGATCAAGGCCTTTATCTTGTATAAAATATATCAGTCTTTCTTTCATTTATATAGGTATTTGGTAAATATTTATGAAATCATAGACATTCTTTTTTTCCAGCTTTTTCTTGTCATTACTTGCTCCTCCTTTTGTCACAATTGCATTTTAAGTGTAAATGACCATGTACCCACTTCTAAACCACAAAATGTGCATTTTCCACTCTGCAGAATTAGGCAATGCATCACCTAGCAATTAATATACTTGCTCCAACCAGCACTTCTCATTGGCCATGCCACCACAAATTAAGACATACAGTATGGGCCTGCAAAGAATGCAACAATTCTCATGACATTTTGAGGACTCAAGAATGTTTTATTCAGTTGTACCAGAATGATGTAACTCATCATGGTGTTATATATCCTTATTACAGCCACGTTGGTTGACTCACATTGCATTGCCTTTTCAATGGTCCACTGACCCGAATATTTTTCATTCTGTTTATTTTCACAATGACCTTTCCTTTCATGGAAAGTTGTATTTGTCTGAGAATATAAACTATTATAAGAAATGCATCCTTCAGATGGCATGTAATATATGTGACTGGAAGATTTCCTATTGCCATCAAATAATTAATAGAACTTACAACACTCTCAATGGTCTTTAAGTATTGCATTTATGACTAAGTGGTTTAAGGCCCAGCTTGATGCTGTCAGGAAAAGCTAACAACAGTTTGACCTTGTGTAACACTATGGAATGGCAGACTTATAAAAGTAAATAGTGGCTGTACCTATTGTTTTTATTACTTGACCTAAAATCACATCTTTTAATCCTGTGACAAAATTACAGATCAGTAAATATATCTGAAAGTCCATACTCTCACAGAATAGAGGTCTTGTTCTTTCTTGCCAAACTTGAATTTCAAGTTAGATAATTCTGTGCTTGTTTCTTGGCCATTGTTGATTCCCACAGCAGCCTTTATTCCATAATGTGCATTGAACTGTAGCACTTTGCTTAAAGGCTCCACTTTACCCATGTATTGCAGTGCTTGTTGAAGGACATCTCTGTTGTAAAGGTGAATGGTATCCGCCACAGTTTTGGCATAGTAATTGTTAAAGCAGAGGGTGTCATACAGATTACTCTTCCACCTTTTTTTTTATTCTCTTGAGCTCTGCTTGGATTGTTGCTGAGAACTCGTAACTTGATGGAAGTTTCTCTTAAAAATTGCATGCTGTGTTAATTTGAATGCCACATACATTTTTCTTATGAACTTTTAGGTAATCACATCAAAGGTTATGGTAGGGATTAGGGTTAGGGATAAAGCATTAAATACTCACCGGAATGGCAGTGCTGAGAACACCATTGGAACTCATCCACATGTGACTGCTGGGACCCAGATGATGATGCTGGAGCCACTTCAGACTCTGGGAGAATGTAGGATACCACTAGCGCATCAGGGATAGTTTGTTGACAGTTCCTAATGTTGACAAACAGTATCATCCAGGTAGACATGATGAATGTTGACATGCTGAGAATGCAACCATGTTAACATTCTCATGTTGACATTGATGAATGTCACCATGATAATTGTCAACCATTCATATCCAACCCCATACACCTGGTGCATATGCTACTGGTGCAGACCTACACATATCTTGGATTTTGAAAGTTTGCATATACATGTGATTGAATTTTTTTAGTGATCATATTTTATATCTGATTTTGAATGCACATATTCAAACTCAGTATCAGATCCGACGTGCATGGAAAAATATACTGGTTGAGATTAAAACATTGTGTTTATAAAACCTAAAACATTTAGTGGTGTTAATAAATATAAAAGATAATTGTGTTTTAAAGCAGTCGGTGTGTTATAGAGGGGAGCAAAGTTTCTCAGAAAAACAAAGTGCAATAGAAACCACACAATCCTGTTACAGTGCTATGTAACAAATACAGTGCTTATGAGTATACAATAGTCTAGACTACTAACTGGCAAAGAGACAGAATATATGAGTCTGAGGGGTTAGAAGTTTCTTTTATAAGGTTATAGACCTATGTACGGTATTTGTTGATGCTTAGGATAGTTTACTTTATTCAGCATTATTTATTCCATTTTTGGAGATTCAGTTAATGATTTGTCATTTAAAATTAGCCAAGAGAAAATCCATAAAATACTTAGAAGGGGAGACTTCAATTGACTGCTTGTCGGGATCCCGGCGATCAGGATACCAATGCTGGAATCCCCACACCAGCTGAAATACCAGAGGTCGGAGTCCTGACCGCCGGCTGGATACCCCTCTTGGGTAGTGATCCACGCCACCAGGCCCAAAGCATCGTGAGCACAGTAAGCCCGCAAGGGAACACACTGTGCTCTCAGCGGAGATCCCGGCTGTTAGCCTCCCAGCGTCGGACTCCTGACTGCCGGCATCTGGACCACCGAGCTCTCATACTGATCCCAGAAGCACAATCCACATCAACTCCAAGCAAAAATGGACCATGTATTATGTCATAACAATCTGATTGCAGTCTGAAATCCAACAATGCGATCATTGTGAGGTTTACAACCCCAGCTGAATAATCTGAAAATTCAGGCTGATTGTTTCTTCTGTGAAGAAAACTATAAAACATAGTATGGTAAATATGAAAGCCTGATATTTAATAAAGTAAAAAGAAAGTTACCAAGGAAAGATTTCCGTTTATGCGTGATGGACCATAGGTTTTTTTGTGGTTATAAATGAGCTGATTATTGAGATATGATCTGCAAGTGTCTAACCCAGACATTTAAACAAAAACTATTTGAAAATGACATGAAATATGCAGATAGAGACAAAACAAGTAACATACTATGTTAAACCCACATATTACCTACACTTGTTATATTATCATCACCATGATAGGGTCTTGAAGGACAAGGAAGGTATTTGTCAAGAAGTCTAAGCCCTTCTTGACAGATAAAGGAGTGAAACAAAATCATATTAGACACTGCTCAGATGCATACAGTAGGTGCATATAGTAGATGTAGGTCTGAAAGAGAGAAATATACTCTCCTTAAATTACTGTTTTGTAAACTACAATTACAAAAATAAATCTTTATAACTAACACATGGTGAGAAGTTGAGAACATTATATTCTGTTACAATACTGGGACCAAAGTAATCCTCTGTTGATGTTCTTCCTGGCCCAATCTGAATCACAAAAGAGCTTGTAACAAAGTACAGTATAGCCATAGCATTTCCATTTCTAGTGGTGGACGAGGCATGCGATCGTACAGGGTAGCCATCCGTTGCAGTTTTTGTGGCTCCCTGCTTTTCCTTCTCTCTTTTCTCTATTACGCTGCTCGGGGGACGGAGTTTCACAGAATAATGTGGTTGCGTCGTGACATCATGATACAACTGCGTCATTCAGCAAAACTCCACCCCTTCCAGCAGGCAGAGTAATAAGGAAGAGGGAGGAGGGGAAGCAGCATAGAAGTGCTGGCAGGCACCCTAGCAATGAGCATTACCCTTGGCAATGAGCAGGAATCCAAGAGCATGAAACCCCTAGCAACGAGCACTTCCCATGGCAACGAGCATGCATCCCTGAGCATGAAACTACTAACAATGAGCATTACCCTTGGCAATGAGCATTAACCATTGCAATAAGCATGGATCCCAGAGCATGAAAGCCCTTGCAATGAGTATTACCCTTGGCAATGAGTATGGATCCCAGCACATGAAACCCCTGTCAACAAGCATTACCATTGGAAACAAGCATGCATCCCAGAGCAGGAACCACCTGTGGCAACAAGCATGACACCCAGCACATGAAACTTCTTTGTACAACTTTTCAGAAGCTAATTATGGGAGGATAACCTGTTTAAAGGGAGCTGTCTACCTATTTACCTAGTTACTACTGCTGCATGGGAAGATAAAGAGACTACATACTGTATATTGCTCTGAACATTCATGTGAACATACTATATATATGAGGGAATTTTCCATTGTTATTGGTATGTCATTATTTGATTATCCATAATCAAAAATGTAGATTGCATCTCTGTAGTAACACTAAATAGGTACATTGAGCCTGATTCAGAAATATATGCTAATGCAATTGCAGCAGTGATCCCGTATGTAGCTAATGTGCTAAAATATACTAATGCTACTGTTGCCTTGAAATGTATTGAGACACCACCGGTAGCTAATCTCAGCATCTGTGTACAAACACACAGCAGTGATCAGTGATCCTTTATTAATCATACATCAGAGTAACTCTAAGTTCATGCAGAATAGCCATGGTAACTGAGAAACTGGCGTCGTGTTTTCTGTGTACGAGATCTCAAATGGCTAAGACAAACCCAAAAAAAAGGTTGAGACGCACTCGCGTTTATGCTGCCAATCTTTGTAACAACCCCAAATGATCCCTGACTGTCAATCATTTTGAGATTAAATCCGCCCCACCGGTAACTTCTCAAAGGTACCTTAGAAGTGTGTAGTGCAAACGAGATGCAGGTTCAGTCAGCCAATAAGAACTAAAATGACCAAATATTGGCATTGCATACATCTCTGAATAAGGCCCCGTGTTAATTAGATATGCTGTACTTTGTTGTAATACATGGATTTTTATTAGCAATTTTGAATTTAAGCCAAATATTTCATTAAATTTCACATCTATCCATTGCGTACTGCAATATAACGAAAACACAGGCAATCATTCTATTCGTATAGTAATTTTCTCAAATCAAATACTTACATTTTTTTGTTATCTTTTCTTCATTAATTTTACAAAACTCATTCCTTGCTTGATATTTTCCCAATCATTATTCATGATTCGAAAACAATAATCAGAAAGTAATTTGCTAGACCAGGGACGGTTTTTCTAGGTAGATCAATTCCTACTTAACTTGTTTCCAGAAAGGATAATGTCAAGAAGTGCCTGTTTCTTATAACAAATAGGATATATCTCAGTGGACTAAAATTTAAATTCACATTTTTGTTTTATTATAAATGGCATGTTTAGAAAAAAAAAACTAATTTTGTTGAAGACATAGAAGAAAGAGGATTTTTTTAAGTGTAATATTTGTCAGGTAGACAGCTCATCTCTTCCTTTTTAAGCTTTTATCTTCTTTTTAATATTTTTATCTATAATTCTAAATATTTTTATTATATGAAACTACATTAACAGTTTTATGGTACATTGTGCATATTGTGGAATTTACAAAGCACAATTTCTTTGTCAAGATGAGTTTACTACTGCATCTCTCTTTGGTGAATGAGATTAAATATATTTAGTTTTACTCTCATCCAATCATGGCTGTTTATGTTAAAGAATTTGCATATATCCAAATTGTACCATTTCAGCACTCCACATTGGGAGGTTTTTAAAATAACTATGTAGAATTTTAACATTTTTATTACTAATCTGTGGGGCTATTCTAAGTAGCATGGAAGTTAGCTGCATCTCACCTGTGGCTTAATGGGTGTAAATGGACAGCAATATGTTCACGCTTAACATAATGTAAGTACTGTATGCTACAGTACTGTATAAGCATGTGTAGATAGGTTTATTCAGATGCAAGAGTTTGCCAAGGTACACTATGGCTATTTCAGAAGGATGCCTTGTACACAAGTTAAGGCTGATGAAAATGCACTTTATAGCAATGATGGTTACTATGATAGCATTGACATGTGGCGGTTTAGATGGAGTACAGCCATTTACTGTGTAGATGTGACTGACTCTGAATATGGAAGGAAATTTGTAATCATTTTCAGGCATGCAACATAGCCGCTTTATGTACGTCACTGAATCAAGCCTACTAGGTTTACAATGGTCTTTAAAACTGTATGCATTTCATAATTATTAAGACCAATAGCTAGCAAATGGTGACTGAAGGCTTCAATAACATTAAAAAAAACCTAAAAATATAATGTATAACAGTAATAAAAAAATCATTTATAAAGAAACCCTTAAATTCTCAAAAAAAAAAAAATCACTCTTTTCCATGGCACCAACACAATTAGAGTATTTTTTTTTCTAAATGTTTAATTTATAATAAAATAAAAGTGGGATTTAAATTTTAGTCCACTGAGAGATATACAATTTGTTTCAAGGAACAGATACTTTATTACATTATCCTTTTGGGAAGTAAGAATAGTCGGAATTGATCTACCTTGAAGACTTATTCTGGTCAAGGAAATTAATACTCTACTGTATTTATGATTGTTTCAAATCATAAATAATGATGGGAAAAATATAGCAAAATATTACTTTTATAATATAAGTAAAGAAAAAGATAACACTACACAGATGTGTTTTACACTATTGCGCTGGCACATGTGCAGTAGAGACCCGTTCGCTCGGCTGTGTTAAACAGCACTGAACGAACAGGTCAGAATGACCCCCTTGTCCCAGATGAGATAAAAATTAGCTTTGCAAGAGTTTTGACTTGGCAGTAGGCCGTTTAATGTCTGAAGGTTAAAATTCAATACTGCCTTCGGTCACATATGGTGCTTGTACTGTATAATTAGCAATCAGTCTGATTCAAATTTTAACAAACCAGACACTTCAGCAACTGGGACTGACACTTTTCTGGCTGAAGTGCTTGGTTTGCTTGTGCCCACACAAAACAAGCTACAAAAAGGCTTAAGGCAGCTAACAGTGTTGTTTTGGGAATTATCTCTTCTCTAAAAGGAAAGATGTTATTATTATCATCATCCTCAGCCTCATCAGCATTAACATCACTGTTTCGCAATATTAACTCATCTCCATCAGAAATCCATCATTACAAAAGTCTCTGTACTTTGACATAATTGGTGGGACAAGTCGTCCTCATGACATTTGTAGTTAATGTTTATGAACATCATCTTTTCAACTCTTTGAGGTAGTATCTTCCTATGCTGATCACTCACAGTGTTACTGATGGTGCTGAAAAAGCCTTCAGAGTACACACTGGAATATGGGTAGCTTAAGTAAAGCATAGTAAGTTTGTACAATGGGCTCCAAATAGCTTTTTTTTCCTTTCAGTAGTCAAAGGGTTTGTCTGATAAGCTCATTTGTACACGGTCTTAAAATAATTCTCCACAATTCTATGGATGATTACCATATTAGATTGAGTCTCTGTAGGTTGGGCAATTCTAGGAGACTTGACCAGATGTCAAAATGTTGCATCACTCTGGTGCACTGAGTTGACTAATCCCCATAATCAGTGGGTCTCTTGACAACCTCAGTTTTTTTTCTTGGTGACAGCAATTGCAGTAGAATTTGAAGGAGGAGACGTAATTTCATGTGCCACTTGAGTGGTCAACTTGCTCACAAGGAGCTCTTTGCATCTCTTAAGATCTGTGTCAGCTAAAAAGAAAGACATTATGTACAACTTAAACTAGGATCAAGTATGGTCGCCAAAATGTAGTAATCCCCTTTCAAGATGTTGAAAACCCTTTGGTCCTGGTGAAGTGAATATAGAAATTGATCTACAAGTACAAAACACTATCAAAAGCACTTTATATCATCCCCTCCTTCAGTTTCTTGAGATGCCTTTCCATTAGTCCACAGGTTCTCAAACTCAGTCCTCAGGACCCCACACGGTGCATGTTTTGCAGGTCTCCTCACAGAATCACAAGTGACATAATTAACTCCACCTGCGGACCTTTTAAAATGTGTCAGTGATTAATTAATACACCTGTGCACCTGCTGGGTTACCTGCAAAACATGCACTGTGTGGGGTCCTGAGGACCGAGTTTGAGAACCACTGCATTAGTCTAAGGGAATCACCTGACTCAAGCTGGCAGTGTCTGAACTGACTTCATAGGCTACTACTTCGAATGGTTTCAGTACCTTGCAAAAAATGGAAAGTATTCTCAGTAGTACCAGACTAAGGTACATTTCCCCTCCTCTCAACATGGCTTGTTACTTGCTTTGATGGCTTGTTGCTTTTCCTCTATCTGCTGAAGCATATAAAGGGTGGAATTCCACATTGTTACTACCTCTTGCTTCAGTTGGTGGCATGGCAAATTGAACTGTCCTTGCAGCTACTGCAATCTTCTACATGCTGTTGCTGAATGCCAAAAATATCCTGAAATTTTTCGGGCCACAGGCAGTATCTCCTGCATGCAACTGTCTTAAAAATAAATAAATCCTGTACCACCAAGTTGATTGTGTGAACATAATATGAGATATGTTCAAATTCACCCAGTTGTAAAACTCTCTGTCAGGGTCCAGGGACTTACTCACAGTGCGGGATCTCCAGGAATGACAATGTGGGTGCTACCAGTGCTACAGCAGTGGGCAGTTGGTCTTAACTCCTGCCAGTGCAGGGGGAGGCAGACTGAGGTGTCTCTAGAGGGCAGCTCTGGAGCTCAGGAAGTGGGCACAGGGAGTACAGGGAGTGATTCCTTGTGTGTCTACATGCCTTGGTGCCACCATGTTGGAGAACAAATCCATGCACTTTTAGCGAGTGGCAGTTCTCCTAAATTTGGCAGCCAATCCTGGCTTGTCACTTCATTTAAACATAGACAAATCTCTCAGCTCTGTGCTCTTGTAGGTGATCTTGTACTCAACCCTGGTTGCTGTTCCCTGATGGCTCCTATTCCATTTCTTCAGTGCCTCACTGATCTCTCTGCTGTACTCTAAACCAGCGCTTGGGTCGTCAACCCACCAGGCAGGGTTCCACGGGGGTTCTATGCTGCTGGAGGTTTCATTGGTTTTCTAAGCAGTTACCCGGCTTCAGTCATCAGCTGTTCATGTTATCAAGCATCTCTAGTTTCAGGTTAAGCTTTCAGCAGATTGAGTTTCCATGTTCCATTTGTTCGGTTTCAGGTTTCACAAGTCCATATTTTCCAAGGTTCACCTAATCCACCATTTCAGGATTTCTAATCTCACTTCAAGACACAACAATTCCGGATTTCCAATCTCATTTAAGACACAGCATGTCAGGATTTCTAATCTCATTCTTCAAGTCACAGCACCTAATTTATTCAAGAATTTCAGGGTTTCCAGTATTCACATTTATTGTCTTCTGATCAAGTTATCAAGTTCCCAGTCTTCAGTTGTTGTCTTCAAGCTGCAGTTATCAAGTTCCAAATCTTCAGTTATTAAATTCCCAGTTTTTAAAGCCACAGTTTTCCAGTATCTAATTTCCATAGTCCTTCAACCACATTTTCCAAGTATCTAGGTTTCCACAGTCTGAATCTGCAAGCCACAGTTGTGAAGCTTCCAGTTTCCAGGACTCTCTCATTTTGCAATTAGGGGGTCATTCCGAGTTGTTCGCTCGATATTTTTTTCTCGCAACGGAGCGATTAGTCGCTAATGCGCATGCGCAATGCCCGCAGTGCGACTGCGCCAAGTAAATTTGCTATGCAGTTAGGTATTTTACTCACGGCATTACAAGGTTTTTTCTTCGTTCTGGTGATCGTGGTGTGATTGACAGGAATTGGGTGTTTCTGGGCAGAAACTGGCCGTTTTAAGGGTGTGTGCGAAAAAACGCTACCGTTTCTGGGAAAAACGCGGGAGTGGCTGGAGAAACGGAGGAGTGTCTGGGCGAATGCTGGGTGTGTTTGTGACATCAAACCAGGAACGACAAGCACTGAACTGATCGCAGATGCCGAGTAAGTGTGGAGCTACTCAGAAACTGCTAAGAAGTGTCTATTCGCTATTTTGCTAATCTTTCGTTCGCAATTTTGATAAGCTAAGATTCACTCCCAGTAGGCGGCGGCTTAGCGTGTGCAAAGCTGCTAAAAGCAGCTTGCGAGCAAACAACTCGGAATGACCCCCTTAGTCTTTTGCAGTTCCAGTTTAGAAGACTCTCTCATTTTAGTATTTAACCTAATGCAGAACCTTTTCCTCCTTTGCAATATATTGTCTCCCACCATCAAATAAATACAATGTCTAGGTTATTTGAACTTCCACATGCCTCTGAGTATTCTATAGCTCCATGAGTAAGAGTTACATTCAACCTCCTCGCTAACATCTTTCTATGATCGCATCCTCCCCAGCTATTATCCACTCGTTGGAGCCATATCTCAATCCTGATCTGACACTCTCACAATATTACTGCCATTCTTAGAAACGGAGTAAGCCATTTTGTTATAAAATCCCTTAGGTTTTCAAACAGGTTGACACTGCATGCCTCTTGGTGAAGCCGGTGATACAGAGAGTAGCCTGTCTGTGAATGATCTGGCATTTTATGTTAAATACTTCTGCTGCTGCTGAAGGTGATACAGCCACCACAGTCATGTAATCTTTAGTTTGACCAGTATAGCTTGTCCACATATCTATGGTCAAATGGACAGTGTGTACAATGGCATTTTTTATGCCAAGAATTATGATTAATTTAATGGTCTGGCAAAAACAAGGAATTTCTTTCTTTGTAAAATGGAACAAAGATGGAATTTGGTAGCGGGGACACAAGACCTCAATAAACTGTGTAAAATCAGATGCGTCATAGGCAGATATTGGATGCAGATCTAATACTAGCATAGCGGTCATCACATCAGTTATCCGCTGTGCACCTGGATGGCAGCTTTCATACTTCCTTTCTCTTGCAAATTATTGTTTTACAGCCACTTGTTGCTTGAAACCACTAGTAGTCTTCTTTGCTCCCTTCTTGGATGAAGATTCAGCTCTAGCAGCAGTAGCAGGCCTAGCACTCAAGGATTCTTCTGAGGAATCTTGGACAAGGGAAGAGTCAGCTAGCCTTAGCAAACTGGATGCAAGAGTACTACCTTGATCATTAATGAGATTGATGATGAAGGTGTTGACGGTGGAGAATGCATGTGCTGCGGTCTAGCTGAGAGATTGAAGCTAGCTGATGACGGACTACTTGGTATTATTTTAGCAAATACTGTATTTCAGATTTTGACAAAAACAGCATAAACTCGCTGCAAATGATGTAAAAGGGAGAAACGTCCTAGATTGTTCACGCCCTGTCTTTATTTATTCTTATTTATTTATTACCAGTTATTTTTATAGCGCACACATATTTTGCAGCTCTTTCCAGAGCATATTTGGCCATTCACATCAGTCCCTGACCCAGTGGAGTTTACAATCTATATGCCCTACCACATGAAGATGCACACACATTCACACTAGGGTTAATTTTTGTTCGGATTCAATTTACCTACCAGTATATTTTTGGATTGTGGGAGGAAATTGGAGTACCCGGAGGAAACCCACACAAGTACAGGGAGAATATACACTCCACACAGTTGGGCCATGATGGGAATCAAACCCATGACCTCAGTGCTATGAGGCAGTAATGCTAACCATTACACCATCCTTACTGCTTTTACTTACTTTGGCTTTACAAATGCAACAAATAGCTTGACAATTGTTAGGATTTGGGTAAAAATAATTCCACACATATAATTTGGATTTTTGGGATTTATGTCCAGGCATGACAATGACGTTCTTCGTTTCATTGGCAAATACTGCTTCCACTGATGACTAACTTATGCCAACATCCTCATTAATGGCATCAGCTACACAAATATACCCCTCTTCCTGTTGCAACTCCACAAATAGCATCCTCGATTTCTGTCACTAGCTATACTTGTGCTGCTCATCCTCACATTTGCAGAAAGTGCAGAAAAGGTGGAAGGATGCTTCTCTATGAGTACTGTAACAGTATCAGAATAGTCAGACTCACACATAGCTAACATTGACACTCTTCAGCTAGGTACACACCAAACTACATAGTGGACAATGTGCATGATTCTGACACATTGTTCATGATAACATGTAGTGTGTATGCACTATGTTGCGGACTATGCACTCTCCCATGAGCCACCAGTGACATCTCCCATCAGCTGTGCATGCAGGTCAACACAGCAATATCACCAGTGAGGGCAATGCTGCTGAATGCAGCATGGCTTCCATGTGTGCAATCATTCATCACTGCCAGCATCGGCAAGTGTGTATTTGCAATTGGTGGACTGCTGTCAAGGCCTGAATCGTTCCTTGCTACTGTGGGTGGTGTATGGCATGTTGGCAATTTTATGTGTTTTGGCAGTAAATTTTGTGAAATGTTGTTTTGATTTCAGGTGCCCTTTCTTAAACTCTCTATGCCCTTGAGCTCCAGCTTTAGTAGATGTTGAAGTACTATCATGACTAGCAGCAACCACAGCACTAGTACTTGGTTCCTGCTATTCTATCAAGTGATTGCGAACCATATAGATTTACAGAGATTATATTATTAATGCGGTGGTGGTATGTCACCTACTGAGAATTATTGTTTAACATAGTGCCACTGCTTTGCCCTGAACACAAATGACAATTTCACACTGTGACCAACACAGCACTTATTATCAATGCAGTAGCACTGTACCTATTAAGTTTTATTACAACACAGTGCCACGGAATGGTTCTGAACACACACACAAGTTTTTTATATGTGTATTTTTTTATTATTATTTACACACTGTTGGGACTGTCTACAATTATAGTGATAGTGGAACAGATTTTGGATTTATGTCACTTCAAAAGAATATGCATTCCTTCCTTTCTCTCTCTCTCTCTCTCTCTCTATATATATATATATATATATATATATATATATATATTTTAGAGATAAGCGGGTTCGGTTCCTCGGGATCCGAACCCCCCTGAACTTCACCCATTTTACACGGTTCCGAGGCAGCCTCAGATCCTTAACTTGCTCGGTTAACCCAAGCGCAACTGAACGTCATCATCCCGCTGTCGGATTCTCGCGAGATTCGTATTCTATATAAGGAACCGCGCATCACCGCCATTTTCACTCGTGGTTTGGAGATGATAGTGAGAGGACGTGGCTGCATTCTCTCAGTTTCTGTGTTCAGTGTGCTGCAAATATCTGTGCTCAGTGTGCTGCAAATATCTGTGCTCAGTGTGCTGCAAATATCTACGTTCTCTGCCTGAAAAACGCTCCATATCTGTGCTGCATTGTAGTATATAGTAGGAGGACAGTGCAGAATTTTGCTGACCTCCAGTATATATATAGCAGTACGGTACAGTAGTCCATTGCTCTACCTCTGTGTTGTCAAGTATACTATCCATCCATACCTGTGCTGCATTGCAGTTGTGCGCAGTATATAGTAGGAGGACAGTGCAGAATTTTGCTGACCACCAGTATATATATATATATATATATATATATATATATATATATATAGCAGTACGGTACAGTAGTCCATTGCTCTACCTCTGTGTCATCAAGTATACTATCCATCCATACCTGTACTGCATTTTAGTTGTGCACAGTATATAGTAGGAGGACAGTGCAGAATTTTGCTGACCACCAGTATATACCGTATATACTCGAGTATAAGCCGACTTTTTCAGCACATTTTTCTATGCTGAAAAAGCCCCCCTCGGCTTATACTCGAGTCAACGGCTGCAGCAGACGCCGTGGGCTGTGTGGGCGTCCGCTGCAGCCGGCTCCAGGGACAGACACTAGAGGTCATTATTGACCTCTAGTGTCTGTGCGGCGTTGCTATGGGAGAGACGTCATGACGTCTCTCCCATAGAGATGATCGGGTGCCGGGAAGCGGGCGCCGGCGCGGGCGGCCAGACGGAGCGGCGACCATACAGAGCGGGTACCATACAGAGCGGGTGGACAGATGGAGCGGAGTCCAGACGGAGCGGGTGGACAGATGGAGCGGCGGCCAGACGGAGCAGGTGGACAGATGGAGCGGCGGCCAGACGGAGCGGGTGGACAGACGGAGTTGAGCAGCGCAGCAGCAGAAGAAGCGGTCGGGAAGCAGGAGCGGGGCAGTGGTAAGTATTGTTTTAGTGTGTGTTTGTGTGTTTGTAAGCTGCAACGGGGGCACAGTAACAGGGGGCAAAGAAAGGGGGCACAACAACTACTGGGGGCAAAGAAAGGGGGCACCACAACTACTGGGGCAAAGAAAGAGGGGTCATAACTACTGTGGGCAATGAAAGAGAGGGCATAACTACTGGGGGCAATGAAAGAGAGGGCATAACTACTGGGGGCAATGAAAGAGAGGGCATAACTACTGGGGCAATGAAAGAGGGGGCACAACTACTGGGGGCAAAGAAGGGGCATAACTACTGGGGGCAAAGCAACGGGGGCATGTTTTTATCTGGCACTGTGGGGAGATATCTGTCACTGGGGGTATATGTGGCACAATCCTAGAAACAAACATTACCCCCTGGCAACAAGCATAACACCTACCGCATTAAATCCCTGGCAACGAGCATGACACCCTGAGCATGAAAACCCCTGGCACCGTGCATTTCCCACACTAGGCTTATACTAGAGTCAGTAATTTTTCCCAGTTTTTTGTGGTAAAATTAGGTGCCTCGGCTTATATTCGGGTCGACTTATACTCGAGTATATACGGGTATATAGCAGTACGGTACAGTAGTCCATTGCTCTAACTCTGTGTCGTCAAGTATACAATCCATATGTGTGCTGCATTGTAGTTGTGCGCAGTATATAGCAGGACAGTGCAGAATTTTGCTGACCACCAGTATATATATAGCAGTACGGTACAGTAGTCCATTGCTCTACCTCTGTGTCGTCAAGTATACTATCCATCCATACCTTTGCTGCATTGTAGTTGTGCGCAGTATATAGTAGGAGGACAGTGCAGAATTTTGCTGACCACCATTATATATATAGCAGTACGGTACAGTAGTCCATTGCTCTACCTCTGTGTCGTCAAGTATACTATCCATCCATACCTTTGCTGCATTTTAGTTGTGCGCAGTATATAGTAGGACAGAGCAGAATTTTGCTGACCACCAGTATATATATATATATATATATATATATATAGAGCAGTATGGTACAGTAGTCCATTGCTCTACCTATGTGTAGTCAAGTATACAATCCATATGTGTGCTGTTTTGTAGTTGTGCGCAGTATATAGTAGGAGGACAGTGCAGAATTTTGCTGACCACCAGTATATATATATATAGCAGTACATTACAGTAGTCCATTGCTCTACCTCTGTGTCATCAAGTATACTATCCATCCATACCTGTGCTGCATTTTAGTTGTGTGCAGTATATAGTAGGACGACAGTGCAGAATTTTGCTGACCACCAATATATATATATAGCAGTACAGTACAGTAGTCCATTGCTCTTCCTCTGTGTCGTCAAGTATAATATCCATGTGTGTGCTGCATGTGCTGTTTGGGGACAATTTTTTTAATCTGCCATCCTGTCTGACACTGCAGTGCCACTCCTAGATGGGCCAGGTGTTTGTGTCGGCCACTTTGGTCGCTTAGCTTAGCCATCCAGCGACCTTGGTGCACCTCTTTTTTTCTTTGCATCATGTGCTGTTTGGGAACTATTTTTTAAATCTGCCATCCTGTCTGACACTGCAGTGCCACTCCTAAATGGGCCAGGTGTTTGTGTCGGCCACTTGGGTCGCTTAGCGTAGCCATCCAGCGACCTTGGTGCACCTCTTTTTATCTTTGCCTTATGTGCTGTTTGGGGACTATTTTTTAAATCTGCCATCCTGTCTGACACTGCAGTGCCACTCCTAGATGGGCCAGGTGTTTGTGTCGGCCACTTGGGTCGCTTAGCTTAGTCATCCAGCGACCTCGGTGCAAATTTTAGGACTAAAAATAATATTGTGAGGTGTGAGGTGTTCAGAATAGACTGGAAATGAGTGGAAATTATGGTTATGGAGGTTAATAATACTATGGGATCAAAATGACCCCCAAATTCTATGATTTAAGCTGTTTTTGAGGGTTTTTTGTAAAAAAAACACCCAAATCCAAAACACACCCGAATCCGACAAAAAATTTTCAGGAAGGTTTTGCCAAAACGCGTCCAAATCCAAAACACGGCCGCGGAACCGAATTAAATACCACAACACAAAACCCGAAAAATTTCCGGTGCACAAAACTAATGTATGTGTGTGTGTGTATATATATATATATATATATATATATATATATATATATACTAGGTGGCTCATCGCGCCCTACGGGCGCTCTTCACACAATCGGTAGGGGCTACGCCTCCTTAACCCTTGCACGCCCTTTGGGTGTGCAACATTTTTATTTTATGGAGTATTACCAGCAATTATAATTTTGTGATTGCTTAAAAATTGCACGGACAAAGGGTGCGTGGTGGTTAAGGTGCCTTAGGCCGTTGCAATGGCGTGAACATCGCACGCAGGGCATGATTAGTCACCTAGTAGGTGCTGTGGTTGGGGGTGTGGCGGGTGGGCTAGGGGGTGTTGCGGGTGGGGGAGGGGCAGGGGAACCGTGGGTAGGGGAGGGGCTGGTGGGGGAGTGGTGTGCCACGGTGGTGGGGTGGGTGTTCCGCGGGCAGGGTAGGGAGTCCAAAGCGGCCGCGGTTTGGGAAGGAGCGGGTACAGGGTTGCGGCGGATAGGTGAGGGGGTCCAAGGGTGCTGCGGGTGGTGCAGGTGCGAGGGTCTTGGGGGTGGGGCACTGTATTTACATCATACCATTCACACAGGATAGACTGTACACATACCCCATGCACACACTTGACACAAGACACTACACACACACACAATCTGCTGGAGTTGCAGCAGCAGTGCTGTAGTAGAGTGTGCGTGGTGGGCTTGGTGGAGGGCTGGGTGGAGTGTTTCTGCCTGTGGAGAAGAGGGTGGGGTGGTTGGTGAGGGGGTCAGGTGTGTTGGTGGGACTGTAGCATGTGCGGGCACTTGTGCGCTAGCTGCCTACCTGTTGTAATGATTTGGCTGCTGAGAGAGGGCGCTCCGGCTCTGCAGCAATGTGCCGTGAGCCGTCCTGTGTCAGTTCAGGCCGCGATAGCGATAGGGGAGTGTGTTGTGGGTCTGGCGCTCATGTTCCGCTCGTGTTCCCGGCGGTGTGGTGTACTGTAAAGGAGGATGGTGTGACAGACGGGCTCCGTCCGAACAGCAAGGGGGATCGGTGAGTGGGTGTTCCGTGTGCCGCCACACTGAACATCTTATAGGCCGCCTGGCTGCCAGCACGAACCCCCCCCTCTGTGATACATGCGGGTGCGTTGCCTGGCGTGGGGTGTGCTACCGTGGAGAAGGTGCGGCTGCTGCTTCAAAGTACCCACGCCTCTGTTCCTCTCCCTGATGATCATGGCCGGAACAGTGTATGGTGCTACCACTGGGCATGATCTAGGTCAGTGTACCTGAATGTGCTGCTGGCTTTGTATCTCCGTCCAGATGCAGGTGACTCCACCCAGGTTTGTGACTCTGCCCAGCGTTACGGCCAGGCACAGAGTCACAGATGTAGCCAAATATATAGGAGATAGATATATATATATATATATATATATATATATATATATTTATTAGTGATGTGCACCGGAAATTTTTCGGGTTTTGTGTTGTGGTTTTGGATTCGGTTCCACGGCCGTGTTTTGGATTCGGACGCGTTTTGGCAAAACCTCCCTGAAAATTTATATATATATATATATATATATATATACACACACACAGACCAGGGTGCGGCACTCCATCGGAATAAGACACTGAAGGCAATTTATCAATGAATCAATGTTTCAATGTGGGTACAGTACATTGTCATCAGGATTACAGACAAATATTAAAACTTCCTACCTGAAATAGCAATCACCAGAGTTCATACCGCGGCTGATGGCGGGATTCCGACCCCGATCAGTCGCTTTCTAATGACGTCATCACGCACGTTGCATGAGCCGTCAGTGTCATACCATCACCATAGCTACCGTCACCGTAGCAACCATTCTAACAGGAACTGTAGAAAATAACAATAAATCTCCAATGTATACATATAGATACTCTTTGTAACATAATTACCATATATTGCAGTTATATACTCATATTTATTCTCAGGCGCGGGCTATCCTTTTTATGGAACGGTTTGAAATCATTAAAGTCCCACTGGACCTAGATAAATGAAAAAATAACGATGGCTACTCCAATTGGGTAAACCGACGCCTGTAGCTAAAACAGACACCCTTAGCTGTTTTATATAGATATTACTCAAAATTCTATCATATGGATATATACAAGGAAAAAATGTATGTGATTTAATTCACTTGCCATTGAGACATGTTGGAACCACAGGGTGATGAACTGTCATTTAACCCCTTACTGTTTCCTGTGGGTGATACATTCGGCTATTCTGACTTGGAGGCAGAAACAATATTGAATTCTGATTGTCTGTGTGGTGCACCTGAGGCATCGGCCCCTGACATTGTGTTCCGTGATATTTTAAGATTAAAGAAAAAAGAAATTGATTTTTACTGCCATTCGGTTTCACTAAGTGATTATTTTAGATCTAAAAAAATCCCCAGGGCATTCAGGGTCAAAAACTGCCCGACAATCGGCAGAAACGAACCGTGCTTCTGCAAGAAGTGGATTGGAATACTAAACAAATGTTCTTATGATTTGTTGCTTTTGGTAATTGACCAATCCAATAAGGAAATGGTAGCTGTTAAAGCGAAAATTGAAGCCTTTGAACAGGTGCATTTGCCGACATTAACGGTGGATAAGGATAATGATTGGATCAGTAAATTAAACAACCAAATTGCAAAATATAAATGAGATCTAATTACTTAAAAAGGAAAAACTGACTAAAGTTGAATTGGATTATGAACATCACAAGGTATACCAGTGGCTGCATGGGGGGAGAGCCAATGAGAACAGAATACCATCTTTAGAAGAAACAGATATCCTAAAACAAAATTTGATACTCAATCCTCACAAGACCAGGGTAGTGCGGCTAGTGAAACTGAAAGGAATCTACGCAGGTGAAGAAAGGCTACTTTACCCCCTTTAGGGGTGACTACAAGAAAGGGCAAAAATGCTACAGAAAATCAAGACCCTCAAGAAGTGGTGGACAAAACAGGAGGCAAGGGGCAAGGAAACAAGGCTCCAATAGCACCGAGGAAATAATTGTTAATTTATCCTCATATGAACTCACTAAAGCTGAAAGTAGCCTATTACAGAAAGGGCTATCTTTCATACCTACAGTGGGTTTTTACGATCTGCAGTGGCAAGTGGATAAGCATCGATTACATCGACAACTCAAATTAAAGGAATTCTTTGGAAACAAGGAACAAGTGACATCTTGTGAATCGCAGGTTCCAAAACAGATGAAACAATTTAAGTGTAAATCGACATTTGAACCTAACTCAAACAATGCTACCATTAAGACTTTCAGTAGAACTCTAGAACATGATGCTAAATTAATTAGCAAAAATAAAACCCGGATACATCCTAATCTTTCCCCTTTGGAAAGAGAAGCTATCAAAACTTAATCTTTCAATAAAAATTTGATTATAAGACCAGCGGACAAAGGAGAGGGGATAGTCCTTCAGGACCTTGTTAATTACAAAGCATAGATTTTGCATCAATTGAATGATAACGATACATACACTAAGCTTGGAGATGATCCTACAGAAATATTTAAAAGAGAATTGCGTGATTGTCTATTAATGGGTAAGGATATGCATATTTTACATGAAGATCTGTATGATTTACTAATACCTGAACATCCTCTAGTACCAGTGATGTATACGGTACCCAAGGTCCATAAAGGAATACACCCCCCCCTCCCCCGGGATGCCCCATAATCTCTGCAAGAGGTTCATTATTGCAACCGTCGGCAGTGTTGTTGGACTCTATCCTGCAGCCTTTGGTGCAGAGACATGAAAACTTCCTTTTAGATACCACAATGTTTCTGAACAAATTAACAAGTGTGGGACCAATACCGACTGGAGCCTGGCTCATCAGTATAGATGTAGCTAGTCTCTATACAGTGATCCCACATGGTTTGGGTATAGCTGCGGTTAAAAATTTGTTGATGAAGGAAGGTGATTTTTTGGTATTATATGTACAATTTTTGTTACAGCTATTGGAATTTATTTTTACAAAAAAATATTTTCTTTTTGATGGTGCATATTATTTACAGAAAACAGGCTGTGCGATGGGGTCTTCAATGGCCCCAGCATATGCTAATTGTTTTATGTTTGATGTTGAGAACGATATTTTCTTTACAGATGAGATAATTACCGTAAGTAAAAAATGCTAATATACACCCATATTATCGATGACATCTTTATTATATGGAATGACACCAAGGAGGCATTTTTTACAAATTATAGAGACACATAATGCCTCTGGTAGTTCAGTTAAACTAGTGGCTAATATGAGTCAGTGCCAGTTAAACTTTCTGGATGTTATAGTTACGATTGGAGCTGAGGTTATCAGTACCTCAGTCTATACTAAAGAGACTGACCGCAATACACTATTGCATATGAATACCGGTCATCCTAGAGAGTTGAAAATGGGCCTCCCCTTCTCACAAATGATTAGAATACGTTGCATTAATGACAATCCTGCTTCTGCTGAGAAGCAAATTGATACACTTATTAAGAAATTTTTAGTTAGAGGCTATGATTATAAGATGCTGATCTCCTCGAAGAATAGGGTTATGTCAATGAATAGGGTGAATCTATTGCGGAAAAAACCTTGCAGATCACTTACCCAATCACTACTGTTTGTTCATAGATTTAACTGTTTATCTAATGATATTTCTAGAACAGCAAAAAACCTTTGGCCAATGATTAAGTGTGATGAAGCATTGCATTTAACCGAGAGTAACATTATGCCCTGTTACTCTAGGGGACAAAATTTAAGAGATCTGCTGGTCCGCACTGACATTACTGAAGCTAGGCCATCGAAACACCAGCACTTTTTATCTAATAAAAGATGGGGATGTTTTAAATGTGGATGCACCACTTGTAATTATCTGATACAGGGGGATAAATTCAATCGCCCCCACTCAGGAAAAATGTATCAAATCAGGCACCATCTAGATTGCAATAGTGTATATGTGGTTTATCAGATAATTTGCCCATGTGGGCTTTCCTATACTGGGAAGACCCAATGCAAATTTAAGGTGAGAATGGCGGCCCACCGCCATGCAATTAGATTAGCCATTGCAAGCAGTACAAGTGAACAGCCAGTGGCACGCCACTTTGCGGAGAGGGGACATGGCTTGACTTAAATATAGAATGATAGATCATGTCCCACAGTCTAGACCAGGGGGGGACTGCAATTTGAAATTACTAAGGTGTGAGACACAATTGATCCACCGGTTAGATGTTATCAGTCCTAAAGGACTGAATGAATATCTTTCTTTTTCATGTTTTAATTAAAAAGGAAATTTGATGTATTCTAGTGATTGCTAAGGTGGCTATTTATACATATATTTATTTGTATTTTTCCTTGTATATATCCATATGATAGAATTTTGAGTAATATCTATATAAAACAGCTAAAGGTGTCTGTTTTAGCTACAGGCATGGGTTTACCCAACTGGAGTAGCCATCATTATTATTCATTTATCTAGGTCCAGTGGGACTTTAATGATTTCAAACAGTTCCATAAAAAGGATAGCCCGCGCCTGAGAATGAATATGAGTATATAACTGCAATATATGGTGATTATGTTACAAGGAGTATCTATATGTATACATTGGAGATTTATTGTTATTTTCTACAGTTCCTGTTAGAATGGTTGCTAAGGTGATGGCAGCTATGGTGATGGTATGACACTGACGGCTCATGCAACGTGCGTGATGACGTCATTAGAAAGCGACTGATCGGGGTCGGAATCCCGCCATCAGCCACGGTATGAACTCTGGTGATTGCTCTTTAAGGTAGGAAGTTTTAATACTTGTTTGTAATCCTGATGACAATGTACTGTACCCACATTGAAACGTTGATTCATTGATAAATTGCCTTCAGTGTCTTATTCCGACGGAGGGCCGCACCCTGGTCTGTATGTAAGTGTGAGGATTCATTTTCACATATGTGAAGGCACCCGCAGCAGTTCTCACAGTTAAGGGAGTGCCGAACACCACTGTCAGTATATATATATATATATATATATATATATATATATATATTTATTATATAGGATCTGAGTTAATCTGGGCTGCAGCTCCAGTTTTCACAACAGACTCTGATTCCAAATCAAGGCAAAACGTCATTCTCCCGGCATTGGGTTCTTGTGGGTTTTGGATTCTTTATAATGACCCTGAGTGGTGACTCAGCCCCATTTCCCTCTGTTCTCAGGCATGCTGCTGTGTGCTGCATTGTACACTGCCGGTTAAATTGACTGTGCTGTGTCCATCTAAATTGGCGGTGCATTCAAAAGTAGCACTATAGTGTGTATTGTCACTTGTTAGTTAAAAAAATAAAATAAGTAAAAGTAAAAACATTACAAAAATATAAAAAAGTTAAAAAAAATTATTTGCCCAACCTGTGTTCGCTGTATCCCTGTGCATTTATTATACACATACATAATATAACAAAGGCCCTTTAACTGCCACAGTGTGAGTTGATATGCAATTTTAAAAATAATATACAGTATTGTTCTATCATTTGTACTGTTCTAACACACTGTACCCCTGTGCATTTATTACACATGTACATATAAAAGCCCTTTGAATTGATGCAGTGCAAGTTTAGCTGTTAAGTGAATAAATATATTTTTCAATTGTTTAACCTGTTCTCGTGCACTGTACATCTAATATGGTCACCATCCAAAACAATGGTGGAGGGTTATCTAAATGGCTGTGTATAAAAAGGTATGTCACAGAGTACCTTTGACTACTGTAAGGATCAAAAAATATGTAATAAATACTGACCTGCCCAGTTGACAACTGACAAAGGTTTTAGTGAAAGCAACCAAAGCAAAAAAAACAAATAGCTTCACTTTCACCTTTACTGAATCTATTCAAAAATACAAATAAATAACAATTTATTTGTCTTTCAACTAGGAAATCAGCATAATTCAATCATTCATATGTGTCCATCTACTGCAGGGTCTCCTTACACTCATCAGAGATGGTTGTCATTTTGCTTTTGACCTTGCAACACTGCCAGCTCCTTCTTAGACTTTTACTCAGCTAGACTGTGAGCCACCTTACTGATTATTTTCATAACCTGTGGGACACTTCTCCTGATGGCAATCCCTCTTTGAAGCTTTCTATGCCTATCGAGTGAGTATGGGTCTCTGTATCAGTTTTCCCTACCTGTGGAACCTTAGATTTTGCTGTTTGCACCTGAAGAGACCCATCATCCTGTTTGGAGGAACTGTGCTACTCTCCTGGAATATCCTTACAAGATTCTACTACTGCCTAGTGGCCTATTGTTACTGCAGGGTGTTTATTCTATGGAGATTACAATTAGGCCTCTCTGCACCTTCTGTGCCATCTGGCGGTCTCCTTAAGAATTGCAGGACTTTTTAGATTTCTTTGCCTTGCTGCCACAACTCTGTTGCTGAATGGGACCAACTTCATGATTCCTTTTTAGGGGGACCCCTCTTTGCCAAATAATCAACTGTTTGGCCACCCTGCTTGTTCTGGGCTCGGCCTTGGGCATGGCTGCCTTTCTATTTACAAGGAAACATGGCCAACAGCCGCCCATCAATTTCAGCACACAAGTCTTGTATTTCATCATTTTCAGAAGGGTATTTTCTTTCTTTTTTTATCTCGTTTTGACATTCCATTTTCTATATGCCATGGTAAAGCCTAAAAAAATCTGCTGCATAAAAGGACCCTGTCCTCCCCTTTCTATGCCTTCAAGATCATATGTGCACCAATTACTTAAGCCAACAGGTCCATCACCACCCAGTGAGGACTCATGCACCCTGCCCTCACTGGTACCTGGTCCTCCTGCTGAGACATTTGGGTACACTTACTAAGATGGGAGTTCTATTTAAGATGGGACGTTGCCCATAGCAGCCAATCAGATTCCAGGTATTATAATCTAGAAGGTGCTAGATAAATGAGAAGTAGAATCTGATTGGTTGCTATGGGCAACATCCCATTTTAAATAGATCTCCCATCTTAGTAAATTTACCCCATTGTTTAGGATGATCCAATTGAACCCAGACATATCTAGGCTGTTGATAGATTGCCATAAACACAAGCTGGTTTTGTTCGCAGATAACATCCTAGTCGTCTTGACCAATCCTCCTGTTTCTACACCCAACCTCATATCTGATTTTCAGAAAGTTGGCCTCCACTCTAATTTCCATGTGATTTGTGGCTGTGAAAGGTAAGTATACTATATGGGTACAGTGTGTGTGGTGTGGGCCCCCCAGACCTAGTAGCCCGTGCGCACCACACACACTGCACCCATTATAGAAATGCCTATTCCTTGAAACTTAAATATTTGGGGATAATGCAGCATTCAGACAACCATCTATCACTCCTGATTAAGCTTAGAGGTGAACTTTGGGATTGACACCAGGGTACATTCTCATGGTTGGGCAGTGCGATCATAATTAAAATGAATGTGTTTCCTAGAATACTTTACTTGCCCCAGTTCCTCCCAATACATGTGCCCAGGAACTGCTTTCTAAGTATTCATTGTTTGGTAAATGAGTTTGTGGGGCAAATACCTCACGTCGGACATAACATTCTCTTTCAGTTGCCCCACTTCTTTACTTACTGTGAGGTAGTGTCTCTCAGTACTGTTCTGGAGTGGTCCCGGTTGAAATTGGACAGACAGTGGGAGATGCTTGAGTGTCATGAAGACATGATGATAGCATGGACACTGACCCTTCCCTTAGTCACCCATTCGACCCTTACTCAGTCACTCATTCAACCAACCCTGACCTTGACAGTCACCCATTTGACCCTGACTTTGGAAAAGTAAAAAGACTGCAAGTTTCTTCTTTGCCCTCTCCCATGACACCACTTTTTCACAACCCTGACTTTCCTCACAGAATAGCAATGAAATGGTATACCAGAGCTGGCTGTGTGAATGAATAATGAATTAAATGGCTTGTAATAATTAGGTATTTATTATATACTATTAAAATTCTAAACATAATTAAAAGGAAATATAAACTACACACAGATATTAATATATTGTTCCATCAAAAATATTCAGCCACTATAAATGCCCAATGTCCAGTATACAGTATCTGGCAAGGACTCTCCCCTATATAGGTTGCACAGTCACTAGAATAAGCAGCTGGTTTTACCGGATGTGTTGCAAAAGCTGATGAGGGTCAGTTGGAATTTATTACTGGTGTTGGCCCTTTCATAAGCAGTCCCCAATGAAGAGGAGCTGGCAACGAGTCCTTTAAAGCATATCTCCTGAGGAAGCTGGACACCTCTTACCAGCGAAACTCGTTGGGATTAATGCCACCTATGCCCAGTCAATAGGATCTTCAATACATTTCTCTGGCACTTATTTGGACAATCACCATTCATCTGGAAATTGTCACTGCAGCGTGTGCGGCCTCATTACCCCTTCAGACTCTAAAGGACTCGTTGCCAGCTGATCTTCATCGAGGACTGCTTACGAAAGGGCCAATACTGGTAATAAATTACAACTGACCCTCATCAGCTTTTGCAAACATCTGGTAAAACCAGTTGCTTATTCAAGTGACTGGACAATCTATATAGAGGAGAGTCCTAGCCAGATATACTGGACGTTGGGCATATATAGTGGCTGAATAATTTTGATGGCACAATATATTAATATCTGTGTGTAGTTTATATTGCCTTTTAATGATTTTTAAAAAAATGTTAATAGTATATAATAAATACCTAATTATTACAAGCCGTTTAATTCATCATTTATTCATACAGTCAGCGCTGGTATACCATTTCACTACTTTTTTCTCTATAGATTATTTGGGGATCTCAACCACCCTGATACCAGCTGCTGCTGACAGCGCACTTGGAGATACATCTATTCTCCTCACAGAATGACTACTTTCTCATTTAATCTTTGGATATAGGCTAGGGTGCTATATGTTTACCATCTAGTGACCTCACCTGGTGTGCATTCCTTCAGCCATTTACAAGCGACTTGGGATCTGCAGGCCTCTGAGATTTCTAGGTATCTGCTCATTCAACATCTCTGTCCAGTAAACCAATTTGAGAGGCTGCCTATAGACCCCTGGCTTCTTTTAAAGCACCATGCCAATCCCGGACTCGGACTCAGCATTTCCTTTCCTTAAGCTATAGACTTCTCATAGAGGACACTTTCTCCACTTTACCACACTTCATGGCTGACTGGGAAAGAGATGTGGGCATACAGTTAGATCTTGAATATTATGAGAAGATCTTCCAAACCACTGTGTTCTGCTTGATTAGATATTTGGTAGTGGACACTCAATTAATGGTCCTTGCCCACTGATGCCCATTAGTGCTTGCTAAAATGTTCCCAGGGTTTTCCGACATGTGCTGGAGATATGCCTCAGCTGTGGGTTCCCCATTTCATATATGGTGGTAATGTACTGTGCTACACGCCTTCTGGAACTTGGTGATCTCTTTATCTAAAGAGACCAAATGCCAGGATGTTAGTTCAGAACCAGTTCTCTGGCTCCTTAGTAAGATAGATTATCCTGTGTCTTCCTACAAAAAGTTACTCATGAAGCACCTCAACCGCACTGGCCAAGGCTGTAATTCCAGATCAGTGGAGGTCTCCAACTCCCCCAACCATGGTGGAATGGTTCACCAGACTGGTGTTTTAAAAGACTATAAATGATCTGGAGCTACTAAATAGAGAGATAGTTTAGTAGTACCTGGGGACCTTGGCTTCTGTTTAAAGAATCTCCCTCATATTCAGGCCACACTAGTGATGTTCACTAAATAACTTGATTATCTAATAATTTCACTTGCTACTTTCCCAAGTGGTTTCTCTTTTCCTCCTTTACCATTTTCTTCTTGTTGTTCATTCTCTTTATTGTTCTATGTTTTTTTTCTTCTGTTCTATTAAGGCCATTACTTACCTTGTGCATTGGTGTTTATGTTGTAATTCACTTTGTTTTCCTTTTAATGATTTGTCTCATAATGCCTTTTATTTTGAGACTGTTAATACTACGTTGTTTTGGGTGAGTGCTTTGCACCCTTTGACATTGATTTTGGTGATCTAATAAAAAACGTTATTGCAAAATAAATAATTGTAATAGGCATAAACATAAAGCTGGTTATGCAAGTGCAAAAAAAAGGAATAGGTTTTACTCTAATATTCAGTTTCATGGTATGAACTTGGGTTAAGAATGCAAATTAGAAACAGCGTTTTAAAGCAGGTGTATAAGGGGCTTCATTTTGCCTCATGGTGGAAACTCACTGTTTTTATGTAGGGGGAATTATTCCAGTTTACAACAAAATATGATGTTTTAGTGTATAAAATGCTATTTTTATAGCTCCACTGGCAAAATATTTCATGAAGTCTGAATGCTACTCATATGTTATTATGTTTGTCAGATCTATTACACTGAAGATTTTAAGGGTGCTTGAAGATGTGAAATTCATTTTAGAGAGTTGTATTTGTCTCACAGCCACTAGCTTGACAGTCTCAGATGATGAGGTTTCACATTAGAGAATTAATGATTTAAATGAAAGCATAATGTGTATTAGAATAAAATAAAATTTACTATTGTATTGTTATAAACATAGCTATTTATAAACCAGGGTACGTTAATTTATTTCAATTTAGTCTACCCCTTCATAAACAAATCATTATAAGGGTCAAAATCAATGAACAGTGCAATATTTATGTTATATGGTAAATGTATATTAAGATCTAACAGATCTGAGATTTTACCAAAACAAAATACTTTAGAAATGTAGAAGATTGACAATGAAATTTAAGGAGGATTATTACTGTGTTTAACTGAGAATCTGTTTGCAGAGAAGCCATGTGAAATATTTAACAAATTAGTATGCATTGATTATCCTGTTAGTGACTTTCTGTAACTACTAGTTGGCTTGGAACTGCCAGAATTTCCAAAGCAAAATCTCATCAGTTCTCTGATCCATACACGTTTTCATTTTATAATAATGTTTGAAAAGGACACAAAGATACAGTACAATAGACACAATAAGTCATTGTAAAAATCCAGGTGCAGAAAATAGAATCTGTTTAATCTGTACAATATTCATTGTCTCTAAACTATTGTGTGTCACTGAAGAAATGGCACTGTCATTGTTTCTTTCCAGAACATTCAATGTAATCAACTTTACACAGAAGTTGCATCAAAAATGTAATTTAAAAAGCTATGCAGTGGAGCGGATAATTGAAAACATAAGATTTATTCTTTGCCAACACTGTGTGAAAAATAGAAAAAATATAAATAGGAGTTTCCAAAAACACAAGAAGTTTTAATTTAATGCACAAAAATTGAATATACTTTCAGTTCAATGGAATAATGATAAGAGTTCAGAAGCTATGCAAAGCTTATGCATCAGTATGTAGGTTAGAAATAAATGCACAGCTCACAAACATTCCTACTGTACCTCAAGAACATAAACCTAGAAATAATGAATTAGGGTATACTGTAAAAAAATGTACAATGTTATTTCTAGGGATGAGCGGGTTCGGTTCCTCGGAATCCGAACCCGCCCGAACTTCATTTTTTTTTACACGGGGCCGAGCGACTCGGATCTTCCCGCCTTGCTCGGTTAACCCGAGCGCGCCCGAACGTCATCATCCCGCTGTCGAATTCTCGCGAGGCTCGGATTCTATCGCGAGACTCGGATTCTATATAAGGAGCCGCGCGTCGCCGCCATTTTCACACGTGCATTGAGATTCATAGGGAGAGGACGTGGCTGGCGTCCTCTCCGTTTATAGAAGTGATAGATAGTGTGACTGTATATTATCTGACTTGTGGGGGAGACACTGACAGTGGGGAGCAGTTAGAGTCTGAGAGCAGGACTCAGGAGTACATATAACGTATAGTGCACACTTTTGCTGCCAGAGTGCCACACTGCCATTGTGACCACACTGACCACCAGTATAATATATATTGTGATTGTCTGCTTAGGAGTACTACTTGCAAGTTGCTGATAGTGTGACCAGTGACCTGACCACCAGTCACCACCAGTTTAATATATATATATATATATATATATATATATATAAAATTGTATATAATATATATATAATATTGTATACCACCTACCCGTGGTTTTTTTTTTTCTTTCTTCTTTATACATACTACTATAGTAGCTTACTGTAGCAGTCTGCGGTGCTGCTGAGCTGACTGTGTCCAGCAGGTCCGTCATCAGTCATTACATAATAAATATATATACCTGTCCGGCTGCAGTACTAGTGATATTATATATATATATATATATTGATTTCATCTCATTATCATCCAGTCTATATTAGCAGCAGACACAGTACGGTAGTCCACGGCTGTAGCTACCTCTGTGTCGGCAGTCGCTCGTCCATCCATAATTGTATACCACCTACCCGTGGTTTTTTTTTTTCTTTCTTCTTTATACATACTACTATAGTAGCTTACTGTAGCAGTCTGCGGTGCTGCTGAGCTGACAGTGTCCAGCAGGTCCGTCATCAGTCATTACATAATAAATATATATACCTGTCCGGCTGCAGTACTAGTGATATTATATATATATATATTGATTTCATCTCATTATCATCCAGTCTATATTAGCAGCAGACACAGTACGGTAGTCCACAGCTGTAGCTACCTCTGTGTCGGCAGTCGCTCGTCCATCCATAATTGTATACCACTTACCCGTGGTTTTTTTTTTTCTTTCTTCTTTATACATACTACTATAGTAGCTTACTGTAGCAGTCTGCGGTGCTGCTGAGCTGACCGTGTCCAGCAGGTCCGTCATCAGTCATTACATAATAAATATATATACCTGTCCGGCTGCAGTACTAGTGATATTATATATATATATATATTGATTTCATCTCATCATCCAGTCTATATTAGCAGCAGACACAGTACGGTAGTCCACGGCTGTAGCTACCTCTGTGTCGGCAGTCGCTCGTCCATCCATAATTGTATACCACCTACCCGTGGTTTTTTTTTTTTCTTCTTTATACATACTACTATAGTAGCTTACTGTAGCAGTCTGCGGTGCTGCTGAGCTGACAGTGTCCAGCAGGTCCGTCATCAGTCATTACATAATAAATATATATACCTGTCCGGCTGCAGTACTAGTGATATTATATATATATATATATATTGATTTCATCTCATTATCATCCAGTCTATATTAGCAGCAGACACAGTACGGTAGTCCACGGCTGTAGCTACCTCTGTGTCGGCAGTCGCTCGTCCATCCATAAGTATACTAGTATCCATCCATCTCCATTGTTTACCTGAGGTGCCTTTTAGTTGTGCCTATTAAAATATGGAGAACAAAAATGTTGAGGTTCCAAAATTAGGGAAAGATCAAGATCCACTTCCACCTCGTGCTGAAGCTGCTGCCACTAGTCATGGCCGAGACGATGAAATGCCAGCAACGTCGTCTGCCAAGGCCGATGCCCAATGTGCCACCGTGCTCGATCCTAGATTTAAAACCTACCTTGGATCTCTCTTTCCGGCAGACACAAGTCTGCTGGGGTTCAAAGACCTGCTGGTGAGAAAATTGTCAAGTCAAGCGGAACGCGACCTGTCAACATCTCCTCCTTCACATTCTCCCGCAACTGGGGGTGCGAGGAAAAGGCTAAGAATTCCGAGCCCACCCGCTGGCGGTGATGCAGGGCAGTCTGGAGCGACTGCTGATGCTGACATCTGGTCCGGACTGAAGGACCTGACAACGATTACGGACATGTCGTCTACTGTCACTGCATATGATTCTCTCACCATTGAAAGAATGGTGGAGGATTATATGAGTGACCGCATCCAAGTAGACACGTCAGACAGTCCGTACTTATACTGGCAGGAAAAAGAGGCAATTTGGAGGCCCTTGCACAAACTGGCTTTATTCTACCTAAGTTGCCCTCCCACAAGTGTGTACTCCGAAAGAGTGTTTAGTGCCGCCGCTCACCTTGTCAGCAATCTGCGTACGAGGTTACTTCCAGAAAATGTGGAGAAGATGATGTTCATTAAAATGAATTATAATCAATTCCTCCGTGGAGACATTGACCAGCAGCAATTGCCTCCACAAAGTACACAGGGAGCTGAGATGGTGGATTCCAGTGGGGACGAATTGATAATCTGTGAGGAGCGGGATGTACACGGTGATATATCGGAGGATGATGATGAGGTGGACATCTTGCCTCTGTAGAGCCAGTTTGTGCAAGGAGAGATTAATTGCTTCTTTTTCGGTGGGGGTCCAAACCAACCCGTCATTTCAGTCACAGTCGTGTGGCAGACCCTGTCACTGAAATGATGGGTTGGTTAAAGTGTGCATGTCCTGTTTATACAACATAAGGGTGGGTGGGAGGGCCCAAGGACAATTCCATCTTGCACCTCTTTTTTCTTTCATTTTTATTTGCGTCATGTGCTGTTTGGGGAGTGTTTTTTGGAAGGGCCATCCTGCATGACACTGCAGTGCCACTCCTAGATGGGCCAGGTGTTTGTGTCGGCCACTAGGGTCGCTTATCTTACTCACACAGCTACCTCATTGCGCCTCTTTTTTTCTTCTTTGCGTCATGTGCTGTTTGGGGAGTGTTTTTTGGAAGGGCCATCCTGCGTGACACTGCAGTGCCACTCCTAGATGGGCCAGGTGTTTGTGTCGGCCACTAGGGTTGCTTAGCTTACTCACACAGCTACCTCATTGCGCCTCTTTTTTTCTTCTTTGCGTCATGTGCTGTTTGGGGAGTGTTTTTTGGAAGGGCCATCCTGCGTGACACTGCAGTGCCACTCCTAGATGGGCCAGGTGTTTGTGTCGGCCACTAGGGTCGCTTAGCTTAGTCATCCAGCGACCTCGGTGCAAATTTTAGGACTAAAAATAATATTGTGAGGTGTGAGGTATTCAGAATAGACTGAAAATGAGTGGAAATTATGGTTTTTGAGGTTAATAATACTTTGGGATCAAAATGACCCCCAAATTCTATGATTTAAGCTGTTTTTTAGGGTTTTTTGAAAAAAACACCCGAATCCAAAACACACCCGAATCCGACAAAAAAAATTCGGTGAGGTTTTGCCAAAACGCGGTCGAACCCAAAACACGGCCGCGGAACCGAACCCAAAACCAAAACCCGAAAAATTTCAAGTGCACATCCCTAGTTATTTCATGGGTTTGCTATTAAAATCACACATCTTTTTAGCATCTAATTTTAAAAAGCCATACAATAATTTGTAAGAGAAATTCGTATAATCGTACTTTGAAAGCTTGCATTCACTGACCTATTATTATTACATTTTATTTCTAGGGCGCCACAAGTGTTTTGCAGTGCCGTACAAAGGACAGTACAGGGAGATGGTGTCCCTTCCTAAAACACCCTCTCTCTGTTCAGTAAAATCAGTATCTGAAAAAATTGTGAGTCCTAATGGAAGACTAATCTATAAAGCAGTTTGCATTGTCATAATGCCTTGTCAGTCAGCTGACTAGCATTAGTCGCAAGCAGAGGTGTTTTAAGAGAGGAGGATACATGTGTGCAGCCTCTGTCCTGGCTCCCTCCTCTCTAGCCAGCAGCACTGTGTAGAGTCTGAGCACTAGGAGCTCAGATGCTAATGCGCATGTGCAGATCTCTGGAAAATGGCGTGACAGCTATTTTCCCAGCAATTTCTTTACTGCGCCTGGATGCTGTACCATTTTCCCAGTGATTTGTGCTCTGTTGCTTCCACCGATGGGGACTCTGGAGAGGTGAGTAGTAAAGAAATGGGTGCAATGTGTCTAGTGTGGGCAGGGCTAGATTAAGGCTGGTAGGGGACCCCGAGGCAGCAAAGATGTGGGTTCCCCAGGGCAACAAAGATGTGGGGGCCCCCACTAGTAAAAGTGATGAGACACTCTCTCTCTCTCCCCCTGCCACCCCAG
Source organism: Pseudophryne corroboree (assembly GCF_028390025.1). Classification (NCBI taxonomy): domain Eukaryota; kingdom Metazoa; phylum Chordata; class Amphibia; order Anura; family Myobatrachidae; genus Pseudophryne; species Pseudophryne corroboree. Next base: position 516,993,210 of record NC_086447.1, on the reverse strand, counting down.
GAACCTGGGCACTGCAGCATTGGCTATCCAGGCACCACACCACTTGTATACCCAGCTGGATCACACTTTAGTGTCTCGTGGGATTGTACTTCCCTTTCCTGCGAGACACACTATAGACACATGAGCTCCTCGGTAGCCGCTCAACCTGCTGGAAGGAGACTCCTCCACTTCTCGCAGCTGATCCAGCACTGTGTGGGGGCCCCTAATGTGTAAAGGCTCCTGGATGACCACCTCTGTTGCCTCTCTCTTAATCCAGACCTGAGTGTGGGCCCTCTGGACTTAGGGGCCTCTGCGCACCACATACACTGCACCCATTATAGATACACCAGTGGTCGCACGGTAGTGAATTATAAACAAAGTGTTTGTAGTTTTGTTCTGGGAAAAGTACAAAGATACAAACAAAACATAAGTGTTTAGACAACAGAGCAACAATTATTAATGTTAGTACTACAGTAATTTATAGATGGAGCCTCGCTCATCTAGCCTTCTATGGTCCACCTAGGTGCACCAAGGTTTATTAGCATAAGCCTTTCATCTATTGTTCTCAGCTGCAATACAATACAGAGAGAACAATACAGCAGGGGATTAAGTCATTACAGCAGGGGATTAAGTCCGACTGCCCTGTTTCAGTTAAACCTATTAAAGGCATAGATGAGGAGGGCTCCATCTGCACCTCAGTGGAGAGGGAGTGGTCAGAGGAAGAGAATGAGATTAGTATATCATCAGCATACTATTTGTCGCATTCTTGCATTGTTACATTGGTGCACTAAAGCAGCTCAATGATGTTAAGGATGACTAAGCACAACATAACTTTTCACTGCTGCTAACTCTGCAGATACGTTTGTTCTGATGGATTCCACAGCTCAGAGGAAAGATGTTCCAGTGGGGTTGGGAACTCTCATCACTAGGTACTAGAGAAGGATAAGTCCAGTCTACTCACTGGTATATTTATAATGGGTGCAGTGTGTGTGTGGCGAACATAGGCCACCAGGATACAGGTAGGACCACACTGCAGACACTGCACACATTTTTTTCAATACCTATCCTCTGGCGTCCTGAATCGGCGACAGCAGCACTGCAGAAATCACCAGGAACATGGTGTGACAGACATTTTCCCTGCATTTTGTGCATGAACAGTAATAAAATCACTGAGTCCTGCACATGCGCATTATACTCTGGGACCCTGCTAGGGTCTCCTAGTGACCCTAGTGCCCAGAGTCTAGAGCGCAGCTGGCTAAAGAGGAGGGGCCCAGATGGAGTCTGTACACCAGCCTTCTCCTCTCTTGAAGCACCCCTTAGTCTGCTATTTAAAAATGTCCTTTCAACTTGAATATGTGACCACCCATAACATTTTTTGTGGTTTGCAGGTTGGCAACAATATGCTACACAGTTACAAAGCTAAAAATAATTTATTTAAAAGTTCACTTACGTATTTCAAGATCTAGAATAAACTCCAAATCTTTAAGAATCTGTGTTACGCTCATCTGAAAACGAGATAAAATAGATTAATCTCTTTTCAAAATAGCTGCAGCCACCCAAAAAATTAAAAGTCAAATATTTCTAACCTCTTCATCTGGACTAGGAGATGTTGCACCTTCATCTTTTACATCAATGTTTTTCTCAACTTCAGTAGGACACCTGTGTAAAACAGAAACATTTGCTCTTCAATTTCATTTGAACTTGAATAAATGGTGTAAGGACATTATTAGATGTGTACAGCATTTTTACTGACACTAAAACTGAAAAAATTGCATGACATTTCTGGAGCGAATAGCTATATAAATGAGTTGAAGTGTTTAATTAATGCCAGATACATTGCATTATTATTCTCAAAACTCTGTGGAATGGATTAATTTATTTTTGTTGCTATATGTGTAAATATAGATTAAAAAAAAATTAAAAATGATTTGAGATATAAACATTCATTAAAATACATGAATTTACAGATAAATCAACAATTAGGAAAAATAAAACTACTCCTACTGTAAGATGTCATGATTCATGCAGAACTGCCAGTTCTGTAAACCAAAACCATCAATTTAATTTGGTTAACCACCTTTACAAGACAGAGGAGGAGTAACGTGAGGGGTAGACACATCTTAAGCCAAGAGTCAGTTATGGAACCAGCAAAGCACCACAACCAAAATATCTGCAGTATATATGGGTCTAATTAGGTGGTACCTTTGGATTTTAAAATACTATTTTCGCTCTATCAGTACACTCTCCATAATTAAGGAAGGTGTCTGTGAAGGGTAAGAGAAATAGTCATGGCATTGTCAGGAGTGAAATGTTATCCCAATTGGCACACACTGAACACACACACATACACTGACATATGTGCTGACAAGTGATCTCTTGCAGTTGGGCTGTGAACATCCTGTGACCCACCAGGTATTTACAATGTCCCTTGTATATACATGCTACCTCTATAGTTTCCTCTAGACTGCATATGATGCATGAATATAGTACTTCTTTCCTCAGTCGTGCTATTTGCAAATATAATAATATGGTCTGTTCTGCTTCACATTCCCCTATTCTCCTGTTACCCCATCACGAGAACTCTATCCCACCACCCAGCGCTGTGTTCTCCCTGCTCTACCTGTCACCTCACCTCTCCTCTACCAGAATCATAACGCACTCCCTCCGTGTCCCACTCCTGCAGTTTCCATTCCTAGCCCACACAATGCTAGTTTGGATAACCACTCTGCAGGAGGTAGCCGTGGGAAGATGAGGCTGAAGATAGCCACACACTGTGGTACCAAGTGACCTCACTACCCACTCTGCTGGAGGCACCCGGGACATGCCGCTTACTGTTGTTATCTGCTGGGGATATCAGGCTGGGTATAGCACACACTGTGTTACTGAATAGCCAATACTGCTTATTCCCAAGTGTCTGAAAAAGGTCAAGTAATGGAATCCTAATGCGTTTCGTCACTGACAGGGGACTTTCTCAAAAGTATGACTTGTTGCTGGGCCTGTGTATTTAAACCCAGCCTCCAATTAAGTACACCTAATCACCACATGTCAAGGAAAAACTTTGAGTGTGCTCATGTTATAATGAGCTGCACTCTCTACATACACATCCAGTGCTATGATAAATGTATACAAATTGTGTCTGAGGTTAAGAAAATGTTTTTCTTTGCATACATCATGGTATCATAGGGTTGACATGATGTTCCATAAAATGTCTGGAGATACCATGTGTATTGGTACCTTTTATGATGTTGGGCCTAAGATCAAGGAGTCTAATTTTCAGATTCCTTGTAGTTCTGCATATGTACATTAAAACACAGCTGCAAATTAAGATGTAAATAACATAGGTGGTGTTGCAATTGATTCTATTTGATTACAAAAATGTCACCACTAGAAGACCTAAATGAGCATGTATTATTCTATATAAAGGAGCAAATGGTACAGACTGTTTACATTTATAGCACCCCTTGGGTTTCGTCAGCAGCCATTATAAAAAAGCAGCTCTAGTGGGCTGATTTATGTCTCTTTTGTCTATAAAGAAAATACTGTAGGAGCTAAACTCCATTATAAATTGTCTGATTTGTTAAAAATGACTGAGGGAGTATCGCTTAAACAAGTTATCAAGATTGGATCCATGAGGAGTATGGCAAAATTATTTGCTACAATCCTCTTAATTTTCATTGAAGCATTATTATATTTTTACATAAAATGAGGTAAACACATTTATCATAGCGCTGGATGTGTAAATAGGGAGTGCAACTCATTATAACATGAGAACAGTCAACATTTTTCCTTGATATTTGGACTGATTAGAAGATCAGGTGTACTTCATTGGAGGCTGGGTGTAAATACACAGGCCCAGTAACAGGTGTGATACTGTTGAGAAAGTCATGTGTCAGTGACGAAACGCATTAGAACTCCATTACCTGACCTTTTTTATACACTTGGGAATAAAGCAGTGTCAGCTATTCAGTGACACAGTGGGGCAGATGTGTTAAACTTGGAGAAGCAATAAAGCAGTGATACGTGCAAGGTGATAACGCACCAGCCAATCAGATCCAATATGTAAATTGACAGAAGCTGATTGGCTGGTGCATTATCACCTTCCACTTCTCATTGCTTTATCACTGCTTTATCACTTCTCCAGGCTTAATACATCTGCCCCAGTATGCGCTATATCTGGCCTGATCTCCCCAGCGGATAAGAACAGTGTGCGGCACATTTTGGCTGCCTCCAGCAGAGTGGGTAGTGAGGTCACTTGGAACCACAGTGTGTGGCTATCTTAAGCCTGATCTTCCATGGCTACCTCCTGCAGAGTGGTCATCCAAACCAGCATTGTGCAATTTCCCTCAGATGGACTAATAATGTGGCCAGGTATATAACCATCCGAGGACGCTCGGATAGAGCTGATTCCCCAGAGGGTATTCTGATACTTCTTCCGCACCTGACTTCTTATGCACAAGTGTAGCTACACCGGTTATATCAGTGCCCCTTCCACTGCTACCGGCACTTATATGTTTTTGGACTATACACCCCCATCTTATTTAAGGTACTGGTATTATGCTTTATTACCATCTATCAAATACCTTTTAAACTTAATTTCACCTTCACCAGGATTATTAACTTTAAAGGCTGCAGTGCATGAGACTGATTGAAGGCAATTTTCATCAAATGCACATATTGGGTCAATCTGAGGAGAATGTCCTGCTCTTAACCCTTTATATCCCAGACTCTTTATATAGATTTATGTCTGTTGGTATTTTATGCTGTTTATCTCAGGTTAGTGATATATAATATTGCAACATTGTTATTTTATATAGTACAGTATGTGACACATTTTATGTATGGCTATTGTGACAATTTAATTGTAATTGCATATATTGATACAATCCTAGTATTTTCCATCCACCATACAGATTTTTATATATGCATATTTTTTATACAAATTAATTAATTTTTTATTGTCCTTTGACTCAAATTGGAGTAAATTACCAAAGCGCAGTTGGTGTTTTTGTAAATTTGCTTCCACATCTCTACCTCCTATGGCTACCATCACTTATTGTAACATTGAGGCTAATGACACCTCATCCCTATCCTCCCTGTTCACTCTCATTTCTCTCTCTTTCATACTCTGAACAAGCCAAATCCCAATACAATGCATCCCTTATATCTGCTCTTGACTCTGTCGCTCCATCGACCACTATTCACCCTCGCAGATTGAAACCTCAACCCTGGCACACCAAATGCACCAGATATCTGCAAAAATGCTCAAGTACTGAGACAGTGGAGGAAATCACACTCTAAGGCAGACTTCCTCTATTTCAAACTTATGCTCTCTCCTTTAGTGCTGCCCTCTCCCTCGCTAAACAGTCATATTTCAAGAATTTGATCTCCTCCCAGTTTTCCAACCCCGGTGACAATTTGTCACTGTCAATGCCCTCTTCTACCCACCCCCACCTCATCTTCCTCTCCTCACTGTCTGCTCTAGACTTTGCCACCTATTTCACATCCAAGATTGACTCCATACACCAGGACATCACACCCCACCTGACCATCAGCAACCAGCCACCTACCATACCACCCCTCCCCATCCCTCTCATCAACTCTGATATCCTTCTCCTATGTATCTGGTGAGAAAGTCATGGCTATCATCCTTTCCCCACCACCATCTTCTCATTTGACCCTAACTCCTCCCCCTCCTCCGCGATCTCTCTCCTTCTACCTGTTCCCATCTTGCCCACCTTCTCAATATCTCACTCTCATTAGGCACTGTCCCCTCTGCCTTCAAGCATGCACTAGTCTCTCCTATTCTTAAAAAAATACCCTTGATTCAAACACCCTCTAAAACTACCGACCCATCTCTCTTCTCATTTTGCCTCATATTGTCACCAATCACCTTACTGCCTTCTCTTTCCTCCTACTCATAGCTTGACCTTTTCCAGTCCGGCTTCAGTTCTCTCCACTCCACTGAAACTGCCCTCACAAAGTCCTCCATGTGCCAAATCTAAGTTCCTTACTCTCTGCATATTCTTCTTGACCTCTCTGCTAATTATGACACTGTGGACCACCCACTCCTTTGGCAAATCCTTCACTCCCTTGGTCTGTGTGATACTGCCCTCTGCTGGCAGTCCTCCTACTTCCCTGACTGTTCCTTCTCTGTCTCCTCTCATGACTCCACCTCTCCTGCACTTCCACTAACTGTAGGTGTCCCTCAAGGTTCTAGTCTTGGTCCTCTCCTTTTCTCTCTGTATATGTCCTTTTTAGGTAATTCATTAGCTCTTTTAACTTCTAATATCTTCTCTATGCTGAGGATACTGAAACCTTTCCTCCCCTGACCTCTTCCATGCTCTCTTCACTCATATCTCCTACTGTCTCTCTGCTATCTCTTTTTGGATGTCTCAGCACTGTCTTAAACTTAACATGTCTAAGACTGAGCTGATCATCTTCCCACCCTCCCACACAATACCACCTCTCACAATTTAATTAACTATTGGTGGCACTACTACCTCCTCTATGCCCCTAGTGAACTGTCTTTGAGTAATCCTGGACTACTCCCTTTCCTAGTATAGTGTATAAATTAAATAATGAAAAATAACAATGTGTAAAAGATAACATAATACATATGGATACAAGGGAGTACATTTACTACAGTTTGTTAAATAGACAAGTGGAGGTGTTTCACACATCAACCAATAAAATTCTAGATATCATTTCTCTGTTACTTTCTTGAACATGATAGCCATAATCTGATTGGTTGCTATGGATAACCCCTACACTTGTCTATTTCAGAAACTTTAGTAAATCTTCCCCCAAGGAGACTGATTAAATGGATACTCATGGATCAACTCCAGTGTACATAAGAGGTAATAACTTTATCATAGGTGCCCTAAAGGAACTAGATGTCTGCACTACAGAATTAGGAGCTACAGTAGCAGTCCCCATCAGACTGCCAAAGTTTGAGTCCCATGAGGCAGTAACTAAAGCCCACAGTGTATGCTTTAATGCCAACATTAGAGTCTGGTCCAAAAAAAATAAATATTGTAAAATAAATTTTACTTGAGCATGTTGTGACCATCATACATGCTTATCTCAGGAGTTGAGTTTGCGGATTAAAATAAATGACGAAGTTATTACCTATTTCTTTATATATTACAACTAATATTATTTATATATATATATATATATATATATACATACATACACACACACATTTTATTTGGTTGCATATATACACACACACACACACACACACACACATATTCTGCCACATTGTTATTATTGTCATTATTATTATTTTGGTTACTGTTATTATTAGATTTAATTTAGTTTTACTATTTTGGAGAAAACTAATTTCCTTCTTTGAGATCACAATTAAGTCTTTGATGTTTTACTTTCTAAAAACATTTCTTGCAAACTATTTTAAAATTTTAATTTAAAATAGTTTGCAAGAAATAACAATAACAAATTTTAAAAGTCATGAATGGTTTGAAAGAGTGTGTATAGAGGTACAGCACATTAGTAACAATATTATACTGCTTTGCATTCTAGGGAAACTGAACAAGCAAACAATCTGACAATGATTAAAAATAAAAAGCTATGGCTTACATACCATGTTATAGCACAATCACACCACAGAAATAAAACATTGTTAAGATGACAATAAACCATTTTTTGAGCAGAAAAAAACCCAAATCTATGTAAATCATCAGTAATTGCTTACAGTACTATACAAATGTTCCAAGCAAAAACAATCATTAGACTGACTAAACTAATATCAAGCACAAGCCAAACTAATTCTAATTTCTTAGCTCATATATATGCCTCAGCAATCTCCTCAGTATAATATTGTTTTGGTCATTATCTTACTTTCATATATTCTTACAAAGTATAACTTGTTTGTGTGAATAATATATACATATAATTTCCTTTTGCACTCAACCTTGCAAAATATATTAAAGAATTAATTTTTAAAACCATTAAACCGTCTTAAACTGTATGTTGCTATTTGCTAATAATTCTACAGATTAAAATATTTTAGAATATCCAACTACAATTAAAGTATCCCTATCTCACTATATTCTGTAGTTTAGTAACCTAAATCACTACATAATAATATTTTTTGTAGAAAAACTTCTAAAAAGTTTGTTACTAATTTTCTGAATAGTAAAAGTATGTAAAATGTTTTATTACAGTACATATGAAATTATGTTGTTTTACTGTAGCACTTTACTTACTTTATAGAATTTCTGATATTAGAGTGTGAGCATGAAATATATACATCTGCAACTTTCTATCCAATTAAACAAAAATAAACATAATATGTGTGGCATGTTTCTAATGATTTAGAAAATGAAGCGCTATAAAATATCTAATGCATTTATTAAATTATATATTAGGTCATTGAACAGCACAAAGACACTAGAAAACGTACCAAAAGATAACTAAAATGCGGATGATGTGACTCAAAGTTAATTTAAGGGTCTGATTCTGAAACATAAAATCTTCTATTTGTCTACTCTGCAATTGATTTTAATTATTACTTTTCACTGAATTGTAACTGCAGGAGGGTCAGAGATTACAATGAAATCAGTCAAGAGCCTGAAACCTAATGAGACACAGCTGCAGAAGAAGAAAAGAAATATATATAATTAAGTTTTATATTTTGCTTAACAAGTAGCAAGTGCATTAGCAGAAAAGATTATTTCTCAGAAAAGCACATGGGCTAGTTAAGACTTAAAGAAAAAAACCTCATTATCCTACCATCCTATTAGGATTTTTTTTTTAATGCGAAATACATTACACAGTAAATGAGAATTTGCAAAGTACATTAAACATAGCTATTTTATTAAAAGATAATATCATTAAGACAGTACAATATGTGTCATAAATCTCAAATAGCATGCTTCTATTGTAAATATTCTAAATGCAAAGCTTTTTGCATCCAAAATACCGGACACCAACTTTTTTTTTAAATAGATAAATTGAATCTCGATAAACTGTATTTGGGTCAAGCTCTTGACACTTTTTATTTTAAGTGCATGCAGACAGCGGCATTTATAGAACACATGTGGCCCTAGTAGGAGTGGCCATCGACCATTCATAATCATTGATGGTTTATGGCCTAAGTAGAATACTTTTGACATTGATGGGGGGAGAACCAGATGGCTTCCCTCCATCAATGGCATGGAATAACCAAATGCTTTTTTTTTTTTTAACAAGGTGTCTCTGGACACGGAGCATAGCTCCTCCCCAACATCCATGAAGCACTATCCCTGTGTTCTGATTGGCCCACAGGCCAGTCAGTGAATAAAATGGGATGACCATCAGTTATGGAAACAATCAAAGGTCATCCATTACATAATTAGCAGACATTGAAGGTCACTTACTATATCACCATCAATGGTTACCACACCGATGGCTATCCCTGGACAAGACACTGATTCAGGGTCTCCTTCAACAGTTAATTAATATATGCCATAAACTACTCCCCCAGCTCCGTGAATGTAAAATGTATATGCTTGTTCCCTTCATTGGACTTATACCAAGCAATCCAATAGAGAAGCAAAAGGATACATGCTATTTCATATAAAGACACAGTTCAGAAGGAGAGCTTCTCCAAAGTCTTAAGGAGACAATTATCCAAAAAATTTTTTACTCTTACCCAAACTCCACATAATAGAGAATTTACAACAACAATATTAAATACTAGGGGTAGATTAAGAAACCAATATTGATATCCAAATTAAATTGCCACATTACAATAACCTAATATTTTCACCTTACTTTGTTCATCTACTGTATTTTACATTGTGAACAACTCATAATGAATCTTTAGATCATTCTAGACTACATTTTACCCCCTTAGAGGGTCCATTGGAGGTGCTCACCTCATTCTAATTTTTACTGAGCAACTTTATCCTTGTAAATTTGTGGGTGTAACCTTACTCTTTTTTTAATAATTGAATAAAAGGTATTTTTTTTCTCTTTTTTATTACTGTATTAAGCATGCCCCAACAAAGAGTATTTCTTTCCTATTTTTTTCTTTTACAGTAGGGGTAGTTTAAATAAAACTGCATTAGGATTACGGAGACTACATACTGTGTGTGTGTGTGTGTGTGTGTGTGTGCGTGTGTATGTGTATTTACAGTATATATATATATATATATATATATATATACACACACACACACATATGTTTCTTAATATATATTTTTATTTTATAACAATTATGCAAATTATTTTGTCCATAATACAACATGGTTAGGAATGATGTCATATTTGCCCTTTTTTCCAGCAATGTTAACATATACTTTAGCAAGGTTTCACAAACTATTTTGCTCTAGGACTCCATCAGACAATAAAATGTATCACAGGACCCCAGAAAGTTACCACAGAATGGCTTCCACACATTCGTCAGCCGACTACACATGCACAGTAGCATTGCTGAGGCAAAGGTGGGCTGGCCCAGTGGGCAGGGTGCCATGTACCCCCCGGGCCACACTACTGCCAAGGGTCATGGGCCGGCCGCCACCTTCCACTAAACCAGTGGTGGCCAACCTGCAGCTCTCAAGCTGCATGTGGCTCTTTCTATCGCCGCATGCGGCTCGTAAGCTCCCGCGGCGCCTCCCACTACCCTAGTCTGCAGTGCCTGGTGCCGGCCCATGAGCAATTCAGAGCTAGTGGACCAGCAGCCAATCAGGAGTCTTAGCTGCCAGTCCGCGACCTCTGATTGGCTTACAGACCGGCGCCTAATTAGAGAGAATCAACGCCGCCAGAGAGTGGAGACTGAGGGGCAGGAGAGGCGCACGCTGTGCTCTCCTTCCCTCAATAGCAGCAGACTGAGCAGAACAGCAGCATGGCGGTAAGCAGCACTTGGGGGGGGGTGCAGTGTGGGGACATGTGTATCTTACACTGGGGGCATATTTGGCACTGGGAGGATGTGTATCTGGCACTGGGGGCATATCTGGCACTGGGGGACATCTATCTGGCACTGGGGTCATATCTGGCACTGCGGGGACATGTGTTTCTGGCACTGGGGGCATATCTGGTACTGGGGGCATATCTGGCACTGGGGAGATATGTAGCTGGCAGTGGGGGCATATTTGGCACTGGAAGCATATCTGGCACTGGGGGGACACGTGTATCTGGCACTGGGGGGACGTGTATTTGGCAGTGGGGGCATATTTGGCACTGGGGGCATATCTGGCACTGAGAAGATGAGTAGCTAGCAGTGGGGGCATACCTGGCACTGGGGGGACGTGTATCTCAGACTGTGGGCATATCTGTCACGGTGGGCATATCTGGCACTGGGGAGACTTGTAGCTGACAGTGGGAGCATATCTGGCACTGGGGGGACATGTAGCTGACAGTGAGGGCATATTTGGCCCTGGGGGGACATCTATCTGGCACTGGGGGCATATCTGGCACTGGGGACATCTATCTGGCACTGGGGGCATATCTGGCACTGGGGGCATATCTGGCACTGGGGGCATATCTGGCACTGGGGGGACATGTGTATCTGGCACTGGGGGGACATGTGTATCTGGCACTGGGGGAATATTTGGCACTGGGGGCATATCTGGAACTGGAGAGATGTGTAGCTAGCAGTGGGGGCATGTCTGGCACTGGGGGCATATTTGGCACTGGGGGACATGTGTATCTGGCACTGGGGGGACATGTGTATCTTACACTGGGGGCATATCTGGCACTGGGGAGATGTGTATCTGGCAATGGGGGCAAATCTGGCACTATGGAGACATGTTTGTATCTGGCACTGTGGGGGCATATATGTATCTGGCACTGTGGGGCATATATGTATCTGGCACTGTGGGGCATATATGTATCTGGCACTGTAGAGGAATAAGTGTATCTGGCACTGTGGAGGAATATATGTATCTCGCACTGTGGAGGAATATATGTATCTGGCACTGTGGAGGCACCCATTTTTTGGTGTTTATATATGTATGTGGCACTGTGCAGGGGCTTTATCTGTATGTGGCACTGTACAACATGACTAAAAATGGGGTTATGACAGGGTCATAATCCTACAAACATCAAACCGAAAGGTGTGCGCATAAAAATGGGGTGTGGCTTTGTGACACCTATGCCATGCCCCCATTTCTGCTTGCGTGTCTTCGGCGCGGGCATGAAATAGCTCTTACCCTTGACTACAGATCTTTTCTGGCTCTTTGCCACTGACTGGTTGGCCAACCCTGCACTACACAGCTCTGCTGAAGCCACACCCGTACTGACAAATTTATAAGTATCTTTGGGATAATTTACACCAGGCCTAATTTTTTTTTTGTTAATAAATATATTTTTTTTTAAACTCCATTTAATATGGCGCCATTACTTATGGGCCAGTGCTCTGGACTTGCTCCCCAGGCTAAAAGTTGCCAGCCAGCTCCTGTGCTGAGGAACAAAACAGAAATTACCGCTAATGTGATCACTTATTTCTTATACAACTACAAGGGTGAGCTCCTTTTTTATAGTTTGTACCTGCAGTGAAGGCTTTAGTCCTTCACAGAATAGTCATACTGTATATTCAAGGTGGTATTTGGATCACTAAATTTTGAGGTATATATAATATAATTGCCACTGTTCTTTGGAGTTGAAACTTCTCCAGATAGGAATTTAAATTGAAGTGTGGGTAGATGCGCATATAATAAATAATAGTCCCATTGAAGAGCCTGCGTTACTCACTCTAACCCCTTTTGTGCCGGGATCCATTTGCAGTGTGAGGAGATGGTTGACCTGAGCATCCTCGGGTTCTAAACAGTGTGTGCAGCTCGCACTTCAGCAGCTGGCTCCAAGATGCTCAGGCAATCAGGGACTACCCAGATATGGGATACTCCAGCCGTGTTGTAAACAGCTGATGCGGCTGAACTCAGGACGGCAGTCTCGGCTCTGAAATGGGACTATTATTTATTATATGCGCATCTACCCACACTTCAATTTAAATTCCTATCTGGAGAAGTTTCAACTCCATTGAACAGTGGCAATTATATTATATATACCTCAAAATATAGTGATCCAAATACCACCTTGAATATATAACTATTCTGTGAAGGACAGCTATTTTAACAGGGGTGATACAAAGTCTCATATTGGACTTGAACTGCAACATATTTTGGTTACATGTGTAACGATAAGTGCTGATACTTTTATTATACATTCAATATATCCTGTTAGAGATTTGTCCAGTGTTAGTCATTTGCTATATATTTTTAAGTGATTAATAAATTCATTTTAAATTAGAACTACCGGCATTCTTATCATTGATGTATTGATTCCCCAGTGCGGCTCTTTTTCTTAATCCTATAGTTCTATATTTGAGACTGGTGCAGATAAGTCTGGGAGTCCGTCGCCATCAAATCAATATTATTATTTAATTATTTGGTTTCTATTTATCCACAGTCTACACGCGCTAAAAGGGGGTTTTCTGTGTGGTTGTTTGCAGTCTCCTGCCGGCTGCCTCATCTGTAAGTTTCCTACAGCTCAGAAGCCCCAGGACCTGGGAGTGCACTCACTGCCAGCTATGTGCCCCCTGTGGATATCTGCATGTAAATGAGGGAGCCAAAAATGGAGGCTGCTGTGGCAGCCACAGCGGGTGATGGGTGGGGCAGGCAGAGCACTGGGGTGGGGCAGGCAGAGCACTGGGGTGGGGCAGAGCTGCCTGATGACTCCTCGGATATCTAAGCTAGTGATCTGAGGAGTCTGAAGTAACAGACCACTCAACTGATTTTTCAGAATTCTCTGATCACTGGCCAAGAGCTCAAAGGAGTCATCAACCTGACAGTCATCAACATTGAGTCACGACCTCATGTTGGGATGGTCAGGACCCACTTTAGGGTTACAACTCACAGTTTGAGAACCAATGACAAATAGGAATCAATAAATAGTGATTTGGAAATAGTGGGGGAAATGTTATAGGGTGTGAGAATCAGAAAGTGAGAGATTTTGTAAGAGTTTTCTGGGGATTTTTAAGTGGTAATCATTTACTTGGAAAAATCAACCTTAACACCCCCCCCCCCCCCCCCAAGAAAACTTTCACAAAAAATCTCACTTTCTGATTCTCACACCCTATTACATTCCCCCATGCTATGTCATGCCATCACTATTAAGCATTTGAGCCAACTTTTTAAAGTTATTAGAGGTAATCACATTACAGTCACCTTGTGAATCACAATGGTATACACATAGATAAATGCAGACAGTACAAATATTGCAGATACTCCAGCATCGACAGCACCTACAAAGGGGGATCCAATACCATCAACAAGGTTCAGCCTGTCAAGGTGGTTGATATGAGGAATCCATAATATCATGGACAGTTGTATGCTACTGGGTGTGTGACATCCAGCAACATTAAGAACCTGCATGATCTGAAGCCCACCAGAATGACATATAACATAGTTTACAGGAATTCACAGACATAACCAATAGGCTATATGGATGTCAAAAATAAAATGAGTGATCCTCCAGATCCTGTGCAACTCTGATAATGTCAGGTGTCTTTTTTTGCGGAAAATACATCTTAATCGCAATGCAATGTGACTAGGATGCATGAGGAGACTGTGCTGATTAATTTGATATATGACACTTGTATATAGTGTATGACTGAATATGTATACACAGCAAAACAGACCTTATATTTGAAAAAAGCTGTGGCTGCTACATTGTAGCATTTTTGTATACAGATTCAGAGACTCAGTCACACAGAGATATACAAGTGTCATATCAAATTAATCAGCACAATATCCTCATGTGTTCTAGTCACATTGCATTGAAATTAAGAATGCATTGCAATTAAGAAGCATTTTTGGCTAAAAAAGTGAAAAAAGATGCCCAGCGCTAGAAAATACTCACGCGACATGGAATGCCAAGAGGGGCTGTTTGGTGTGAATGCAGCAAAAATTTATGACCACATAAATGTAATATGGGTTTTTATCACACAGGATCTCCTAGTACCTACTATGCGATTTCCTAAGTGAGGAAAGTGTATTGAGGAGACTCCATCACAATATTATTGAATTTCTGAATTCTAAAAAGGGTGCAGAGAAAAGTAACCAGATTTAGAAGAGGCACTCATTTGTAAAACTTTGTATTTTTTTTATAAATTCTGTAATTTCCAATAAAAGTTAAGTATTTACAACTTTGCAAATGAGTGCATCTTTTAAATGGATTACTGTTCTCTACCTTTTCTGTACTTCTTTAACTGCTTTTGAGAAAATTGCTGTCATATCAAAGATCATAGATTTATTTAGGCAAATTATAAAATCTGCCTCTTATTCAGAGAAATAGGTCACTGATGGGAAAACTAATCATTCATAATTGATTCTGTACATAATTATGACACATGGTTAAACAAATTCTGGCCTATGTCTTAACTTCCATACTCTTTCAATTTACAGGCATTCACTCAAAGAACTCCAGTGACTACATGGACAAAGATGATAAATGATTAAATCATTTCAATACCCAAAAAATAAATGTCTTGCTTCTAATGGCCTTAGACACCCTGCTGCATTTGAAATTTAGCAAAACTACCTTTATGAATGCTTGTTATTACCTAGTTATTACCCAGTTTGTTTTATCACTGGTGTTTCAAATTGTAAAGTGCAACAAAATTTGCTGCACTATATAATACACAAATAATTAAAATAGGGGCAAACACAGGATTTATGAAGGGGGGTTTCCAAAGAGGGGTGGAGCAAAGCATAAGAGGGCGGAGACTGATTTAATATGCCCTCTGTAACCTGCTGTGGTGCCTTACAACAGTAATGTGATATGTATTGTGTAAATGTTGGCACTAGTTGGTATGCGATCAGCGACTCTTTGTCACCCAGAAATGAAGACTCACAGGCGCCCGCAGGCTACTCCAACATTTCGCTTTATAACAACCTTTGTCAGGGTTACCCTGACAAGGGTTGTTATAAAGCGAAATGTTGGAGTAGCCTGCGGGCACCTGTGAGTCTTCATTTCTGGGTGACAAAGAGTCGCTGATCGCATACCAACTAGTGCCATCATTTATATTATATATATATATATATATATATATATATATAAAACGAAAGAAGATATGTATATACATACATACACACACATATACATATACTCATCACAGTCCGGCACTCCAATAATTAGAATAGCTATAGACAGTGCCGACACAGTCCAAAAAATAACCTGTCAAAGGTGCATCTCTCGGTATAATAAAGACATAACACAGGTAGAGTTTGTCAACATTTCAGTGTTGCCACTATCATCCTGACAACACTGAAACATTGACAGAATCTACCTGTCTTATGTCTATAATGCTGTGTGCTGCTCCTTTGACGGGTTATGTGTGGATATATTGCCGATAGGTCCAGTGTGATCCTTAAGCCTGCCCAGAATATCCACATCAGTAGCCCTTCACTTTTACAGTGTTACACAAGTAGCCAGTACATACACTTGTATGTTCAGTATTACACCACAAGACATATAATTGATTAAATACTGCACACCCAACCCTCTCCCCCCTCCTGCCACACACCACACATACATAGCTGCTTGATGCTGGCACTGTCATTACCTGCAGCTGCAGGGACTCAAGGCAGAGAGAAGTACCTGGGAGGAGCTTGCCGCGCTACCGCTGCAGCTCCCCCTAGCCCACAGATTCAACCAGCTCCCAGTTCAGCCATCTCTTTGAATATGAGAGGTTGGCTGCAGCGTCACTGATGGCTCCTCCGTCCCCCCCCCTAAAAAAAAAATCGGTCACTTACGGTGATGGATCGGCGGTAGGGGGGGTTTCTAGGTACTTGGAAACCCCCCCTGCTTGCGCTAGTGTAAAACTATACACAAAATTTTAGAAACAAAGAAAATGTATAGGCCTGTTTGAAAGAATAGATTTGTGGGGGATAATTTGGGGCAGCTAAATTGATAATGTATTTAGTATTTTGGATGTTGGAACTTCTTTTATTATGGATTTTCTTGTTCATTTAAAATAACTGCTGTGGTGCCTCTCTTTAGGATATTTATCCGCTGATGTCCATGCCTGTGTTGGGTACACAAAAATGCTGCTGTAGCCACTTTACTCACAGAAGACTCAAGCAAGGGGATGTTTGGTTTGGTTCCTCTGTCTTCCTGGGCAGTTTCTCAAGGTTTGCCTTCCTTTTGCAGGTGAATATAGTGAGCTTCTAAGGGGCAAGAAATATTCTGGTCTTCTGGGTCTTGAAATTGCTGTTAATAGTTTTTATGGCTACATGAAAATGTCCAACTTAGCCCATGGTGGTGGTGGGGAACGTGAAGTGGTTATCTGACCTAACATGGCCATATTAAGAGGACTCATGATAGTGCTTGGGTTAAAATTGTGGATTGCTGATATGTTGGATTTGTTTACTTTGACTAAGGACACTAAGGAATCCTTCTGCACCATGTAGGCAAAAAGGGAGTATGTGGAAGAAAGCCTTTAGGGCCTATTAAAAGGGGATCAATGGTTATCTCTCCTTCTGAGCTACTCATTTGGAGTTCTGTCCTGGGGAGACAATGATTGTCTTAAAATTAGAGATGAGCGGGTTCGGTTCGTTGAGATCCGAAACCCCCCAAACTTCACCTATTTTACACGGGTCCGAGGTAGCCTCGGATTTTCCTGCCTAGCTCGGTTAACCCAAACGCGGCCGAACGTCATCATCCCGCTGTCGGATCCTTGCGAGATTCGTATTCTATATAAAGAGCCGCGCATCGCCGCCATTTTCACTCGTGCATTGGAGATTGAACGGAGAGGACGTGGCTGCGTTCTCTCCCTGAAAAGCTCTGTATCTGTGGTCAGTGTGCTACAAATATCTGTGCTCAGTGTGCTGAAAATATCTACATTCTCTGCCTGAAAACACTCCATATCTGTGCTCAGTGTGCTGCAAATATCTGTGCTCAGTGTGCTGCATTGTGGGGACCACCAGTATATAATTATAGTAGTACAGTACAGTAGGCCATTGCTGTATCTTGCAGCTCTGTGTCAAGTATACTATCCATATCTGTGCTGCATTATTGTGAGCAGTATATAGTAGGACAGTGCAGCATTTTGGTGACCAGCAGTATACATATAGTACAGTACAGTAGGCCATAGCTGTATCTTGCAGCTCTGTGTCAAGTATACTAGTATCCATATCTGTGCTGCATTATTGTGAGCAGTATATAGTAGGACAGTGCAGCATTTTGGTGACCAGCAGTATACATATAGTACAGTACAGTAGGCCATTGCTGTATCTTGCAGCTCTGTGTCAAGTATACTAGTAGCCAAATCTGTGCTGCATTATTGTGAGCAGTATATAGTAGGACAGTGCAGCATTTTGGTGACCAGCAGTATACATATAGTACAGTACAGTAGGCCATTGCTGTATCTTGCAGCTCTGTGTCAAGTATACTATCCATATCTGTGCTACATTGTTGTTGTGAGTAGTATATAGTAGGACAGTGTAGCATTGTGGTGACCACCAGTATACAGTAGTACAGTACAGTAGGCCATTGCTGTATCTTGCAGCTCTGAATCACTTCAAGTATCCATATCTGTGCTGCATTGCTGTGAGCAGTATATAGTAGGACAGTGCAGCATTTTGGTGACCAGCAGTAGTAGTACAGACAGTACAGTAGGCCTTTGATATTGATATATATCACTGGCATATAATTCCACACATTAAAAAATGGAAACCAAACATGTGGAGGGTAAAATAGGGAAAGATCAAGATCCACTTCCACCTCGTGCTGAAGCTGCTGCCACTAGTCATGGCCGAGACAATGAAATGCCATCAACGTCATCTGCCAAGGCCGATGCCCAATGTCATAGTGAAGAGCATTTAAAATCCAAAAAACTAAAGTTCAGTAAAATGACCCAAAAATCAAAATTAAAAGCGTCTGAGGAGAAGCGTAAACTTGCCAATATGCCATTTACGACACGGAGTGGCAAGTATCGGCTGAGGCCCTGGCCTATGTTCATGGCTAGTGGTTCAGCTTCACATGAGGATGGAAGCACTCATCCACCCGCTAGAAAAATGAAAAGACTTAAGCTGGCAAAAGCACAGCAAAGAACTGTGCGTTCTTCTAAATCACAAATCCCCAAGGAGAGTCCAAATGTGTCGGTTGCGATGCCTGACCTTCCCAACACTGGACGGGAAGAGGTGGCGCCTTCCACTATTTGCACGCCCCCTGCAAGTGCTGGAAGGAGCACCCACAGTCCAGTTCCTGATATTGAAATTGAAGATGTCACTGTTGAAGTACACCAGGATGAGGATATGGGTGTTGCTGGCGCTGAGGAGGAAATTGACAAGGAGGATTCTGATTGTGAGGTGGTTTGTTTAAGTCAGGCACCCGGGGAAACACCTGTTGTCCGTGGGATGAATATGGCCATTGACATGTCTGGTCAAATTACAAAAAAAAAAAAATCACCTCTTCGGTGTGGAATTATTTTAACAGAAATGCGGACAACAGGTGTCAAGCCGTGTGTTGCCTTTGTCAAGCTGTAATAAGTAGGGGTAAGGATGTTAACCACCTAGGAACATCCTCCCTTATATGTCACCTGGAGCGCATTCATTAGAAGTCATTGACAAGTTCAAAAACTTTCGGTGACAGTGGAAGCAGTCCATTGACCACTAAATCCCTTCCTCTTGTACCCAAGCTCCTGCAAACCACACCACCAACTCCCTCAGTGTCAATTTCCTCCTTAGACAGGAATGCCAATAGTCCTGCAGGCCATGTCACTGGCAAGTCTGACAAGTCCTCTCCTGACTGGGATTCCTCCAATGCATCCTTGAGTGTAACGCCTATTGCTGCTGGCACTGCTGTTGTTGCTGCTGGGAGTCGATCATCATCCCAGAGGGGAAGTCGGAAGACCACTTGTACTACTTCCAGTAAGCAATTGACTGTCCAACAGTCCTTTGCGAGGAAGATGAAATATCACAGCAGTCATCCTGCTGCAAAGCGGATAACTCAGGCCTTGGCAGCTGTGTTGGTGTTAAACGTGTGTCCGGTATCCACCATTAATTCACTGGGAATTAAAGAATTTCTTGAGGTAGTGTGTCCCTGATACCAAATACCATCTAGGTCCTAAAAAATGCAGTTGTACCCAGTGTCCACTTAACCACGGACATGTGGAGCAGGGCAGACTCAGGACTATATTACTGTGACAGCCCACTGGGTAGATGTATTGCCTCCCGCAGCAAGAACAGCAGTGGCGTCACCAGTAGCAGCATCTCGCAAACGCCAACTCGTTCCTAGGCAGGCTACGCTTTGTATCACCGCTTTCCATAAGAGGCACACAGCTGACAACCTCTTACGGAAACTGAGGAACATCATCGCAGATTGGCTTACCCCAATTGGACTCTCCTGGGGATTTGTGACATTGGACAACGCCACCAATATTGTGCGTGCATTACATCTGAGCAAATTCCAGCAGGTCCCATGTTTTGCACATACATTGAATTTGGTGGTGCAGAATTTTTTTTAAAACGACAGGGGCATGCAAGAGATGCTGTTGGTGACCCGAAGAATTGCGGGCCACTTTCGGAATTCAGCCACCGCGTGCCGAAAACTGGAGCACCAGCAAACACTCCTGAACCTGCCCCGCCAATATCTGAAGCAAGAGGTGGTAACGAGGTTGAATTCAACCCTCTATATGCGTCAGAGGATGAAGGTGCAGCAAAAGGCCATTCAAGCCTATACATCTGCCTACCATATAGGCAAAGGAGGGGGAATGCAACTGACTCAAGCGCAGTGGAGAATGATTTCAACATTGTGCAAGGTTCTGCAACCCTTTGAACTTGCCACACGTGAAGTCAGTTCAGACACTGCCAGCCTGAGTCAGGTCATTCCCCTCATCAGGCTTTTGCAGAATCAGCTGGAGAGATTGAAGGAGGAGCTAAAATGGAGCGATTCTGCTAGGCATGTGGGACTTGTGGATGGAGCCCTTAATTTGCTTAACCAGGATTCACGGGTGGTCAATCTGTTGAAATCAGAGCACTACATTTTGGCCACCATGCTCGATCCTAGGTTTAAAGCCTACGTTGTATCTCTCTTTCCGGCAGACACAAGTCTGCACATGTTCAAATACCTGCTGGTGAGACACTTGTCAACTATAGCGGAACGTGACCTGTCAACAGCTCCTCCTTCACATTCTCCCGCAACTGGGGCTGCGAGGAAAAGGCTAAGAATTCCGAGCCCACCCGCTGCCGGTGATGCAGGGCAGTCTGGAGCGAGTGCTGACATCTGGTCCGGATTGAAGGACCTGCCAACGATTACCGACATGTTGTCTACTGTCACTGCATATGATTCTGTCACCATTGAAAGACTGGTGGAGGATTAAATGAGTGACCGCACCCAAGTAGGCACGTCAGACAGACAGTCTGTACGTATACTGACAGGAAAAAGAGGCAATTTGGAGGCCCTTGCACAAACTGGCTTTATTTTACCTAAGTTGCCCCCCCCTCCAGTGTGTACTCCGAAAGAGTGTTTAGTGCAGCCGGTCACCTTGTCAGCGATCGGCATATGAGGTTACTTCCATAAAATGTGGAGAAAATGATGTTCATCAAAATGAATTATAATCAATTCCTCCGTGGAGACATTCACCATCAATTGCCTCCAGAAAGTACACAGGGACCTGAGATGGTGGATTCCAGTGGGGATGAATTAATACTCTGTGAGGAGGGGGATGTACACAGTGAAAGGGGTAAGGAATCAGAGGATGATGATGAGGTGGACATCTTGCCTCTGTAGAGCCAGTTTGAGCAAGGAGAGATTGATTGCTTCTTTTTTGGTGGGGGCCCAAACCAACCAGTCATTGCAGCCACAGTCATGTGGCAGACCCTGTCGCTGAAATGATGGGTTTGTTAAAGTGCGCATGTCCTGTTTATACAACATAAGGGTGGGTGGGAGGGCCCAAGGACAATTCCATCTTGCACATTTTTTTTTATTTATCTCTGCATCATGTGATGTTTGGGGCTAATTTTTTTTAAGTGCCATCCTGTCTGAAACTGCAGTGCCACTCCTAGATGGGCCAGGTGTTTGTGCCGCCCACTTGGGTTGTTTAGCTTAGTCATCCAGCGACCTCGGTGCAAATATTAGGACTAAAAATAATATTGTGAGGTGTGAGGTGTTCAGAATAGACTGGAAATGAGTGGAAATTATGGTTATTGAGGTTAATAATACTATGGGATCAAAATGACCCCCAAATTCTATGATTTAAGCTTTTTTTGAGGGTTTTTTGTAAAAAAAAAACGAATCCAAAACACACCCGAATCCGACAAAAATTTTTGGGAGGTTTTACCTAAACGCGTCCGAATCCAAAACACGGCCGCGGAACCGAAACAAAAACCCGAAAAATTTCCGGTGCACATCTCTACTTAAAATACTTTTTCATGGCATGTATCTCACATCCCAGTGTTACACGTGGAGATGTTTTGATGAGCAATTCCATCAAAAGCAAGAAGGCTGTCCAATGATTCAGCTTGGGTGCAAGCCATTAGTGGTTTTAGTGATGCTCATGAAGGTGGTCTATCTAGGCAGAATGTGTGGTACATTCTGTACTTTTGCAATACCCCTCCCTTTTTTCACTTGTGGGTGTGGTTCATAAGAGGGAAGCCAGAAAACAACCTCATACAGCACATGTCCTATTCCCACTTTAACTTCAAAAGAGTTAATTATTGGTTAAACAATACCACCCATTTCTCTTAGATAGAAATAAAGAGCCTGAAAAATGGACAAGTGCTGAACAAGTTCAGTTAGGCTAAACAAAATGTATTGATTGTCCTTGTTCCATTCAACTGAACATTTGCAATGCAATGCAATTATAATCTAGAAACTCTGGAACTGTTCTATACAAAGCAGAATCTTTTGTCCTGCAATTTCTTTAATACTGTACACTGGCCAGTGTTAACTATTCAAACACCAAGTATGGACTTCAGTGTTATAGCAGTTGTTACCTTGTGCAAGCCATAGAAACATAGAAATTGATGGCAGATAAGAACCACTTGGCATCTAGTCTGACCATTTTTTATCCTTTAGGTAATCTCAACCATAGCTCTTTGTAAAGATATACATATGCATATCCAAACCAGTTTTAACCTGCTCTACTGTCTTATCCTCTACCATCTCTGATGGGAGGCTATTCCACTTATCCACTACCCTTTCTGTTAAGTAATTTTTCCTTAAATTTCCCCTAGAAATGCTTCCCTCCAGTTTCAGTGCATGTCCTCATGTCCTATAACTTCTTTTCCATGAAGAATGTTTACCTCCTGTACTTTGTTAAAACCCTTTGTACACTTGATAGTTTCTACCATATCTCCCATTCACCATCTCTGCACCAAACTATAAATGTTAAGATCTTTTTGTCTTTCTGGATAAGTTTTGTGATGGAGGCCATGCACCATTTTAGTTGCTTTTCTTTGTACACCTTCTAATGTATTTAAACCCTTCTAGAGATATGGTCTCCAGATCTTTAAACATTAATCCAGGTGAGGTGGTACCAATGACCTATAAGGTGGCATTATTACTTATTTTTCTTGCTACCGATTCCTCTAAATCTGCAACCAAGCATCTGACTTGCCTTACTCATTGCTTTGTTGTATTGCTTTCCTGTCTTTAAGTCACTTGAAATAGTGACTCGTAAATCCCTTTCCTCCTTACTAGTTTCCATTATAGTACCCTTAATACTCCACTTAGCCTTTGGGTTTTTGAGACCCAAGTGAGATTTTTTTTGCATTAAACTAAAGTTGCCACATTCTTGACCATCTTTCAAGTCTACCTAGTGTCAGCGTCCTGGGTCTTACCGGCATGCTGGGGCCGTGGGGTGGGCTTCACAGGTGGCGGCTGGGCAGCGACGGAGGTGGGCTGTTGTGCCGGGTCCGAGGGCAGCAGTAGCGGCGGTGAGGGGGTCCGCTCGTGGCGGCGGGACGCTGCTGCAGCGGGTCTCGCTTGCTGACCTGTTGCTAGGAAACCAGGGGCAGTGAGCTGTGTGGCTATGTAAAAGGTCTGCAGTACTGGGCGCCGCCATGTTGGAGGCACAGTCCTTGCTTCCTGTTCCTTCCAGCCAATCCAGGGAAACTTCTTCCTATAAAAGGGGGCTGGTTTAGGACAGAGATGCCAGTGCTTCAAGTTTCAACCCTGTTGTAGTTGCTTTAGCCCCGTGCCCCCAGGATTCTTGCCGTATTCTGGTTACTCCTAATCCTGTTTAGCCAGTTCTCAGTTGCTGCTGCAGCCCTGCCGTTCCTAACCCGCTGCTGCCTGTGGAAACGCTCCTGGAAAACCCGGTCCAGTAAGACCCTTTGGGCACGGTCAGCCTTGGGTCTCCTGCCTCGTCTTTCAAGCCTCAGTCCGCAGATCTTTGGCTCCAGCCTTTTCTTTGAAACCACCATCCACCGTCCGCTGCCCATTATCTCCAGCCTCGTCTTTCAAACCACAGTCCACCGTTCCTTGAATCCAGCCACGTCTTTAACCACCATTCACAGTTCCACAGTTCATTGTCTACAGCCTCGTCTTTCAAGTCACAGTCCACAGTTCTTTGTCTCCAGCCACGTCTTTAACCACCATTCACAGTTCATTATTTACAACCTCGTCTTTCAAGCCACAACCCGCAGTTCTTTTGTCTACAACTACGTCTTTAAGTCATCGTTCACCAGCCACGGTTCTCTACCTCAGCTCTGTCCACAAGAACTACAACCCACCGACTCTTAGCCCAGCCTATGTTCTTCATTGCCCCTTGTCCTATGAGAAGGAACTATATCCAACCCCCTCATCTTGTTCACCCACAGACAACTACCTCATTGGGCAAGTCTCAGCTGCCGGATCCTCAAACCTTGCCAGATGTGACACCTAAGACATCAATCATTTATTTTATCTCTTCTGGTGTGTCTACCTGTTGCATATCTTTGTATCATCTGTAAAAAGGCATAGTATCCCACCAATACCATTTGCGGTGTCACCAACAAAGATATTAAAGAGCAATGGTCCAAATATAGATCCCTGGGGTACTCCACTGGTAACATTTCACTCCATAAAATACACTCCATTTACTACAACTGTCTGTTTCCTATCCTGCAACCAGGTTCTTATCCATTTAATTGTATTATTATTCAATCTATGGGACAGTGTCAAATGCCTTACTAAAGTCTAGATATGCTATATCTATAGTCCCCCCTTGATCTATTATTTTAGTCACGGTGTCAAAAATGTCAGTAAAATTTGGTTATAATGATTTCCCAGCTGTAAATCCATGCTTTTTTGATCCTGTAAGTTGATTAATTTAAGACATTCCACAAATTTTTATTTTAATAGCTCTTCCATTACTTTCCCTACTATAGATGTAATGCTTACTGATCTGTAATTATTTGCTTCTTCCTTGCTTCCACTTTTGTGCAGTGGAACTACATCAGTTTTCTGGAATTGCACCTGCATGTAATGACTGGTTGAATAACTCTTTTAATTGTGCTACCAGCATATATTTTAGCTCTTTTAGTATTCTTGGATGTATCCCATCTGGCATCATTGGTTTATCCACTTTCAGATTTGAGAGTTCTGTTAGGACCTTCTCCTCTGTAAATGTACTTCCATCTAACTTATTTTTATGAATGTCCTTGCAAGTTAACTGTAGCCCTTGCCCTTCTCCTTCTGTAGTGAATACTTAGCAAAAATAATGATTTAGATGATTACCTTGTCTCCCTCCACCAAATTCTCACTCTTTGTCTTAAGTCTTATTATTCCTCCATTTGATTTTCTTCTTTCACTTATATACTTAAAAAAGTTTTGCTCCTTTATTTACTGACTAAGCGGTTTTTCCCTCAGCTATTGCCTTTGTATGCCTGATCACTTTCTTAGCCTCCTTCCATCTGTCAAGATTATCCTCTTTGTCATTATTATTTTGAGTATATTTGTATTTCCTAAAGGCCATCTTTTTTGCTTTCACACTTAGTGATACTTCTTTTGAGAACTACTTTGGCTTCCATTTGTCGTGCTTTTCCTAACCCTTTTGATACAAAGGTCTGTTGCCTTTAGTAGTGATGCACTCCTTTCAAGTTCCTCCAATCAGGCAATATATCGCTTACACATCTCCACATTTATGCAAAGTAAGCCTTCTTAAAATCCAACACCTTTGTTTTTATGTGACAGGAGTTGGACCCTGTCTTTAAACTAAAGCATACTGCTTGATAATAACTGGATCCTAAGTTTTTCACCCACATATATATCTGATATACTGTAATCATTTGTGAGTATTAAATCTAATATTGAGTCTTTGTGAGTGTGCACACTCACCAATTTCTTGAGAGATGCTCGCCTGTAAGGAATTTAGAAATGTGCCACTTGTAGTTTAACTTGCAAATGACCTCTCCAAATTTATATTAGGTAGATTAAAGTCTTTCATGATTATGACCTCTCCCTTTAAATCCATTTTAGTGATGTTCAGTAATAGGTTCCTGTCCAATCGTGCCCCTGGCCTGGTTTATAGATCACATCAGTGTGATTAATGTCCTTCTCCCTGGTTTATATGGTGACCAAAGGGCCACAGTTTTGTTTTCAATATTTATGTTTTTTTTTAAATACATTGCTAACCCTACTTTGAGTCTTTCCATTCTGTCCTTTCTAAATAAATTGTATCCTGTTATAGCTATGTCCCAGTCATGATTCTAACTGCACCATAACTCTGTAATTGCCCCAATATCTAGATCATCCCTTGTCAGCTGAGTTTTGCATATTATGGATAGCTGCAGTGCTGACACCAGAGAACTTTGGTGTACACATAAAGGTAAAACCATCATGGGACTAGTAAAAGCCTGATTTTGAAAAAGAGTATACCAACAAAAGGTTTCTATATGTATAAACTACATTGTGTTTATGCATGGCTGCAACAATGAGTGAGGCTACATCTGTATATATATTACACACAAACAATCAGCTTACCCTCTTTTCAATTCCAGAGTGTCTGTGGTGTTTGAAAATATAATTTCTGATAATTTCAGGTTCTTGATTTTTGATAAACATGACATTTTTCTTGATGGTGATTCTATGCACAAGGAAAAAATAGAGAAATGTTGAAATAATTGTAATGGTAATTCTTCAAGTAAAACTAAATAAACTGTCTTCTTGCATATGAAAACAGTTGTTTTTAACTTAAGCTCATAAGTGATACAACTGTTGTACTAGTGGGCAAGTTTGCTAGAAACATGGCAATAAGTGTCAACATGCCTAAAAGGGCCCGTACATCAGGAGTATATAATAGCAATTCCACATCCTCACGATGCCTGGGTCAATGCATCAGCAATATACAGAATCAAGATGCTTGAAATCCTGAATTTGCAGATTTCAACCCAAAAATGTTTGGAATTTGGAAATTATTAAAATGCTGGATTTTGCAGATTCCTTGAAAAATCACAGATCATCTGAGTTTGCCGATTGTCAGATTGGATAACCATTCTTCATTGAGCAAATGGCCCACAGATGTATGGCCCGCATAACACAAACACTGCATGAATTCTTCAGTAATCTATTTGGACAGTATTTGGTGTTCACATCCCAGTGCACTTTGATACAGTACAGTGCCTTTTAATTATTTTTTTCTTATAATGACTAAGGATACAGTAGTACCAGCATGGTCAGATTAAGGCTTTCAGGGGCCCTGGTGCAACTAGATTGTGGAAGCCCCCACCAACAAAATTGACTCCAAGACACCCCCTTCCTTCCGATACCTATGGGTGGAGGAGAAGGAAAGACATAGAGGGGAACCTCTGACTTTCACATTGCAGCTGCAGCATCTGGTTGCATTGCCACTCACTGCAGTGAGTGATCAGCAGTCACCAGCAGGAGCCATCTGTACACTGTATGGGGGTACGTGGGCTTCCCAGGATTTAGGTGGCTACACTTTTGGTAGCAGCACATCCAGTAACAGCCAATCCAGGTCCTAGTGCCCACCAGTTGCAGCAGGTATGCAGAAGCAACACAACTAGTGCTGGCAGACATAAGTACCCAGAGTGGCTGGGTACTGAAACAGCAAGCAACCAATGGCTGGGCTCCTAATGTGTGGTGTCCCCAGGGTGATCACTCCTTCTGCCCCCCCACCCGCTATAATCTGGCCTTGAGAGAAAGAAAAAAGCAAAGATGTTCTGTTGTCCCACATTTCTGTTACATCGTCCACCTCTACAAAAAAATGCACTATCCGTTCTTTTCTCCATAAAGATTAACTGCAAGTAGCCATCATTCCACAATTCTACCATTCAATCATTACCTGTGACAGAGGAGAGTGTCATATAAAGATGTGTGCCTGCAAATTGTCTCAATAATTAAGCTTTTCAAATTATGGTTGAAAAGAAGATATGCATAATATTTGCATTTTTCTAAAAAGAAATAAAGACACTAATTGACTGGTTCTAGGGTAAACTAGATTAGTATTATAAGTAGAATACAATTTTCAAGTCTTTTGTGCCATTAGAGGATTCCCATGAACTAGAAATAGAATTTAAACTGTGTGTTAAAGTATTTGAACATTTTCTTTATGTACTGTAACTGTAAAAAACATGGAAACAGAATTTGAAGGCAGATAAGAACCAATTGGCACATCTACTGTAGTCTGACCCTTTTTTACTTTATTTTTGCCTCAAACCTTATTTGATCCTTATTTCTTTGTAAGGGTATCCTTATGTCTATTCAATGCATGTTTAATTTGCTCTACTGTCTTAGCCTCTATGACCTCTGATGGGAGGCTATTCCACTTGTCCACTACCCTTTCTGTGAAGTAATTTGTTTATCAAATTTCCCCTGAAGCTACCTCCCTCCTATCTAAGGGCATGTTCTCGTGTCCTATTGATTCTCTTCATTTGAAGAATGTTTCCCTGCTGGACTTTGTTAAAATCCTTGATATATTTGAAAGTTATCACAAAAAGGGGGTTGTTCCTGGAAAGAGCCCTGGAACCAAGAAGTAAACCTCTTTGTGGGGGGCACTCTTTGTCTAATGTTAATAGTATCTCTTTAAAACATAACTTTTATTAAATCAACTAAGAAATGTGTCAATTTCCCTAATAAGGTTTCTGATCTAAAAATTAGGTTCAAAGAAACAAGAGGCAGATATATTTAATCCCACATGGGGGTTCTTTGTCCTAATTGTTCAAGTCTCTGTATAGAAAACACCCAGGGTGAAAATATTAGAAATTGTGTGAAAGAAAAAAAGGTCTTCTAATTATTAGTAAAATAACTTAATAAGGGGACTCAAAACAATTGTTTGATAATAGACAAAAAAGTGGTCCTAAAGTAGTTTTTTGACCACTGTGGCACTTCAATAATTCATACGGAGAGGTCGGCATGCAGCATGCTTCCAAACAAGATAACAGCAGTATACAGTATATCATAATGTTTGAAACAATTTGTGCATTTAAGAACAGTTAGGTACACAGTGTGGTTTTGGCGGTTGTGATCAGCCACATTTAAGATGTCAATCGTTTCAAAGTATCCAAAAGTTCTGATGAAGTGTTGAGACCTCAAAAATTACCAAATTACTTTGCAGATGGATTCAGAAGCTAATCACTAAAGTCCGTCAATAAGTCATATATACCTTCAAAAAGTAGGACAACAAATCTATATATGGTTTGCAATGTATAATAATTACATCCTCCTAGGTAAAAAAAATTTTTTTGCACAGTTCATAGAAAGCTGCAATAGAAACATTTTCGTTATTTTGTATTCCAATCAGAGGGGAAAAAGAAACATTCCCTGGTAATTGTGGAAATTTGCTATTACCACAGTAATTGTAGCACATGGTTGATTTCAGCCTCCTATAGATAAATAAAGCATGTCTCCACAGTAAATGTAGCAATTGGTACTTCCACAATAGCAGTAATAGGTTCAAATTTCCTGTAATAAAGCTTCATAAGATGTAGAAAAGAGGAGTAGTGCTTATTAGGTGAGAGGGTTCAGATCGGTTACCTTTTTGTGTCAATTATTAATTTACACTGCCTGTAACAGAAACCCCCTTTATTTGCATTTACTGTGGAGACATGCTTTATTTATCTATAGGATGCTGAAATCAACCATTTGCTACAATTACTGTGGTAATAGCTGATTGCCACAATTACCAGGGAATGTGTCTTTTTCCCCTCTGATTGGAATACAAAATAACAAAAATGTTTTTATTGCAGCTTTCTATGAACTGTGCAAAAAATTTTTTTCCTAGGAGGATGTAATTATTATATATTACAAACCATATATATATATATATATATATATATATATATATTTGTTGTCCTACTTTTTAGAGGTATATATGACTTATTGACACACTTTAGTGATTAGCTTCTGAAACCATCTGCAAAGTAATTTGGTAATTTTTGAGGTCTCAACACTTCATCAGAACTTTTGGATACTTTGATACGATTGACATCTTAAATGTGGCTGATCACAACCGCCAAAACCACACTGTGTACCTAACTGTTCTTAAATGCACAAATTGTTTCAAACATTATGATATATACTGCTGTTATCTTGTTTGGAAGCATGCTGCATGCCGACCTCTCCGTATGAATTATTGAAGTGCCACAGTGGTCAAAAAACTACTTTAGGACCACTTTTTTGTCTATTATCAAACAATTGTTTTGAGTCCCCTTATTAACTTATTTTACTAATAATTAGAAGACATTTTATTCTTTCACACAATTTCTAATATTTTCACCCTGGGTGTTCTCTATACAGAGACTTGAACAATTAGGACAAAGAACCCCCATGTGGGATTACATATATCTGCCTTTTGTTTCTTTGAACCTAATTTTTAGATTAGAAACCTTATTAGGGAAATTGATACATTTCGTAGTTGGTTTAATAAAAGTTATGTTTTAAAGAGTGCCCCCACAAAGAGGTTTACTTCTTGGTTCCAGGGCTCTTTCCAGGAACAACCCCTTTTTTGTGATACATTTGTCATTTTACCTCGGGGAGCACCACCAGCAGGGTAATTGAATTCTGAGACTCTTTACCAAGTGATTGCTAGATAGCTGGTTTTCACATACACAATAATATTTGAAAAGCTAAAATTGTACTATAGGTTGTGCAGGAACATCCCACCTTTTCTCCCTATATTTGAAAATTTCTATCATGTCCCCCCTTTCCTTTCTCTGCTCCAAACTACACATATTGAGATTTTTTTGTCTTTCTGGGTATATTTTGTGGTGTAGGTCATGTACCATTTTAGTTGCCCTTCTTTGTACAGTCTCTAATGTATCAATATCCATTTGAAAATATGGCCTCCAGAACTTAAAACAGTATTCTAGATGAGGCCGTACCAATGACCTATATAGTGTCATAATTACTTCTTTCTTTCTGCTGCTGATTCCTCTTCCATTGCAGCCGAGATTCTGACTAGCCTTCCTCATTGCTTTGTTATATTGCTTTCCTGCCTTTAAGTCACCTGAAATAGTGACTCCTATATCCCTTTCCTCCTCAGTAGGTTCCAGTATAGTGCTTTAATTTTATATTTAGGCTTTTGATTTTTGAGACCCAAGTGCATGATTTGCATTTTTTTTGGCATGAAACTGTAATTGCCACACTCCTGACCATTTCTCTAGTCTACCTAGATCCTCAATCATTTGTTTTACCCAATCTGGTGTGTCTACCCTGTTGCATACCTTTGTGTCATCTGCAAAAAGGCATACTTTCCCTTTAATGCCATTTGCAATGTCACCAATAAAGATAATTAAAAGCACTGGTCCAAGTACAGATCACTGGTAACATTTCCCTCCTGTGAATGCACTCCATTTACTAGAACTCTCTGTTTTCTATCCTGCAACCAAGATCTTATCCATTCAACAATCTTAGTATCCAATCCCAAGCTTTCAAGTTTTTTTTTAGCAGTCTGCAAAGTGAAACAGTGTCAAAAGCCTTACTAAAGTCTAGATAAGCTATATCCATGGCTCTACCTTTATCCATTACTTTAGTCACACAGTCAAAAAAGTCAATAAGGTTTGTTTGATATGATCTCCCCCCAGTGAATCCATGCTGTTTGGGATATTATAAATTGTTAGATTTGAAATAATCTACAACTCTTTCTTTTAAGAGTGTTTCCAACAATTTCCCTACTGCTGATGTAAGACTCACTGGTCTGTAGTTGTTTGCCTCTTCTTTGCTTACACTTTTGTGCAGTGAGACTATGGGGGTAATTCCAAGTTGATTGCAGCAGCAATTTTGTTAGCAGTTGGGCAAAACCATGTGCACTGCAGGGGAGGCAGATATAACATTTGCAGAGAGAGTTAGATTTGGGTGGGTTATTTCGTTTCTGTGCAGGGTAAATACTGGCTGCTAGTTTTTACACTGCAATTTAGATTTAAGTTTGAACACACCCCACCCAAATCTAACTCTCTCTGCACATGTTATATATGCCTCCCCTGCAGTGCACATGGTTTTGCCCAACTGCTAAAAACTTTCCTGCTGCGATCAACTTGGAATTACCACCTATGTTCGCTCTTTTCCAGTCCTCTGGAATTACTCCTGCAGCTAATGACTGGTTGAATGATTCTGTTAATGGTGCTACCAGCACCTCTTTAAACTCTTTTAGTATCCCTGGATGTATCCCTTCTGGTCCCATAGATTTGTCCACTTTCAGCTTTGAGAGTTCTGTTAGGACCTTCTCCTCTGTAAATGTACTTATTTCATTTTCCTGAAAATCCCTTTAACTTAACCATGGCCCCTTCCCCTCTCTTTCAGTGAATACTGAGCAAAAATAATTATTAAGATGATCTGCTTTTACATTGGCTACCTCAACAAGACTCACAGTCTCTGTCTTTAGTTTTATTATTCCACCTTTTGTTTTTCTCCTTTCACTTATATACCAAAAAAAGTATTGCCTCCTTTACCCACTGACTGGGCCATTTTCTCCTCAGCTTGTGCCTTTGCACATCTGATTACCTTCTTAGTCTCCTTCTGTCTTACAAGATATATCTCTTTGTCTTCATTATTTTGTGTCTGCTTATATTTCCTAAAAGCCATCTTTTTTCCTTTCACAATACTTGCTACTTATTTAGCAAACCACACTGGACTTTTCCTTTTCCTTGTGTTTTTCCTAACACTTTTGATACAAACATTGGTTGCCTTTAATTTTGCACTTTTTAATGTTTCCCACCTCTCCTCCACTGCTTCCAAGTCCCTTTACTCTGCCAAAGAATCGTTTACACATTTTCCCATCCCTACAAAATCAACCTTCCTAAAATCTAACACCTTTGTTTTTGTATGGGATGAGTCAGTCTCTGTCTTTATGCTGAACCATACTGCTTGATGATCACTGGATCCCAGATTTTAACCCACTCTTACATCAGATATTCTGTCTCCATTTATAAGTCTAATATTCCCGTCTTTCTGAGTAGTCTCCCTCACCAATTGGTGGAGGGATGCTCCCTGCAGGGAATTTAAAATGTCCCTAATTCTAGTTGAACTAGCAATAGACACCTCCCAGTTTACATCAGGAAGATTAAAGTCTCCCATGATTATTACCTCTCCTTTTAATGCCATTTGTATTTGTATATCCATGTACTTTTGGAATCATATTAAACTTTTAGCAGAAAATGTAATACAGTAAGTGATGAGCAAACAGGGCCAGTACAGAAAATAGTCCAAAAAAGATCAAACAAAAACTCCTAAGGATCCATTTTTGCAAAACAAAAAATGTAGCTTATAGTTTACAATGGCTAATGCTATCACAGCTGACACTATTAGGGGTTAAATTAGAGAAGAAATTAATGATTTTTGAATTTCAGAAACTTAATTAGTATACCCATATGATTTTGTTTTCCAAAAAGTTTATTGGAATTTCACGTTAAGTGGAGGAAACAATTACAAAAAAAAAAAAAAAAAAATATAGAATATACTGTATGAGCAATACATTATTGACTTAAACCAAATTCAAAGATTCTGCATAGTGAACAATTTTACAAAAAAGGGCTAGAAGGGAGGGCAGAAAGGGATTAAGGGATAGGAGCATGGTATAATGCATTGAAAAGTAGAGAGAAGAAAGCCAAGAGCAGAGAGAAATAGAAAAGAGGGGAAAAAGTAAAAAAATCACGTGGGTGGTGTCATATCCATTCAACTGGGTGACTCATCTAAACACAAATGGAGATGCAGAAGAAGAGTTGTGTGATGTGAGCCAGGGACTCCAGACTATCAAAATATTTAGGGGAATTATTATTATGCTTGTCATGAATTCCATAGGGTATAGCAGGGGCAAGTGCAGGATTCTTAAGGGGGGGTTTCTATGTGTGTGAATGTATATATATATATATATATATATATATATATATATATATATATATATAGATAGATAGATAGATAGATAGATAGATAGATATATGCAGTATATATCTATAACAAGGGGATGTGGTATAAGCGATCAATGGTCTCATACAATAGTTCAAAAGAAGAAGGAACAAATACCCTATATTAAAAGAATAACAATTTATTTATAACAATGCATACAAGCATAAAAAAGGGGTATCGGTTAAAAGACATGCAAGAAAAAATGGCGTATACAGATGTGTCCACTTACATATTTGCTGTTTTGCTAAATATGGCACAACATGCAAAACACGGCTAAGCTATTTTTCACGAGTAACAAGTGGATAGATTTTAAAATTATTGTTTGCCATGATAGAAGATGTATAAAGTAACATATTAAAGAAGTAAATTAAGAAAAATCACAAGGCATGGATAAATCTCTGAGTGTATGGCATGCAAAACTGTGCCATACATGGCGGGATATAGCAAAGATGTATGTGGACACATCTTGTAGATATGAGGTAAAGCGCAATTAGTTTTTCTAATAAGACAAGTATGGAAATAATCTTATCTTAATCAGAAGTCAGTAGTTCAGTAGTACCAAGGTGGTAGTGTCCTTAAGGTACGTACCCCATGCTTGCACCACCTGCTGGAGATAATGATCCAAGTATTGTGAGATTGAGTGATAGAGTGATAGAGTGATCCCTTTAGCTGAGATTATTGGGCACCCAGGCGGGTGGACAGCGACCTTATGAAGTTTTAGTAGCGTATACAGGATTGGTGTAATAGGAAACTGAACCTGGAGGGCTTCTGCTACTTTGTCTGTTATGACCCTCTCCAGAACAGCCTTACGCAGGATCTCATCCTTCTCAGATTTATACTCAATCATAGGGTCACCTGGTAACTTTTTATATACTGCAGGTCAGCAAGTTGGGAATAAATTTCTGATCTGTAATAAAAGGGCAGACAGGACAAAAAATCCTCTTCCTGGGGCACTCGTCACAAAAATAACGTAAAAAAATAAAACAACTAAAATTTAACTTTTATTGAAATACCTCTAAAGATATACAACAGAAATATCAGTCATTATCACAGTTTTGTATATTGCACACTTGGTCAAAGTGTCTATACAAACACCGTATATCAACCTGTGGTGTGTATGCATAAAGTGGTGTTATACAATATCCCAGCTTCACCAGCGTTCACATGATCAACCCTGGCATCCCAAACTCGAGAATCCCGACAGTTTTGTTGGGTAAGTAGGCAAACTTCCCCACCCATCCCTAACCCTCCTCTGGTGGCAGCTAGAGCTAAATCTAGGGGGGTTGCAGCTAGGGCTAAGTTTCAGGGGGTACCAGCTGCAGCTAACTACACCCCTAGTGCCTAACCCTTCCAATGCCTAACCCTACTCTACCCCCTCCTGTGCCACAACCCTAATACCCACTTACGATACATTAATACTTACTTATCTGCCTGTATAGATGTGGGATTACTAGTGCAACCTAATTTCTTTTGTTAACTGGTTTCCACTATCCCGGACTGTCAGTAAGTTAGCTACTATTGGGTAAGAAGAGGTGAGTTTGGGGTGTTGCAGCATAGGGAGCCAGAGTTGGGACAAAACAGTAGTCATCCCCAGTCCGTTCACTTCAATCACTGACCATATTTTCTGTTCTCCATGGCTGCACCATAAAATGCACTGAGTGAGTTGTGCAGCCAATTTTAAAAAAAGTAGATATGGTCTGCCAAGCCCACTTCCCACTGAAGAACATTGCAGTAACTTAAGTTGCATGCGAAGACGCCTAGTGTGTACTGTATGTTCATTTTCATATACCCTGACTCCATACTGTACTTGTAGACAATGTTTCCATCAATTAGCCAAGCTATAAATCACAGGTTCTCAAACTCGGTCCTCAGGACCCCACACGGTGCATGTTTTGCAGGTCTCCTCACAGAATCACAAGTTACATAATTAACTCCACCTGTGGACCTTTTAAAATGTGTCAGTTGTTCATTAATACACCTGTGCACCTGCTGGGTTACCTGCAAAACATGCACTGTGTGGGGTCCTGAGGACCGAGTTTGAGAACCACTGCTATAAATAATTGTATACTACTATATTCCGAGACAAATAATGTTTGAATAGTATAACCAATCTGCATGAAAAATCAACTTACTGAAAGGAAACAAAAAAGGTTATGGATTTAATATCTTTCACTAATTTTAAGAAATGTTTAAAAGATGTGTGTTTTTTCTCTCTTTTTTTAAACAGTGCTTTACATTTTAGCTTTTGACCATCATAATGGTCACTCTTATAGGGAAAAAAAAGGAGTGCTCTGACAGGTCAGCGCACATAATGTCCCAAAGATTGCCCTTTCCAAAGGAATTAAGTGACTAAATAAATTGTTCTCAGGGTGTGTTTTTTTTTAATTGCAGCAGCTTATGGCCAAGTATTGCATTATTTTTATGTTGGTAGCATAATAAATGTTTTTATGGAAATTTTAGAAATTATGGATACTGCTCTCCAATTGGATACTGGCAGTATAAATACCACTACAGTGACACTCCTCATGCATTGCTACAAATACTTGAAGTTTTGAAACGCATTGGCAAGTTGGTATGCTGTGGACTTTACCTACCATTGACCAGTAGCAGGTTAAGTGGTGATGTCTGGAGGTTTGGACTGCACAGACTTCATGTTTATATGCTTACTTCATTACACCATCTAGTTGGAGTCCACTTTTTTCTGTTTTATATCACATGTATTTATCATTATTGTCATATTTATTGTGCTTTATGTAATTTTCATTAAAAACACAACACACTATTGAGCATTTTTCTCATTATGGGTAATACATCAAGAAAAACTCGTGACATCCCTGTTGTATAAGTGTATATAAAGACAACTTCTGATGAGTTTCTAGTCAGGTTTCCTAGGTGTGAGGGCATTACACGTGGGGAGGTTCCATTGTATGAACCTTGCCACAGTAAATTTAAATGGTGGAACATTGAAATCACACTGTATATGAAATGTGTGCACCTGGGATCATTAACAGACTTTGAGATGTACTCTATACAATTTTGGTTCCTTCTTTTCTCTTTTCATGAAGTTCCATCACACTGCAAAGAACAAAGCAAACCAATGTGAAAATGCCCTAGTACTACAGTATGATTCCCAAGCAACATATTATAGATGGTTATTTGTAGTGCCTATCTTAATGATTAATAACTCTTTTTGTTATGTACTATATTCTGTAGTGTTGGAGACACTTAATATTTAAGAGTCATTGTGCCTGCTTTAGTAAATATTACATATTTTTATATTTTAAGTTCACCACTCATTTCTTATTGACAGTGCTGCAATCATGTTCAAACTTTAAGAAAATAGAAAAATAAGTTAAACACTTTACTCAAAAAGCTACAGTAGGTGTTATGGATGACGATTTGGATTTTATAATGAGGAGTTAGAGAGTATTCTCTTCAAAAATAATAATATGGTGTGAAGGAATGACCATAGAATAAAAACAATGCTCATCAATTAATACACTAGGGCCTTAAGATTGATAATTCAAATCATTCTCCACATCTGAACGGAATTAGAATTAGACAAAATTAGACAAACAAGTAATATACTGTAACAGTGATTTAGAAATTTGGATAATAAATCTGATATCTGATTGGAATGAAGGGACACCCGCCTCCTAAACCATTGAGATCTGGGAAATACAACATTGATAAATATATACTTTGTAATTTTTCCATTAGGGAGTTCCATCAGATACAAAATAAACTATATAAATTGCAGTTTATAAGAGATTATAACCATAATAGGGACAATGTTAAGAATAGGACACCAGAATACAGAATAGTGAAATTCAATGGGAGAACAAACAGGAGGGAGGAAAACAAAACATCATAAAAAATAAAGACAGAAACTAAAAGTCCATCTGAAGTAACCTCCAAATTCAGGGAAAAACTTTGGGAAAAATTTCACTTCTAGAAAAGGGTATTCAAATTTGCCGTCCCATTAATACTAACTCCTTTAGATTATTTGTAGATGTATGATTCTGAGAAAGTTACTGTAGCGTTAATAGTTTTGTTTGGACATAATTTAAGTTAGAGTCAATCTTTTGTACTTCTTATTATATAGGAAACAAAATAAAATATTTAACACCCTCATTCTGGAAGATTTTATAAAAATGGAACATAAAAAAATGTAAATGTAACAATACCTGAAGGAAAGATTAGCCCTAAAAAAACCTTAAGTCTAAAACAGAAATATGAGATGTAACACCATAGATAATATTATTTTGCAATTACAAACATTAGTGAATGAACACAAGACCAAAGATACGCTATCAGAAAAATTCATAGTAAATGAACATACCATATTTCCTATGCAATATATCCCCCTTAAAGTCCATAAAGGCCCAATCCACTCCCCAGGGATGCCAATTTTGTCTGTGGTGAATTCATTAACAGCAAGCCTTTTAGAATATATTGGTAATTTTCTCCAGCCACCTGTACTATGCAATGAATCCCATTTGAATAATACAAGGGATGTCATTATTTTTAAGATAAAGTAGAATAGCAGGAATGATACAGTATCACTGTTAGCGGGTGTCAGTTTGTTAAACATCGTAATTGAACGTCAACAAGAAATAGAAGCAATTTAATCATCATTTTTGACTGAATCTAACTTAGATCCAAACATTCAGGAAATTTAAAATTAAGAGCATATTATTTATTTTATTCAATTATCACTTCATATTCAAAAATAATTCCTATTATATTATTCACAACAAAAAAAATGGCTAAGGCATTAAGTTTGGCTCACATTTTTATGAGATTATCAGAGTCAGAAATGGTGTGGAATAATAATCCCTTTAGGGTAAACCTAGCGTTCTTTTCTACATATATAAACTATATTATATTCATTTTAGAGAAATTCACTTTTTAAAAAAAAGATAATATAAACATTGTTTTAACTTTTGATATAGAGACAAAGTGTATTCATTTTTTAGAGATTATGATTTATGTAGAGGATGGCTTGATCAAAACTTAAAATTATGTAAAGCACACAGATTCTAGGGCTACATTAATAATAAAAATTGTCAGCACATTAACTGGCTTTTTCCAACTCTAAGTGGGCAATTCAATTTAAAAGAAAAGTCCACTGATAAAAAAAAGCTATTTTCCACACACACAAAGAAATGCAGGGAATATTTATTTCATGTGGGTATGATAAAGCGGGTTGTAGAGTCACTTGAAAAAGTTGGGAAGTTAGATAGGAAAGCCCTGATTATTTGTAAAATATATAGAAACAACAAAAAACATCAAGTGGGTTTTGTTACAAACTACAGTATGCATCGCAACATAAATTGCTTGAGATAGTCTTAGATAATAATTGGGATATTCTTAAAAAAGGTTCCATTGTAGGTATTTATATAATAAACTAAACTAGAGATGAGCGGGTTTGGTTCTCAGAGAACCAAACCCTACCGAACTTCACGTCCCGATCCCGGATCCGGGGTTTTCCCGCATGACTCGGAAACCAAAATGAGGCAAATTGTCATCATCCCGCTGTCGGATTCTCGCGGGGTTTGGATACCATATAAGGAGCCGCG
The DNA here is from genome assembly GCF_028390025.1 of Pseudophryne corroboree. Taxonomy (NCBI): domain Eukaryota; kingdom Metazoa; phylum Chordata; class Amphibia; order Anura; family Myobatrachidae; genus Pseudophryne; species Pseudophryne corroboree. Next base: position 516,953,362 of record NC_086447.1, on the reverse strand, counting down.
CGTCGCTGCCATTTTCACTCCAGTCCTGGAGAGTGTAGTGAGTGGAAGTGTTTCCGTCTTCAGTGTCCGTGCCGGCAGGAAAGTGGGGTGGAGATTATAGTGCTGTCTTGTGCTGTGCAGTCACTGTGGTGGTGTCCTCTGTCACGATCCTAGGCACGGCGATTTCCCAGATACGCCAATCTGCAAATCTCTGCTACGTGACACCATTACTGGATTGCATGCATTAATTTCAACACGGTCACTGCCACCAGCCAAAGTACAAACATTTAGGGTATGACCCAAGGCAAACTTATGGCTTTTGTCTGCACCCAGAACTATTAATATTTTGGTAACGCCCCTTTCAGAGAGTTGGGTTGAATACACAACAGAAAACAGAGCTAAAATTGATTTAATTTAAGTAAACACTTCAAAGCTTATGTTACAGAAAAAAGAAAGTTACAAGAATATGATAAAAAGTCAAAGTCATATCAGAAAAGACAATCTCAAGGAAAATAAAAAATAGGGAGATAAACCCACTGATCCTAGCACATGCAGAGTGGAATGATGGGATGAAGTTAAGCCTCTTCAGATATTTGTGACATTACAGAGCCAGGATGCTTCTGACTCGCTTCTTTGATAATGCACAATTTCAGTCTGTGTTTCTCCTCTTTAATACTCAGGTTGCATGTTAAACCCCCCTCCCTCTGGAGAGTTTTTTTTTAACCCTTCCAAAGCCAGAGAAGGTATTGAGTGTCAGCTCATACCTGGCTTCCCAGCCACTCTCCCAGGGGCGAATGGCCTTATCTTCTCCTTTGAAGCTCTGGCCATGGTTCTTGTGTAAACAAATGGCTAGTTCTGAGAGGACACAGACCAGGAAGGGCTTAACATCTTTCTGGCCCTAGCTCTAGTTCTGGGGTAATTAAACTAGCTCTGTTCATGAGGAATTTCACACCTAAGCAGGCAGTATGTCTCTGAGTTCTGTGGCTACAATGAAATGCCAGCAGATCAATCAAGCTTCTACCATTTTACATGCAAAGACAGTTATCACATACTGGTACATTGATACATCGATCATAATATTGATATCACATATATTGATTTTAACAGGCCTATTACTACTTGAAATTGCCTGGATCATAACATCCTCTGCTGCCATATGTCCAGTGCTGCTGTATAATAAGTCCCTTACAGTGTTACTGTGTTGTCCTGCATCAGACCAGTGGTAGTGTCCTGTGCATCAGTCAGTCCAGTGACCAGTCACAGTGGTGGTGTCCTCTGCTGCCACATGTCCAGTGCTGCTGTTTTATAAGTGCCTTACAGTGTCGCTGTGCTGTCCTGCATCAGGCCAGTGGTAGTGTCCTGTGCTGTAAATTATTTACTCCAGATAAAGGGGTTATTAACATTTAATCCAAATATAAATTTTTACAGGGTTTGCCCTGTGTGGTGTAGGGGTACGCTTGCCTGTGCTGCATATTATTAGAATAGCTCCAAATAAAAGGGTTATTATTATCCAAATTAATTTTACAGGCTTTGCCGTGTGTGTGGTTTAGGGGTATGCTCTCCTGTGCCACCAATATTGTGCGTTTATTACATCGGGGCAAATTCCAGCATGTCCCATGTTGTTTGTGCCGCACGGTTGTGTCGCTTAGCTTAGTTATACAGCTACCTCATTGCACCTCTTTTTCTTCTTTGCATGATGGGCTGTTTGGGGCCTAGTTTGTTTTAAGTGCCATCCTGTCTGCAACTGCAGTGCCACTCCTAGATGGGCCAGGTGTTTGTGCCGCACACTTGTGTCACTTAGCTTAGTCATCCAGCTACCTCATTGCGCCTCTTTTTCTTCTTTGCATGATGTTCTGTTTGGGGCCTATTTTTTAAATCTGCCATCCTGTCTGCCACTGCAGTGCCACTCCTAGATGGGCCAGGTGTTTGTGCCGCCCACTTGTGTCGCTTAGCTTAGTCATACAGCCACCTTGGTGCATCCTTTTGGCCTAAAAACAATGGCCCTCATTCCGAGTTGTTCGCTCGCAAGTGAATTTTAGCAGATTTGCTCATGCTAAGCCGCCGCCTACTGGGAGTGAATCTTAGCATCTTAAAATTGCGAACGATGTATTCGCAATATTGCGATTACACACCTCGTAGCAGTTTCTGAGTAGCTTCAGACTTACTCGGCATCTGCGATCAGTTCAGTGCTTGTCGTTCCTGGTTTGATGTCACAAACACACCCAGCGTTCGCCCAGACACTCCCCCGTTTCTCCGGCCACTCCTGCGTTTTTTCCGGAAACGGTAGCGTTTTTTCCCACACGCCCATAAAACGGCCTGTTTCCGCCCAGTAACACCCATTTCCTGTCAATCACATTACGATCGCCAGAACGATGAAAAAGCCGTGAGTAAAAATCCTAACTACATAGCAAATTTACTTGGCGCAGTCGCAGTGCGGACATTGCGCATGCGCATTAAGCGGAAAATCGCTGCGATGCGAAGATTTTTACCGAGCGAACAACTCGGAATGAGGGCCAATATTGTGAGTTGTGAGGTGTTTAGATTAGACTGGAAATGAGTGGAAAGTAATGTTATTGAGGTTAATAATAAAGGAAGTGTCAGGAATCCGCAGTCTCCATTGCATCACTTCCAGTGAACAGGGGTCTCCTGGCTTCAGTCCTCTGTTTTCAGAGTATTCCCTGTGAATTGAACCTGTGGAACTACAGGTCCCAGCAGTTCCAGTCTTCAGTCTCCTGCAGCCCACAGCTCACTGTGTTCCACCTAACCAGTTCTATCTTTTGGTAACCACTGGTTTCAGCCAGCAGCCTGGAATACACAGTGTTTCTAGTTAAACAGCATTTACTCCCGGTGCACTACTGATCCCAGCCAGCAACCAGCAGTGCATGGCATTAACTGTCTACAGTGTTTTTCTCCCGGTTAATCACCAGCTCCAGTTAACTCACAGCTGATCTGAACACCCAATCCAGCAGGGTGTGTTCTCACAGAGATCATCCAATCATCACAGACCAAGGTGTTTAAACTCCAGTTCCTGGCTCAGTCTCATGGCCTTGGACAACACGTCACATTCTGTGAACAGGCGTCTCCTGTTTGCAGTCCTCTATCTACAGAGATATCCCTGTGTATTGGACCTGTGGAACTACAGGTCCCAGCTGTTCCAGTTCTGTTCCAGTTTCCAGCTGTTCCAGTGTTCCTGTGGAACTACAAGTTCCAGCAGCCTCTCCAGCTCTCCTGCAACATTCAGTGTGCAAGTTCCTGTGTTCCAGTCTCCAGTTCCCCTGTGTTCCTGGTTACCTTCCTGTTCCTCCGTGTTCCTGGTTACCTTCCTGTTCCTCCGTGTTCCTGGTTACCCTTCTGGATCCTCCGTGTTCCTGGTTACCTTCCTGGATCCTCCGTGTTCCTGGTTACCCTCCTGTTCCTCCGTATTCCTGGTTACCTTCCTGTTCCTCCGTGTTCCTGGTTACCTTGCTACATCTCCGTGGAACTACAAGCATCAGCAACCCCTGCATCTGTATTTGGCTCCACACCTATCTACAACCACAGTGTGCTTCAGCCTCAGCAGTAGAGACTCTCCAGGTGCATTCCATCACCTCACCTGTGAAGCGGCTTGCTAGCTGCCTGTGCTTAACGAACTGCACTGTGAACATTCACCAGAGTCTCCTGCATCTGCTACCAGGTTTGCTACCAATATCATCATCTCTGCTGGCTCCACGTTTTAATAATCTCTGGTTCCCATACCAGCATATTGTTTCCTTGTTCAACTATACAGTCATACTGTTATTGTCATAGACTCTCAGCTTCCAAGCTGCACCATATTCATTTGCATTTATTGTTTGTTATTACAAGTATTCCTGCTGCCATATTGTTTTATCTTTCTGCTTAATAAACAACATCGCGCACATGCGCAGGAATCCAATCCAGTTTCCTCACTTCTTCCATCCTACCTCCACTGACCCACTAGCGCCCCCTCCGGGGACACAAACCAGACCGAACCTGACAGTTTGTCCAAGGCCCATGTACCCGGATGGTGGTCAGAGTGTGGGGTCAGGGATACTCCAGAGTTTGGTGTCACGACTCCATGATTATGAGGCTGCACAAAAACAACTGATCCTGTTTCTACAGGGAATGTCTATCCGTTTGGATACCTTGCAGCAATCCCTTCCAAGTTCTGTTGTTTCTCCAGTTCCTGTTCAAGTCACTCCTGCTCCAGTCATTTCAACTTTCCCTGCACAATCCGTTCCTGTGGATGGATGTTGCTCAAGTCAGTCCTATAGCAGTCCTTTCACAGCTAATTCTCCTAAGAGAGCGACTTCCTCCTTTGAAAGTTTCAAGACTCCTTTGTTGTCTGCTGTGAACTCTGAACCAATAATATCATCTATTGGAACAACTTCAAAGTCTCCTAACAAAAATCATTCCAATAATGCCAGAAATCCTGGGTGGTGCTTTGAACGCAGTGAAGAGTACTGCTCAAAGTATTGAAACTAGTGCGACCTCCGTGTCAACTTTTTTTCAAACTAAAGTCTCTTCTCCTATGCAGAGAGAGGGCAGATTCCAGAGCTACCCGCGCTCCAAACTCACAGAAGCTGAACGCCGGCATCGCAAGCAGCTTCACCTCTGCTTTTACTGTTGGAGTTCTAGTCATCTTATTAAGGACTGTTCCTTCCGCAACTCAAAAGTTGGAGACAGGTCCTAACATCACAGTGTTTTCACCTGCAAACCTTCCAACGTGTCCTCTACAGTTTCAAGTTCCTTTACCCCGGACAGGAGTGTCCAAAAAGTCTACGATTGGGGTCCTGTGACAAATAGACCCAATCCCAAGTTCAGAAATCAACAGAGACTATCTATGTTACCCATAACTCAAGTAGTTTCTGTGCCTACAGCCCAAGAAAGGGCATCTGTGCCTACAGCCCAAGAAAGGGCATCTGTGCCTACAGCCCGAGAAGGGGCATCTGTGCCTACAGCCCGAGAAGGGGCATCTGTGCCTACAGCCCGAGAAGGGGCATCTGTGCCTACAGCCCGAGAAGGGGCATCTGTGCCTACAGCCCGAGAAGGGGCGTCTGTGCCTACAGCCCGAGAAGGGGCGTCTGTGCCTACAGCCCGAGAAGGGGCGTCTGTGTCTACAGCCTGAGAAGGGGCGTCTGTGTCTACAGCCCCAGGTGGGGCATCTGATGTTCATGTTCCAGAAGTGGCATCCGGGCATGCAACTCAAAGAAGTGTGTCTGATCTATTAACCCCAGGAGGGGTCTTTGGAGTTTCAGCCTCAAGTGAGGAATCCAGGGCCAAGATCCCAGGAGGAATTCTTAATGCCACAGATACAGACATGAACTTTTGTTTGCCAACTTCAGAGAGTGCTACCAGCTCAGTACCACTCCAAGAGGGATCATCAGAACATCCGGATTCTGTCTATAAAGAGTCAAGTGTCAATGGACCTAGCCCGGTTCCAGCCATCGGTTCAAAGTCTCCACTGGTTCAAGCCAGCCTGAGTAGCTTCGTTTCCAACAATGAGCTACCTCCTTCGGTTCCAGCCGATTCCTGCATCTTCGGATCAAATCCGGTCCTATCCGTCATTCCGAAGACTCCTCCGGATCCAGCCGGTTCAAGCTTTTCTGGACCCAATCCGGTCCCATCCGTCTGTCCAGGTCAGCCTCTTTCAGTTCAAGTCAATTCAAGTAGTCCTGGACAAATCCCTGTTCCATCCGTTTGTCCAAAGTTCCATCTGTCCCTACCGATTCCAGTTCCTCTGAACCCGGTGTGGTTCTCTCCAGTGTTTCAAGTAAGCAACACCTGTCGCTATGTCCAGAGTCTACAGTTCTTGCAGATATTGCAGTTGCCTCAATCCAGATGGAGGCTCTAAGCATCTCACCCCAAGATGAAGCTTCTAGCGTTCTGTCAACCTCAGCTGAGAATTCCCGTCAGTCAATCCAGGAGATGACGTCCTCTCTCCACCCTCGAGCATTTCAAGTTGATTCTACTCCTGCGTCTGAATGCTTATTCCAGTCCTCTACTCTCAAGTGTCCTACATGGTCTTCCGAGACTTCAACTGACATTCAGCCTTCCAAGTGTCCACTAGATACACAACCTCCAGTCTACTTTGATGGCGACTATGCTCAGTTTCGTGCAGTGGCGAGCCAGTACCTCGCTTTTACTGAGTCGGAATCTTCAGTGACTATTTCTGCAGCCAATGCAATCAGATACTTCCTCCTGTTCTTCAAAGGTAGAGCACTGGACTGGGCGAATCCTCTCATTGAATCTAAAGATCCGCTACTGAGTGATCTTCCCGCTTTCTGCAAAGCCGTAAAACAGGAGTTTGCTCCAAAGTTTATGCATTCAAAGTCATCTGGGCATTCTGGCCAATTTGTCAACCGTTTGTCTACTGCTAAATCCTCTCCAACATCTCTGTCTGTGCAAGATCAGGATACATTAGACCAAGCTATTAAAGATTTCCAAGCTGCAAAGTCAAGACAAGGTTCTCAGACTTCAGATTTGAAAGTTGCATATACTTCCGTGTCTCCATCCTACAGCAACACTTCTGAAAGTATTGACTCCCCAGATTCAACATCTGCTCAGTCTTCTGATCAGTCTTCCAGTTCTCAGTTTTTCGACTCAACTCTTTCCAAACACGATCAGGTTCTGTTGAATCAATGTATCAGAGATTTCAAGAATTACAAGAATTGGAGAGCTCAAAAACCAGTTCAAAGTCTACCATCTGTTGATGTAAGTGTTGGCTATGCTGCCGTTACCCCTAGTCCTGGTGTCTCATATAGCTTCAAATTCACTGGTCCACAGGTTGTCTCAGATAATGTTATTCCTAAACAAAAGGCTCCCATGACCACACTAGACCTGGACTTTGACTCTGAAAGTGAGTTTGTTGATAAAGACCCAAGTTACATTATGGGAGGTTCTATCCTTCCTAGCTATGCCTTTTCCCAGGAAGTAAATTCTGTCTCAAATGACCATGAATGGTCTACTTGTTCTGACGAGGAAAATCTGTCTTCTGATGATGAAAGTTGGGAAGACTTTTGAGGACCTCTGCTTTTGTGTTTTTCAAGGTTCCTCCAAGTCCCAGCGTGGGTGTTCGGTGCCCACCCATAAAAGGGGGGGTACTGTCAGGAATCCGCAGTCTCCATTGCATCACTTCCAGTGAACAGGGGTCTCCTGGCTTCAGTCCTCTGTTTTCAGAGTATTCCCTGTGAATTGAACCTGTGGAACTACAGGTCCCAGCAGTTCCAGTCTTCAGTCTCCTGCAGCCTACAGCTCACTGTGTTCCACCTAACCAGTTCTATCTTTTGGTAACCACTGGTTTCAGCCAGCAGCCTGGAATATACAGTGTTTCTAGTTAAACAGCATTTACTCCCGGTGCACTACTGATCCCAGCCAGCAACCAGCAGTGCATGGCATTAACTGTCTACAGTGTTTTTCTCCCGGTTAATCACCAGCTCCAGTTAACTCACAGCTGATCTGAACACCCAATCCAGCAGGGTGTGTTCTCACAGAGATCATCCAATCATCACAGACCAAGGTGTTTAAACTCCAGTTCCTGGCTCAGTCTCATGGCCTTGGACAACACGTCACATTCTGTGAACAGGTGTCTCCTGTTTGCAGTCCTCTGTCTACAGAGATATCCCTGTGTATTGGACCTGTGGAACTACAGGTCCCAGCTGTTCCAGTTCTGTTCCAGTTTCCAGCTGTTCCAGTGTTCCTGTGGAACTACAAGTTCCAGCAGCCTCTCCAGCTCTCCTGCAACATTCAGTGTGCAAGTTCCTGTGTTCCAGTCTCCAGTTCCCCTGTGTTCCTGGTTACCTTCCTGGATCCTCCGTGTTCCTGGTTACCTTCCTGTTCCTCCGTGTTCCTGGTTACCCTTCTGGATCCTCCGTGTTCCTGGTTACCTTCCTGGATCCTCCGTGTTGCTGGTTACCCTCCTGTTCCTCCGTGTTCCTGGTTACCTTCCTGTTCCTCCGTGTTCCTGGTTACCTTGCTACATCTCCGTGGAACTACAAGCATCAGCAACCCCTGCATCTGTATTTGGCTCCACACCTATCTACAACCACAGTGTGCTTCAGCCTCAGCAGTAGAGACTCTCCAGGTGCATTCCATCACCTCACCTGTGAAGCGGCTTGCTAGCTGCCTGTACTTAACGAACTGCACTGTGAACATTCACCAGAGTCTCCTGCATCTGCTACCAGGTTTGCTACCAATATCATCATCTCTGCTGGCTCCACGTTTTAATAATCTCTGGTTCCCATACCAGCATATTGTTTCCTTGTGCAACTATACAGTCATACTGTTATTGTCATAGACTCTCAGCTTCCAAACTGCACCATATTCATTTGCATTTATTGTTTGTTATTACAAGTATTCCTGCTGCCATATTGTTTTATCTTTCTGCTTAATAAACAACATCGCGCACATGCGCAGGAATCCAATCCAGTTTCCTCACTTCTTCCATCCTACCTCCACTGACCCACTAGCGCCCCCTCCGGGGACACAAACCAGACCGAACCTGACAGGAAGATCAAAATTACCCCAAAAGTCTGTGATTTTAGCTGTTTTTATGTTTTTTCAAAAATCATCCAGATCCAAAACCAAAACACGAAAAGGTGGTTTTGGCAAAACCAATCCAGATCCAAAACACGAGGAAGGAACCAGAACCAAAACATGAAAAGTGCCCGCCGCACATCTCTGTAATAAACCTATTTGCATTTTTAGAAAAGCACCAAAGTTAAATTACAAGTTAATCAAAAGTATGTTTCCTTCATCACCAAAACCACATTAAAGGCTTTTGGTTTCTCTTGATGTGGCTGCTATTTATGCTTTAAGAGCATCAAGTACAACTTTGGGAATAAAGTTACTAATATAGCTAATTGGCAAAAACATGAAACTAAAGAGTATATAGTTTAGAATTCTAAAAATGTTATATATGTCATTGAATGCTCGATAAAAGTTTTACAGAACAAGTAGAGCTCTGAAAATAAGTATAAGTATGAGTGAGCACCTATGTAACTTTTCATAGGATTATAAACTCATGCTTTGTCAATGGACCTTAAAGAAACACATCATTGTGCAATATCACATATACAAATAGGCAGTGCTCAAAGTGTGCAATGGTATGGCACAGAGCAGGTGTGGCTCTGAGTCCCAATCACTGTAGCCAGTAGTGATCCAGCATCCAGTGCCTCCCACTCCCCACACTGAGGCTGCCGAGCTGCTTTGCACAGTGATCCCACATGGTTGAACCACTTTCTGTGAGCCGAGCCATCAGACGGAGGGGAGCCACCTGCAAAACAAAGCCTTACTCCCCCAGGATGCCATCCACAGTGCCTGGTTCAGCATGCTGTTTGGTCTGGTGCTTGGTTTCCTGCTGGCATCCCAACTCATCCTGCCCTGGGCCGCGGAGCTGCATTGATACAGCTGGTGAAGAAGTAGTGGTGGGGGCAGAGAAGTGGCTGCAGGGTCCAGCCAAAGCTGATGACCAACCTACAGGCACCCTTCTTGGGAGTCCTGGCCTGGGCAGCAACAACGAACTGCCCTAGGATAACAACTCCCTTTATGTGGGCGTGATGACAGCACAAACGTTTCTGCAAAGCAGAGCGGTGGCCACATACAGGCGAGTGCTCAATTCCCTCCTTGTGCCAGCCCCCCATACCAGCCTGGAACAGCAGCAAGGGAACCATCCTCACTGACGCCATTGTCATGGGCAACTATTTGTCCATGGGATGCTGTGTGTGGTCTACTACTGTGGGCATTATGTGCAAGGGGCACTACTACTGTGGTAATTATGTGTAAGGGGCACTAATACTGTGGGCATTATGTGTAAGGTGCACTACTGTGGGCATTGTGTTTAATGTCTACCTACTGTGTTGTTTAACTTATGTAAGAGGTACTACTGTGTAGTGTAACATATGTAAGGGGCATTACTGTGAGATGTAACGTGTAACTACTATGTCTGCCTTACTGCCCTTGTCAAACATACTCCTTTTTGAGTGGCAACTCCCCCTTTTTCCGGAAGGCAGGCATCTTTGGCGTGGGCAGCAGTACCCCTTGGAAAATTCCCACTTTGACTAATGCATATAGGGTTTTTCATTGTATTTTATTTGTTACATAGTAGATGTTCTGATGTAATTTTTATGGATTCTGGATACTGCACTCCATTTGGATACCAGCAGCATAAATGCAGAGACACTCCCCCTCATGCGTTGATACCTGACCAGACCAGGAGAATGTTACAGATTCTGATGATTCACCATTTGGTAGCCCATGTGTTTTCATTTTATATCACATTTATTTGTCATTGTTTTACTGTGCTTTATCTCCTTTTAATTAAAAACATAGGTAGTACACTACTGAGCATTTTTCCCATTCTGGTTAATATATCATCAAAAACTCATAATGACCATGATGTCTTTGAGGATTTAAAGATCACTTCTAAAGGGCTTCTATTTAAATGTCCAAGCTCTGAGGGTATTACCGGGGGTGAGATTCCATTGTATGAACCTCGCCCTTAAGGTTTTGAAACTGTGTTACACTGTATATAAAATGGTTACTTTTTTTCTCTTTTCATAAGGTTCCATAACACAGCAAGCAATACAGCGAAACAATGTGAAAACTCCCATTCACTAGAACTGTGTATTGAATATTGTTGCATGTAGCATCTGTTTGACTGATTTAATAACTCTCTTTGTTATGTCCTACCATTAGATGTGCAGAGAGTTCAAAACTTGGGTATGTTTGTGTATTGAAAGTAAGTATATTATGCATACTGTACTGGGTTACACTATGTCACTATTTGGTACACTCAATGGGCCGAATCCAGATCTTATCGCTGGTCTGCGTTTTTTTGCTGCCCTGTGATCAGATAGTTGCTACCTACAGGGGGGTGTATTTTTGCTGTGCAAGTATGCGATCGCATGTGTAGCAGAGCTGCACAAAATGAGTTTGTGCAGTCTCTACGCAGCCCAGAATGTACTCTTTCAGTGCGATGCTGATCGGGGCCGGAGCTGATGTCAGACAACCTTCCTGAAACCGCTTGAGCCCGCCTGCGTTTTTCTGGACACTCCCTGAAAAGGTCAGATGCCACCCACAAACAGCATCTTCTTGTCAATCACCTTGCGAATGCCGTGCGAATGGATCCTTCGCACCATCCCATCGCTGATCTGTGAAGCCCATTGTAGCCATCTGACGCGCCAGAGCACTGCGGTGCACACGCATGCGCAGTTCGGATCTGAATGCACAGCAGCGATCAGATCTGAATTACCCCCAATATGTGAAGTTGATCATGTGAGTCATGGTGGTGAGGATATTCAATCAAGTACTTTATTGCTTAGTCTCCAAATTTATTTTCTGACTTACTTTTGTTAGGGCCTCCAGCTCTAGTCTTGCAGAAATACCAAAATGTTTCTGACTGATCACAAAATCTTCAGTCTGCATTTCTAAAGTTCTTCTGATCCTGCTCACAGTATCTGCAGGTGCCATATCCAAAGTGCCTCTGGTTCTTCTCACAGTATATGCCATCAGCAGTTTTTCAAAGTGCTTTTGATTCCACATGTTAACTTGATTGTTTCATCTTCAGACACAGCCCTCGACTGGTAAAGAGATTGTCCCATCTCTGCTGGTGAATGGACCTTATTTTCAGCCACAGACCTCTGTTGGTAAAACGGATTGCCCCGTCTTCAGCTACAGACCCCACATACTGTAATAAACAGATTATTTTGCCTTCCTTAGACCTCTACAGGATAAATGAACTGCCTTGCTTTTGCTTTGCCACTGATCTCTGCTGGTCTAATGGTCTATGGCAGTATACAAATACTTCTCCATGCAACAGTAAGTTGGAGAGCCATTGTTTATATTACTTTACTTTCATATTAGTGTGCTATGTCCATAAATAATCCATGAACCTACTCAAAAATATTTGCACTTCAAGAGCCTTTGAGCACTGTTATATAAGTTTTATTGTGTTCTGCAATCTGTGGTAGACCTGATTCCTAACATATTGTAGCAGATTCTAATGTCTGTATTTCATGTTGTTTGCATATATTTCCATAGCTCCTACTGTACCCACAGGCGTAGGAACAGTAGGTGCAGAGGGTGCAGCTGCTATGGGGCACAGGTCATCTCTGTGGCCTGGCCCTCCCCCTGTACACACACTTACCCCGCCTCCTCCTATGCCCCAGGGCTTCTCTTTTGGCAGTATGCCACTGAATGCACACCTGCTGTTGGTGTAATGGGGCCCACACACGGTGCTGTTTGTGCTAGGTGCTATTTGAGCCTATACAATGTGTGCTATGCGATTTGAACTAAGTGGGTGTGCTAAATTAAAACAAAGATTTAAAAAAGTAACTTGCGCCCTAGCTTCAGCTCGGCAGATCTCCAAAAGGAGCACCACTCCTCTTTAAATACAACAGAAACAGAAAGAGGTGATCTCCCAGCGATGCTATATACAGACTCCAGATCCGTAAATGTTCCTAGTCTTCAAACACAGAACATAATATTCGTTAGCTGGTAATGAAAGTTTCCACAGAGTTTCTGACGTCACTATTCTCAGTGACTGACCTGTATTAAATATGATGCATTCACATAAAGGTTTCTTTCATATTTCATATACACGACAGCCCACGGCTTATCTACTGCCGTGGAAACTTTCATTACCAGCTAACGAATATTATGTTCTGTGTTTGAAGACTAGGAACATTTACGGACCTAAGTGGGTGTGCTATTTGAACTGCATGCTATTTGAACTACATCCGATTTTGAATACACTACAATGTACTATATGCGATGTATTACAAAAATACCTGCCTGCACATACTATTTAGCCTTGAGATATGGACTAGATGGAAGCGCGCATCGCAAGGGACAACACACAGTAAGATTTGAACTAGATGTGATGCTATTTGAACTAAAAAGATCAAAAATCATGCGAGAATCGCACCGTGTGTGGGCACCCTTAGTGCTGGCTCTGTCTCTACGTTCACGCTGGTGCTGGCAGGAGGCGTGGCATTTTCAGCCTGGTTCCTCCTGACATCAGTTGGGATGGAGTCAGAAAGCTGGCCGGGACACTGACAGTGGATGTGCGGCAGCGCACTGCTAGCGGAGAGGCTACGGGCAGAGGAGATGAGTGCCGCACAGCAGTAAGCTGTGAGGGGGGATGCGCGGGAGTTGGAGGGATGTGATGAGGTGTTTGTGTGTGGGGGTGATAGTGATAGCGTTGCGATGCAAAAGGGGTGGGGGCCCTTAAAAAGTTTGCTATGGGGCCCCATTAATAATAGCTATGCCCCTGAGTGTACCTATTACATGTTTTTATGTTTGCTTTACATGAAGTGCATATTGTAATCATATTCCATTGCTTGTGTGTATTCCAGTTTTACCAGATCAATTAACTTCATGAATCCTGTTTCTACAATAAAACATTCTTTATATTTTCACATCTGGTGTGGATTTATTGAAAAATAGAAATGGTTATGTAGTCTGTCAATTTATACTCAGCCATAGGGAATATTAGAGAGAGGGCAGAACAAAAATAGTAGGCAGATCATATGAAATAGGGAACCCTGAAGATTCAGTTCAAAGTACCTTATCCATTGCTGTCAAACACATCGGTCTTTATATGCAGATGCTCTCCAACTCATCGCAATCTTTGTCACGGCATGAGTCAGCATATTACAATGTGGCTCTTAACTATCTTTTACAAAGGAAAGTGGTAGCAGGGAAATCTGTGTAGTGTTCAGACTCATGGATGCTTAAGGTATCTGTCCTATTTTAAGTCCCACAAAGATCAGTTAAAATACAATAGAAAACATACAATGCATAACAACTTCATGAATACAAAGTTAAAACTAAAGTACATTTATATTTTCTGCGCTGATTACACCTAAATAAAATGATCACGGTTTATCGTATAGACACAGTTTACATAGAGTAGCTTTTATCCTTCTATATGATCACTGCTTCTTATACAAAATGACTCATGTAGCTTAAACAAAGTTAGAAAAATAGAACACACTCCGAGGTCACTCAATCTAAAATGCAGCAGTGGCAGAATCTATTTACCCATACCGCTAGTTACATGTGGTAGATGTTGGATGTACAAAATACAAGGGGAGGCTCCATTCAAACAAGCATTTAATAATGAGGTTCCTACAGCGCTAACTCAAGTAATACAAGCCCTATATTGCCTACTGATCTTCTCTTTCTTTTAAACAAAAAACTCTAATTCCTACACTAGCATTGCTGCAGTGACACTCTAAATGGATAGGGTATAGTTCTCAAATTTGTGTTAGCAGACAGAAACTTTGGGAAACTCATTATAGATGATGTAGTAAAACTCACAAACCCGAAAGGTATAGAAAAAGAAAATGGAACACACATCTCTAAAGAAGCTCTACAGTAAAGATTATTAAAAAGGCAGCAGGTAAATATGAAGGATTTGTGATAAAGGTTAATAAGTGATAAATAAGTACAGTACACAGCTGAGACTGAGAAGCAATTATAAGAGGATAATATCTACAAAAAGATAAGGACCAATTCCATTCTATAATTTTCTAGGATGCAATAGAGAAATGATAGACAGATTGCTATGAGCAACATCACCACTTTTCATTTTTTGGAGCGTTAGTAAATTTACCCCTTAGTCTCCATTTGTTTGTAGTGTTCACTATAGTAGCTGTAGCAATACATCATGTCTAAAAGGTCATCCTCCAAAAGTTTAATGTGGCCTCCGAAGTGATCGGCATCCTGCACCTAGAGTGAACACTGTCACGATCCGGGTAACTGGACATCAGTATTTACCTTTCAAGTGTCTCCTGAGGCTGGCCCAGCGTTCCATCTGCGTTGTCAGCGTGTGGGACGCTGATGCCTTTGATGCCTTCACTTCATATCTCCTCCCTGTGATCCCGCAGCGCTGTCACGGCAGCCTCATAAGTTCATATTCCAGGAATGGCGTCTCCTGTCCTCCGCCGCCATAACTACTGTTTCTCATATGGAATATTCAGAGATGGCGTCTCCTGCCCCCCGTGTCCTCCACCGCCATTACTACTGTTTCTCATGTGGAATATTCAAAGATGGCGTTCTCTGCCCTCCGCTGCCCTCGCCACCATTACTACTGTTCCCACATGGAATTACAAACACACTTTCCCTCCAAAGGCTAACATGGGTGCAGCTATGTTTTTCCAGTCACATGTTGTTACTTCATCCTATCCACTGCGCTCTGGACTCTGCTTAATCAGCCAGCCAATGCCTGCTTCCCAGCAGGTATAAATATCCTGTTTCTGGGCTCGAAAAATATCAGTGCTTTGGTTGTCATACCAAGTGATTCAAGTCTCTCATGTTTGTGGATGTTCAGCTTTGTTACAGGTTTTGCAGCTCCTGTGTTCAGCTCCACTAGAAACCCGCACCAGCTACCATCTGGCGGTGCAGCCTAACTCTGCAAGTGTCCCAGCATTGCATCCAGCAATTGGCAGTGATCCAGTACCAGCTTCCAGCGGTGTTTCACATTGCCAGTCACCATCTGTGTTCCATCATCGATCTCCAGTCATCATCGGTGTTCCATCATCAATATCCAGTCACCATCGGTGTTCCATCATCGATCTCCAGTCACCATCGGTGCGCTGTCATCGATCCCCAGCATCACCAGTGTTCTTCAATTGATCTTCTGCTGCATTGGTGTTTTAACTTCAATTTACAGTTCTCTATTGGTGCTCCTTCCTGCGATCTCTCGTTAGTGAGTTCAGTAGTACCCTCATCACCTGTGTTGGTTCCATCCAGCATTTCTGTCAGTTCACAAGTGCTCACCTCATTCAGCATTCTATCAGCATCTCCGGCTTCCAGTGTGTCGTCTGCTGATCATTTCCTAGGCATACCATCTATACAGCGGGTAGCTGTTTGTCTGGACTTATCATCTCCAGGTCTTCCAAGATGGTATAGTGTGATTCCATTCTCAACAGCATCCTATTATCCCTGTAGCTAAGGAACTGTATTGCTAATATTATGCTTCAACTCCATATTGCGGAGCACCACTGTCTTCCTTGAACTGTCAATGTGCAAGTGAACTGTGTTTAATAAACATTTTAAACTTTTACAACGTTGTCTTGGTCACGCCTTCGGGAATCTGTGGTAAAGGTTCCCTGCATGTCCAAGAACCCTGTACTGCCTCCCAGGTTTACATATACCTCAGCCCCTACAACTGAAGCTTCCTTTGGTCAGCACAAGCCCTCAGTTGAGACAGTAAGCACTGACTTAATGGGTCCGGCTGGAGACCAGGTCCAAGCGACCGGGCCAATGCAAGAACTTGCAGCCCGCCTTGAACATCAGGAGGCTGCACAGGGCCATGTGATTCGCTGTCTCCAGGACCTCTCCTCTCAGCTGGATGGGATACAAACAACCCTCCGTGGTTCAGGGGCGTCCAGTGTGCCGACTGCAGTACCTTTGGTGGTATCCCCACCCACCATTCCCGTTTCTACTCCTCGTCTCCATTTACCGACACCTGCCAAGTTTGATGGTTCCCCAAAAGCCTGTCGGGGTTTCCTAAATCAGTGTGAGATACATTTCGAGTTACAGCTGGTAATTTCCCAACTGACCACACCAAGGTTGCCTACATCATCTCCCTCCTCAGTGGCTCAGCCCTAGATTGGGCATCACCTCTATAGGAGAAGTCTGATGCCCTGCTCTCTTCATATGCAGATTTCGTGGCAACCTTCAGGTGTATCTTTGACGAACCAGGATGTGTGACATCAGCCTCCTCTGATATCCTCCGGCTACGTCAGGGGACACGAACAGTCGGTCAATAGGGTTAATTCCAAGTTGATCGCAGCAGGATTTTTTTTAGCAATTGGGCAAAACCATGTGCACTGAAGGGGAGGCAGATATAACATGTGCAGAAAGATTTGGGTGGGTTATTTTGTTTCTGTGCAGAGTAAATACTGGCTGCTATTTTTACACTGCAAATTAGATTGCAGATTGAACACACCCCACCCAAATCTAACTTTCTCTGCACATGTTATATCTGCCTCCCCTGCAGTGCACATGGTTTTGCCCAATTGCTAACAAAAATCCTGCTGCGATCAACTTGGAATTACCCCCAATATCTGGTACAGTTCCAGATTCTAGCGTCTGAACTTTCCTCGAATGATGACGCTCTTTATGCAGCCTTCTGGCATGGGTTATCCGAATGAATCACGATGAGCTCGCTACTAGAGACTTACATCCAAAATTAAACAAGCTCATATCCCTCTGCACCAAAGTGGATCTTCGGTTCCGTGAAAGGGCGATTGAGCGAGGAAGATCCTCACTTCCTAAGAATTCTACTGCTCCTTCTCCTCGTCAGTCGTCTCCACCCAAGGATGAGCCCATGCAGATTAATCATTCTCATCTGTTGCCTGCAGAGCGTAGAAGACAACTGTCTAAACATCTATGTTTGTATTGTACTGCTTCTTCTCATGTCATCAACACTTGCCCAAAGCGTCCGGGAAACTCTAAATCCTAGCCCGCCATGTGATTGTAATCTTCCAGTTTCACTTCAAGTTGCTCAGCGCTTCAGGAACCTCATTGCTCTGTTGGACTCTGGAGCAGATGGGAACTTCATGACAGAGGAATATGTTAAGCGGTGGTCCCTACCCACTGAGAGACTTTCGGCATCCATATCCTTGACTGCCGTGGATGGCAGCAGGATTTCTGATGCAGTCATTGTCTCCAAGACCCTGCCTATCCGTCTGAAGGTAGGAGCTCTTCACTCCAAACTAATTTCTTTCCTGGTAATTCCAAAGCCACACATCCTGTGGTTTTAGGCCTTCCATGGCTTCATCTCAATAACCCTCAAATTGATTGGGGGACTACGCATATCCTGGCATGAAGTCCTTCCTGCTCCCAGACCTGTCTTCAAAAAGTACTTCCAGTGTGTACATCTTCTTCCAAGTTTTCTGATGTTCCGCCTCCTCCATACCGAGATTTCACAGACGTTTTTAATAAGTCCTCCACAGATATTCTTCCCCCTCATAGGGAGTGGAATTGTCCTATTGATCTCATCCCAGGGAAGACTCCACCTTGGGGATGCACGTATCCGTTGTCTCTACCTGAAACCCACTCAATGGAGGAATACATCAAAGTCAACCTTGCCAAAGTATTTATCTGGCCTTCCTCCTCTCCAGCTGGCGCAGGCTTCTTCTTCATAAAGAAGAAAGACGGTGACCTGCGACCTTGTATTGACTACTGTGGGTTGAACGACATCACTGTGAAAAATCTGTACCCTTTACCTCTTATCATCGAGTTGTTTGACCGTGTCAGTGGAGCCACTATCTTTTTAAAGTTAGACCTGAGGGGTGCATACAACCTCATCCGGATCTGGAAGGGTGACGAGTGGAAGACCGCATTTAACACCCATGATGGACATTACAAGTATCTTGTCATGCCTTTCAGACTCAGTAACGCTCCAGCTGTGTTTTAACACTTCGTGAATGATATCTTCCGAGATATCCTCTACCAACATGTTGTGGTCTACCTCAATGATATTCTCATCTTCGCTAATGATCTAGAGCAGGGCTGGCCAAACCGGTCCTCGAGATCTACCAACAGTTCATGTTTTCCAGGCCTCCTGGAGACCTGTAGAATTGTCAGTTAGGAATGAATGCAGCACATCTTAATTAGTAATGCCTACACCTGTGCACCAGCTAGGAGGTCTGGAAAATGTGACCTGTTGGTAGATCTCGAGGACTGGTTTGGCCAGCCCTGATCTAGAGGAACATCGCTTCTGGGTCAAGGAAGTCCTGTCTCGTCTCCGTGCCAACCATCTTTATTCTAAAGTTGGTGAAATGTGTTTTCAAGGTCAAATCTATTCCGTTTCTAGGTTACATTGTGTCCGGTTGCGGACTAGAGATGGATCCTGAGAAACTGCAAGCTATCCGTGATTGGCCAATACCCACAACACTCAAGGGTGTTCAGAGATTCCTAGGGTTTGCCAACTACTAGAGGAAGTTTATTCGGGACTTTTCTACTATTGTGGCACCTGTCACCGCCCTTACCAAAAAGGGTGCCAATCCTTCCAAGTGGTCGGAAGAAGCTACTCAAGCTTTCCACCTTCTGAAACAAAAGTTTGTCTCTGCTCCAGTCCTGAAACAGCCAGATACCAGCTTGCCCTTCACCCTGGAGGTGGATGCTTATTCTGTTGGAGTAGGCACAGTCCTGTCTCAAAGAGCTAATGATGGCCACTTACATCCTTGTGGCTTCTTCTCATGAAAGTTCTTTCCTGCCGAGCGCAATTACGCTATTGGCGATCAAGAACTTTTGGCTATCAAACTCGCTCTAGATGAGTGGAGATATTTGCTGGAGGGAGCTTCCCATACTATCACCATTCTGACAGACCACAAGAACCTCCTGTATTTGAAAGGCGCCCAATGCCTCAATCCTCGTCAAGCCAGGTGGACACTCTTCTTTTCCAGGTTTGACTTTAAACTTCAGTTTTGTCCAGGGTCACAGAATTGCAAGGCTGATGCTCTTTCCCGCTCCTGGGTGCAAGAAAATGAGTCTGTATCTACTGACAAGCATCTCATAATTGATCCAGTGGCATTCTCCGCAGTGAGGATGGACTCTATGCCCCTGCCAGGGAAAAGCCTCGTAAAACCGGCCCTCAGAAGGAAGCTCTTGCAATAGGCACATACCTCTCGCTTTGCTGGACACGCGGGTATTCAGAAGACCTTAGAATTAGTTTCCAGATCATACTGGTGGCCGACCCTAAAAATTAACATTACAGAAGTTATTGCATCCTGCCCTAAGTGTGCCCAGCACAAGGTACCTTGCCAGTCGCCCGCTGGGCAACTGGTTCCTTTGTCTGTTCCTCACCATCCTTGGACCCATTTGTCAATGGACTTTATTACAGATCTTCCTGTATGTAACAAGTACAAAACCATCTGGGTGGTAGTTGACCGGTTCACCAAGATGACTCACTTTATTCCTCTCATCGGTCTTCCGTCAGCTCCCAAGTTGGCTCAAGTCTTCATCCAGGAGATCTTCAGACTACATGGTCTCCCTGAAGAGATCATTTACGACCGAGGTGTCCAATTTGTTGCCAAATTCTGGCGAAGTCTGTGTTTCGCACTCCAAGTTAAAATGATCTACTGCTTATCACCCCCAAACCAATGTGCACACCGAGAGAGTGAATCAGGACTTGGAGGCCTTCCTCCGGATTTATGTATCCTCTTCTCTAGACGACTGGGTTTATCTTCTTCCATAGGCCGAATTTTGTCACAACAATCAGTACCATTCTTTATCTTCTTCTACGCCATTCTTCACCAACTATGGGTTCCATCCAAAGGTTCCAGAATTTCAACCACTTCCTGCAACATCTGTGCCTGCAGCTGATATCATGCTTCACCAGTTTTCCAAAAACTGGAAGAATGTCCGGGCAGCTCTCCTAAAAGCGTCCTCAAGGTACAAGAAGTTTGTGGATTAAAAGCGTAGAAAAATTCCTGCTCTCAAACCTGGTGATCGTGTCTGGCTATCCACCAGAAATCTAAGACTGAAAGTCCCAAGTATGAAGTTTGCTCCTTGCTATATCTGTCCTTTCCAGATTGAGCAAGTCGTCATTCCAGTTGCCTATAAGCTCAAGTTACCTCCATTCCTGAAGATTCCCAGGACATTTCATATTTCTCTCCTTAAACCAGTGATCCTGAATCATTTTCATTCTGCGCTCCCCACCGCACCTAAAGTTCAGACTCAACGTGGTGTCGAGGATGAGGTCACCAAGATTCTGGATTCACACTTCTGGTACAGTCATCTCCAGTACCTGATTGATTGGAAGGGCTTTGGCCCTGAGGAACGTTCCTGGACTAATGCATTGGATGTCTGAAACATGGTGGGATGATTCTCATGACTGGGCAGTAAACTTGGAGGACTATATACTCTTCAAAATAGACAGGGCAAATAAAAAAGGAGGAGAAGTATGTCTCTATGTTAAGCCAGTCTTAAAACCTTATATAAAGGAATTTATTTATGAGGGTACAAGGGATAACAGAGTCATTATGAGTGGAAATATCAAGTGGAGGTAAAGGTTAAAAAAAGCTACTAATAGGGACATGCTATAAACCACCAGATATTATTGTGACTGAGGAAGCACAACTCTTACAGCAAATTGAAAGGCAGCAGGAATGGGGGAAGTGTTAATTATGGGGGATATAAATTATCCAGACATAACCTGGATAAATGAGTCATGTGATACA
Source organism: Pseudophryne corroboree (assembly GCF_028390025.1). Taxonomy (NCBI): domain Eukaryota; kingdom Metazoa; phylum Chordata; class Amphibia; order Anura; family Myobatrachidae; genus Pseudophryne; species Pseudophryne corroboree. The sequence continues at coordinate 516,932,189 of NC_086447.1, read as the reverse complement.
GCTAGACGTAACAGGTTTTTAAACATAATAAAAAATCACTACTTGTCCCAAGTAATTGATGAACCAACTAGAAGTAGGAATATGTTGGACCTAGTAATAACAGCGAATGTGGAGGTAATATCAAATATCAAGGTAAAGGTGCATACACACGGTGCGATATGCACTTAACTTTCCTTACGATTTTGACAATATAATCAAAATCGTAAGAAATGTTAGTGCATATTGCACTGTGTGTACACAGCTTGCGATGCCAATGCATGGTCCCACGGGATAAACATAGCAAGGAAAAATAGAGTGTGCAGGCAGCCCAACATTGACTATATCGGCTGGGCTGGGCTGGGCTCCGGCCCTGTCGAATAGTCAATGTCGGGCTGTATAGTGCATCGCGCCGTGTGTACAGGGCTTTAGGGAGAACTTGGGTAACAGTGATCATAATATAGTCTCATTCGAAATAAGTTTCAAAAAGCAGCAATATCAGAGCTCAACTTAGACTTTTAATTTTAGAAAGGCAAATTTTGCTATGCTTAAGCAAGCTCTAAAGGATAAACATTGTGAAACATTGTTTAAAGTTATAAACACTGTCAAAATGTGGGATGCTTTTAAAATGTTGCTAGACAAATATACACGTGTTCATGCCCATCGGCAACAAAGGCAAGAGTACTAAATATAAACCAATGTGGTTATACAAGAAGGTAAGGGGTAGAAATGGAAAAAAGAGGCGTGCATTTAAAGTATTTAAGTCAAGTGGGAGTGTGGGGTCATTCCTCTACTATAAGGAATGTAATAAAATATGCAAAAAGGAAATCAGAACAGCTAAAATAGATAACAAATAGCAAATTGCAAAGGAAAGCAAAACAAAGTCAGAAAAGTTCTTTAAGTATATTACCAGTAAAAGGTAAAAAAAAAGACAATATACTGTAGGACCCTTAAAAAGTGAGTTAGGCATTCTGATTGATAAGGAAAAAACTGAAATTAAAAGATTTTTTTATGTTGCTTTTTATAATAACAGAAATAATAATGCCCTATTACTTAATACTCATTTGAGTGAGGAAGAAGTTCATTTGCGACTAAGCAAAATTAAGACTAATAAATCTCCTGGCCCGAATGGGCTTAACCCAAGGGTTTTAATGGAGCTATGCACAGAAACAGCAAAGCGGAAATACTGAACAAATTCTTGTCATCAGTATTCACCAAAGAACTGATGGTGGGAGTAGAGCATAACAATTGTGACAGGAATGATTCATGGTTAGATATTTGTTTAAGCGAAGTAGTAGTCTGGGAGAGACTAAGCAAAATTAGGATTAATAAATCACCTGGTCCTGATGGACTTCACCCAAGGGTTCTTGTGTAGCTTAGTTCACAACTAGCACGACCCCTATACTTGATTTTCAATAGTTCAATTAGATCAGGCATGGTACCGAAGGATTGGTGTATAGCGGAGGTAGTGCCATTATTTAAAAAGGGATCCAAAAATCTTTCGGGAAACTACAGACCAGTTAGTTTAACATCTATAGTGGGGAAAATATTGGAAGGAATTCTAAGGGATGTCATACAGGAGTATCTACAGTCCGCTAGGATTATTAGCAAGAACCAGCATGGGTTTGTGAGGGACAGGTCATGTCAGACTAACTTAATTAGCTTCTACGAGGAAGTGAGCAATAATCTTCATCAAGGAAAAGCAGTGGATGTTGTCGTCCTAGATTTTGCAAAAGCCTTCGATATAGTTCCTCAAAGGAGACTGATGATCAAATTAAAGGAGCTTGGCCTAGGAAAAACTATTTGCACATGGATAAGCAGCTGGTTGGATAGCAGGGTACAGTGAGTACTGGTCAGCGGGAAGTCCTCAACCTGGTCCCCAGTAGTCAATGGAATACCACAAGGGGCCGTACTCGGACCATTACTGTTCAACATATTTATCAATGACCTAGAAATAGGCCTGGAAAGCACAGTGTCAATCTTTGCAGATGATACTAAACTGTGTAAGGTAATTAATTCAGAATTGGATGTGGAGTCCTTGCAGAATGATCTATCTAAACTTGAATTCTGGGTGTCTAAATGGAAAATGAGGTTCAATACAGACAAATGCAAGGTTATGCATTTTGGGACTAAAAACAAACTTGCATCCTACATATTAAATGGGGAACGCATAGGGGAAACAGAGTTGCAAAAAGATTTGGGGGTATTCATTGATAATAGGCTTAATAACCATACAAATGTCAAAACGCAGTAAAGAAGGCAAGTAAGGTGCTAGCGTGCATAAAAAGGGGAATTGAGACAAGGGACTTGGATGTAATCATGCCACTGTATAAGGCATTGGTACGTCTGCACCTGGAATATTGTGTTCAGTTTTGGGCACCATTGTATAAAAAAAGACATCAGTGAACTTGAAAGTGTTCGAAGGCGAGCTACTAAATTGATTAAAGGCCTAGAAGGAAAGACTTACTAGGTTGAATATGTATACACTAGAAAAGAGGCGCCTAAGAGGAGATATTATTAATATCTTCAAATATGTAAAGGGACATGACAAAGAGTGATCAGAGGAATTATTTATTAAAAGAACACCGTTTAGGACAAGTGGACACTCGCTGCGACTGGAGGAGAGAAAGTTCCGAATGCAATGGAGGAAAGGGTTCTTCACTGTTAGGGCAAACAGGATGTGGAATTCCCTGCCAGGGAAGGTGGTAATGGCGGACTCTGTAATCGGATTTAAAAAAGGAATGGATAAATTTCTGAATGAAAAAGCTATCCAAGGTTACAATACTTAAAATATCAACGTGGTTAATCCGGGGGTAACATGAGTTATAGTAGCTAACTAGTCATAAAACATTACTCAGCGGGTATGTAGTATCATCACAACTTAAAACAGGTTGAACACGGTGGGCATTTTGCCTCTATTCAACCTCAATTACTATGTTACTATGTTACTTAATCTTTAGTGTCTGGATTGGTACCGAGGGACTGATGAATAGCAGATGTAGTGCCATTATTTAAAAATGGAAGCAAAACAAATCCTAGAAACTATAGACTGGTAAGTCTGACATCTATAGTGGGGGAAATATTATAAGGTAAATTAATGGATAGCATGCAGGAGTACTTGGGGTCCTACAGTATTATTAGTAGGAACCAGCATGAATTTGTGAGGGACAGGTCATGTCAAACAAACTTAATTAGTTTCTATGAGTGAGTGAGTGGGAAACACAGTGGATGTGGTCTATTTAGATTTTGTTAAAGCCTTTGACACTGTGCTGCACACAAAGTTGATATACAAACTAAGAGAGCTTGGTCTAGGAAGACAAATTTGTTCTTGGGTCAAAAATGTGTTGAAAAATAGGGAATAGAGGGTTGTGGTGAATGGTAAGTATTCAAACTGGGCTAAAGTATTAAGTGGTGTACCTCAAGGGTCTGTACTAGGGCCACTTCTGTTTAACATATTTATAAATGACCTGGGAGATGGTTTTGAGAGCAAAGTGTCCATATTCGTAGATGACACTAAACTGTGTAAAATAATAAAATCAGGCACAGATGTTAACTGTCTACAGAATGACCTAATCAAACTGGAAGTTTGGACAGCAAAGTAAATAATGATGTTTAATATAGAAAAATGGAAAGTTATGCATTTTGGGACAAAGAACAAACATGCAACCTATAATTAAATGGGGAAAATGTAGGAGTATCGGTAATGGAAACAGATTGGGGTGTGCTCATTGACAATAGACTTAGTAGCAATGCCCAGCAGTAGCAAATGCAAATAAGGTATTGTCATGCGTAAACCAGGGGATAGAAACAAGGGAAGACAGTGTAATCCCGCCACTGTGTAAGTCATTGGTATGGACACATTTGGAATACTATGTACAGTTCTGGGCACCACACTATAAAAAAACCATATTGGAACTCAAAAAGTTTATAGATGAGCTACAAAATTGATTAAGGGCTTAGAGTCTTTAGATTATAACGATAGACTAACTAGATTATATATGTTTACATTACAAAAGAGGCGACCGAGAGAAGAGATGATTAATATGTACAAATACATTAAGGGGCAATATAAGGAATTATCAGGCAATCATTTATCAAGAGATCTGTACACAGAGCGTGTGGCCACCCCATTAAGGTAGAGGAGAGGACTTTTCATACCCAACGAAGGAAGGGTTTCTTCACATGTAGGACAGTAAAGATATGGAATTCTCTTGCAAGGGCAGCCAATTTTTTTTCAGGGCCAAAACTTTTTACCAACTAGGGAGTCTCAAAAAGGCAAACACAATTTTAGGATCATAAGATTTTATATGTGAGAGCACTGATCTCTTACTTAACCCCACTAAAATTCGAAGAAAGGTAAACCCCACAGCAAATTAAATGTAAAAAGACGTACACCTGTACCTCAGATATCTGTTGCTATCTGTAGGTCTAATACAGTAGCTTCCAGTAGTTGTTGCATAGTAACTTCATCAAGAGCAGACTGAGTATTAGGTGGAAGAGGCACAGCAGGGTGTGATAAAGTGACCAGATTACTGATAAAATCTCTCTAGCCATGCTGCAGTCTAAAACATCCATTTTTGAGTAATGGGTGTTGTAGAGGAGAACAACTACATGAAAAAATATATAGAATCAGTATCTGACAATAAAGATACTAGTCCCAGAGACTTCTGCTGCCAACCCTCAGCAGGAGCTGATGTTATTGTCTATAGTATTGTTTAAAACTAGTGATGAGCACCGGAAATTTTTCGGGTTTTGTGTTTTGGTTTTGGGTTCGGTTCCGCGGCAGTGTTTTGGGTTCGAACGCGTTTTGGCAAAACCTCACCGAATTTTTTTTGTCGGATTCGTGTGTGTTTTGGATTCGGGTGTTTTTTTCAAAAAACCCTAAAAAACAGCTTAAATCATAGAATTTGGGGGTCATTTTGATCCCAAAGTATTATTAACCTCAATAACCATAATTTCCACTCATTTTCAGTCTATTCTGAACACCTCACACCTCACAATATTATTTTTAGTCCTAAAATTTGCACCGAGGTCGCTGGATGGCTAAGCTAAGCGACCCAAGTGGCCGACACAAACACCTGGCCCATCTAGGAGTGGCACTGCAGTGTCACGCAGGATGGCCCTTCCAAAAAACACTCCCCAAACAGCACATGACGCAAAGAAAAAAAGAGGCGCAATGAGGTAGCTGTGTGAGTAAGCTAAGCGACCCTAGTGGCCGACACAAACACCTGGCCCATCTAGGAGTGGCACTGCAGTGTCACGCAGGATGGCCCTTCCAAAAAACACTCCCCAAACAGCACGACGCAAAGAAAAAAAGAGGCGCAATGAGGTAGCTGTGTGAGTAAGCTAAGCGACCCTAGTAGCCGACAAACACCTGGCCCATCTAGTAGTGGCACTGCAGTGTCACGCAGGATGGCCCTTCCAAAAAACACTCCCCAAACAGCACATGACGCAAAGAAAAAAAGAGGCGCAATGAGGTAGCTGTGTGAGTAAGCTAAGCGACCCTAGTGGCCGACACAAACACCTGGCCCATCTAGGAGTGGCACTGCAGTGTCACGCAGGATGGCCCTTCCAAAAAACACCCCCCAAACAGCACATGACGCAAAGAAAAATGAAAGAAAAAAGAGGTGCAAGATGGAATTGTCCTTGGGCCCTCCCACCCACCCTTATGTTGTATAAACAGGACATGCACACTTTAACCAACCCATCATTTCAGTGACAGGGTCTGCCACACGACTGTGACTGAAATGACGGGTTGGTTTGGACCCCCACCAAAAAAGAAGCAATTAATCTCTCCTTGCACAAACTGGCTCTACAGAGGCAAGATGTCCACCTCATCATCATCCTCCGATATATCACCGAGTACATCCCCCTCCTCACAGATTATCAATTCGTCCCCACTGGAATCCACCATCTCAGCTCCCTGTGTACTTTGTGGAGGCAATTGCTGCTGGTCAATGTCTCCACGGAGGAATTGATTATAATTCATTTTAATGAACATCATCTTCTCCACATTTTCTGGATGTAACCTCGTACGCCGATTGCTGACAAGGTGAGCGGCGGCACTAAACACTCTTTCGGAGTACACACTTGTGGGAGGGCAACTTAGGTAGAATAAAGCCAGTTTGTGCAAGGGCCTCCAAATTGCCTCTTTTTCCTGCCAGTATAAGTACGGACTGTCTGACGTGCCTACTTGGATGCGGTCACTCATATAATCCTCCACCATTCTTTCAATGGGGAGAGAATCATATGCAGTGACAGTAGACGACATGTCCGTAATCGTTGTCAGGTCCTTCAGTCCGGACCAGATGTCAGCATCAGCAGTCGCTCCAGACTGCCCTGCATCACCGCCAGCGGGTGGGCTCGGAATTCTGAGCCTTTTCCTCGCACCCCCAGTTGCGGGAGAATGTGAAGGAGGAGATGTTGACAGGTCGCGTTCCGCTTGACTTGACAATTTTGTCACCAGCAGTTCTTTGAACCCCAGCAGACTTGTGTCTGCCGGAAAGAGAGATCCAAGGTAGGTTTTAAATCTAGGATCGAGCACGGTGGCCAAAATGTAGTGCTCTGATTTCAACAGATTGACCACCCGTGAATCCTTGTTAAGCGAATTAAGGGCTCCATCCACAAGTCCCACATGCCTAGCGGAATCGCTCTGTGTTAGCTCCTCCTTCAATGTCTCCAGCTTCTTCTGCAAAAGCCTGATGAGGGGAATGACCTGACTCAGGCTGGCAGTGTCTGAACTGACTTCACGTGTGGCAAGTTCAAAAGGTTGCAGAACCTTGCACAACGTTGAAATCATTCTCCACTGCACTTGAGACAGGTGCATTCCACCTCCTATATCGTGCTCAGTTGTATAGGCTTGAATGGCCTTTTGCTGCTCCTCCAACCTCTGAAGCATATAGAGGGTTGAATTCCACCTCGTTACAACTTCTTGCTTCAGATGATGGCAGGGCAGGTTCAGGCGTTTTTGGTGGTGCTCCAGTCTTCTGTACGTGGTGCCTGTATGCCGAAAGTGTCCCGCAATTCTTCTGGCCACCGACAGCATCTCTTGCACGCCCCTCTCGTTTTTTAAATAATTCTGCACCACCAAATTCAAGGTATGTGCAAAACATGGGACGTGCTGGAATTTGCCCATATTTAATGCACACACAATATTGCTGGCGTTGTCCGATGCCACAAATCCACAGGAGAGTCCTATTGGGGTAAGCCATTCTGCGATGATCTTCCTCAGTTGCCGTAAGAGGTTTTTAGCTGTGTGCGTATTCTGGAAAGCGGTGATACAAAGCGTAGCCTGCCTAGGAAAGAGTTGGCGTTTGCGAGATGCTGCTACTGGTGCCGCCGCTGCTGTTCTTGCGGCGGGAGTCCATACATCTACCCAGTGGGCTGTCACAGTCATATAGTCCTGAGCCTTCCCTGCTCCACTTGTCCACATGTCCGTGGTTAAGTGGACATTGGGTACAACTGCATTTTTTAGGACACTGGTGAGTCTTTTTCTGAGGTCTGTGTACATTTTCGGTATCGCCTGCCTAGAGAAATGGAACCTAGATGGTATTTGGTACCGGGGACACAGTACCTCCAACAAGTCTCTAGTTGCCTCTGCAGTAATGATGGATACCGGAACCACGTTTCTCACCGCCCAGGATGCCAAGGCCTCAGTTATCCGCTTTGCAGCAGGATGACTGCTGTGATATTTCATCTTCCTCGCAAAGGACTGTTGGACAGTCAATTGCTTGGTGGAAGTAGTAAAAGTGGTCTTACGAGTACGACTTCCCCTCTGGGATGACCATCGACTCCCAGCAGCAACAACAGCAGCGCCAGCAGCAGTAGGCGTTACACGCAAGGATGCATCGGAGGAATCCCAGGCAGGAGAGGACTCGTCATAATTGCCAGTGACATGGCCTGCAGGACTATTGGCATTCCTGGGGAAGGAGGAAATTGACACTGAGGGAGTTGGTGGAGTGGTTTGCGTGAGCTTGGTTACAAGAGGAAGGGATTTACTGGTCAGTGGACTGCTTCCGCTGTCACCCAAAGTTTTTGAACTTGTCACTGACTTATGATGAATGCGCTGCAGGTGACGTATAAGGGAGGATGTTCCGAGGTGGTTAACGTCCTTACCCCTACTTATTACAGCTTGACAAAGGCAACACACGGCTTGACAAATGTTGTCCGCATTTCTGTTGAAATACTTCCACACCGAAGAGCTGATTTTTTTGGTATTTTCACCAGGCATGTCAATGGCCCTATTCCTCCCACGGACAAAAGGTGTCTCCCCGGGTGCCTGACTTAAACAAACCACCTCACCATCAGAATCCTCCTGGTCAATTTCCTCCCCAGCGCCAGCAACACCCATATCCTCCTCATCCTGGTGTACTTCAACACTGACATCTTCAATCTGACTATCAGGAACTGGACTGCGGGTGCTCCTTCCAGCACTTGCAGGGGGCGTGCAAATGGTGGAAGGCGCATGCTCTTCATGTCCAGTGTTGGGAAGGTCAGGCATCGCAAACGACACAATTGGACTCTCCTTGTGGATTTGTGATTTCGAAGAACGCACAGTTCTTTGCTGTGCTTTTGCCAGCTTGAGTCTTTTCATTTTTCTAGCGAGAGGCTGAGTGCTTCCATCCTCATGTGAAGCTGAACCACTAGCCATGAACATAGGCCAGGGCCTCAGCCGTTCCTTGCCACTCCGTGTGGTAAATGGCATATTGGCAAGTTTACGCTTCTCCTCCGACAATTTTATTTTAGATTTTTGAGTCCTTTTTTTACGGATATTTGGTGTTTTGGATTTTACATGCTCTGTACTATGACATTGGGCATCGGCCTTGGCAGACGACGTTGCTGGCATTTCATCGTCTCGGCCATGACTAGTGGCAACAGCTTCAGCACGAGGTGGAAGTCGATCTTGATCTTTCCCTATTTTTGGAACCTCAACATTTTTGTTCTCCATATTTTAATAGGCACAACTAAAAGGCACCTCAGGTAAACAATGGAGATGGATAGATACTAGTATACTTATGGATTGACGAGCGACTGCCGACACAGAGGTAGCTACAGCCGTGGACTACCGTACTGCGTCTGCTGCTAATATAGACTGGATGATAATGATATAAAAAATATATATATATATCACTACTGCAGCCGGACAGGTATATATTATATAATGACGGACCTGCTGGACACTGTCAGCAGAATGCGTTTATAGAATAAAAACACCACACGACGAGTGTTTAACTTTTTCAGGCAGACAATCACAATATACTGGTGGTCAGTGGTCACTGGTCAGTCACACTGGCACTGGCAGTGGCACTCTGGCAGCAAAAGTGTGCACTGTTAAAATATGTACTCCTGCTATAACTGCTCCCCAGTCTCCCCCACAATTAAGCTGTGTGAGCAGTAAGCACTCAGCACAGTCAGATATACAGTATTACATAGATGATGCAGCACACTGAGGGCACACTGAGGCTGAGCACAGATATGGTATGTGACTGTGTCACACTGTGTATCGTTTTTTTTCAGGCAGAGAACGGATTAATTAAACTGGTGGTCACTGGTCACACTATCAGCAAGTAGTACTCCGTCCTAATATGCTCCCCAAAATTAGTAAATCAAGTGTCTCTACTCTCTACTCTAAACGGAGAGGACGCCAGCCACGTCCTCTCCCTATCAATCTCAATGCACGTGTGAAAATGGCGGCGACGCGCGGCTCCTTATATAGAATCCGAGTCTCGCGATAGAATACGAGCCTCGCGAGAATCCAAAAGCTGGATGATGACGTTCGGGCGCACTCGGGTTAGCCGAGCAAGGCGGGAAGATCCGAGTCTGCCTCGGACCCGTGTAAAAAGGCTGAAGTTCGGGGGGGTTCGGTTTCCGAGAAACCGAACCCTCTCATCTCTATTTAAAACCACCTTACTTCCTTTCTTTCCTTACACTCACTGCTTGACCCATTCCAGTCTGGCTTCCATCCTCTCCACTCCACTGAAACTGCCCTTACAAAAGTATGCAATGACCTCCATGCTGCTAAATCTAAGGGACACTACTCTCTACTTATTCTTCTTGATCTCTCTGCTGCTTTTGACACTGTGGACCACCCTCTCCTACTGCAAATCCTTCACTCCATTAGACTGCGTGATACTGCCCTCTCTTGGCTGTCTTCCTACCTCTCTGACTCTTCATTCTCTGTCTCCTCTCATGACTCCACCTTCCCCTCACTTCCACTAACTGTAGATGTACCCCTAGGTTCTGTCCTTGGTCCTCTTCTTTTCTCTCTCTATACATCCTCACTAGGTAAGCTCATTAGTTCTTTAGGTTTCCAATATCATCTCTATGCTGATGACACTCATATCTATCTTTCCTCTCCAGACCTCTCTCCTGCTCTCCTTACTCGTATCTCCAACTGTCTCTCTGCTATCTCTGTTTGGATGTCCCAGTGCTTTCTTAAACTTAACATGTCTAAGACCGAGCTGATCATCTTCCCTCCGTCCCGCATAACCTCACCTCCTACAATCTCATTATCTATTGATGTCACTACTATCTCCTCTAGCCCCCAAGTGCACTCTCTTGGAGTAATCCTTGACTCCTCCCTCTCCTTCAAACCACACATTCAGCACCTCTCGCAAACCTGCCATTTTCATCTAAAAAATATTTCCAGGATCAGACCCTTTCTGACCAAGGATGCTACTAAGACTCTTATCCTCTCACTGGTCATCTCCAGACTGAACTACTGTAAGCTCCTCCTGACTGGCATTCCTGACAAATACCTCTCCACTCCAATCTATCCTCAATGCTGCTGCTCGGCTCATTTTCCTCCCCAAACACACAACATCCACCTCTCCTCTCTTACAAGACTTTCACTGGCTCCCCTTCCCTTTCAGAATCCATTTCAAGCTTCTCACACTCACTTAGAAAGCCCTCACCCACTCCTCTCCCATCTACATCTCCCATCTACATCTCTGACCTTATCTCTCTTTACACTCCCACCCGTCCTCTTCACTCTGCTTATGCACGCCAACTCTCCTGCCTACTGATTACTTCCTCCCACTCCTACCTCCAAGGTTTTTCTGCTCCATATCTCTGTAATTCCCTACCCTCTCCCCCTCAGACTCCCCACCTCTCTACAAAATTTCAAACGGGCTCTCAAGACCCACTTCTTCACCAAACCCAGCCAAATCTCATCCTAACCCTCTGCTCCATGCTCTCTATGTACCCCGTCTATGTCACCCCTGTCTGTCTACTCCTCCCCTTTAGAATGTAAGCTCTCACGAGTAGGGACCTCTTCCCTCATGTGCTTATTCTTTTTCTTACTTTAATAATCTTCAGCTGCACCAAATCCAGCAGTCTTCTGCCACCTGATACTTATTCCAGTGTAATCTGCTGATGTAGCTATGTTTATTTACCCTGTACTTGTCCTATATTGTCATCAACTGTAAGTTGCTGTTTTCCAGTTTTGAATATTTGTTTATGTACTTTGTAATTGGGCGCTGCGGAATCCTTGTGGTGCCATATAAATAAAAGATAATAATAACATAAAATAATAATAATAATAATAATGTTAAAAGTGTGTGTGTGTGTGGGGGGGGGGGGGATCAGCAAGGATATCATATCAGGGCAAGTCTTCTTTGTACTATAACCACTGGAGGTAGCTAACACCAGAATGTATAGAGCAACCTATGCAATTGTATAATACTGGAGAGCCGTAGGTCTCAATGCAAGATCAATAATGTATCCCATTGTGAAATCAAGAGTATTCATGGGATATAAGCAGCAGGACACACCCCTGAGAAAAGTCAGACAGGGGCATGCAAACAGGAAGAGCTAAACCAAGGCACAAGCTGGAAAAACAAGGGATAGACAGCTCTTGCTGTAGTTGTCACTTAAATATCCAGGTAGTGGATGTGAGATGTGACAGGAGCCACTGGTTGGCAACAGGGTGAGCATTGCTGTAGGAAGTCACAAGCGCTCAACCAGCATGCCGCACATCAGGTAGAGCACCGAGTAAGATATTTTCAGGCACGGTCAAACTAACCAGGAAGCAGAAATGGGATTTTCAGGCATATAGGAACCAGCTCCTAATGTACGTCATGCATATCCACAAAACGCTGATGTTTTGTGTTAGAATCAAATTATGTAGTGTTAATATTAGCACCATGCATCTTATCAGTGAGGAAGGAATCTTTTAATTTTTATGGGCAGAATTGTATATGTGTTGTATTGTTACAGTAAAAGAAGTTTGATTTTCCTTCATGCAAATGAACCAAGCAAGTTAATCATCAGAACATTGCCCACAGTTGAGAAAAGGCAGGATATCTTATTAACTTAATCTGAAAGTGCCATTTATGCGGAAAGCTGATAAAGCACTTACTGTAAGTGCATTACCTGTGGAAGTTAATTTTAGACGTCACTTGCAAATGTGATACTAGAGAGAAAACACTATTGGTTACTTTTTATTTTAAACCCAACTGTAACAGAGAAATGGAAATCTGAAGACCTGATGATCACCAACTAAGATGATTTTGTCTTGTATGAGTGCTTAAATACATACACTTCTAATGAGTAAATATTATACAGAACTGGTGAATAGCTCTAGAACTAGTAATTTAAAAGCACTCTTTTAGTGTTATGATTTTGAATAAGATACATTATTGTAAGAAGTACAATATTGTGTGAGTTTTTTCAGTGTTTGCACTTATATAAACGTTTATTCTCAATTGGGATTTATATCATTTTAATTTAGTTTCTTTACTGTATGTGAGTTACTGAGATTGTATTCCTTTGATGCTCTATCAATTATGTGAACACACCAGCACTAAGATGAAACTCTACAACAAAGAAATATATGGTATCCTATGTGTACAGAAGCCAGCTATCTTACATATTATATAGATTTTGAACACTATAAATTGCAGGGGCAACACAGGATGTGTAGGGCAAGATTCCATATACCGCACATTGGGCAATATGGAAGTATGCATTCACAACAAAAAGATGGAAAAAAAAGAGACATCCAAAATCAAACAACCGATAAATGCAAATAATATACAGTAGATGCTGCATGGATAACAGATTTGAGATCTGCACTTTATTTCTATTGCACCCCCCCCCCCATACAATTAACGGTACAGTATTACAAAACTGTGGATTTTTATCTGTCTCAGAACTAAAAAAGGGGATGGGAGCTGAAACCATCTTGCTAGCATTGCTGGATTGAATTGATCACTTGATCCTATTGTGTTTAGTGGCTATTTAAGTGCTTCACTGAGGGGACTCCCCAAATGTACAACGGAGGGAGGGAAATCCCCAAATGTACATTGGAGCATACAGTTTTTATTAGTGCCTTATGCACATTAAAAAAAAATGTCTACTTTACCACTACTAGTGTGGCAATATTACTATATTGAACACTATAGTTCTACCACATTCTAATTCCTATACATTGTAGAGTTGAGGCACTTGCTAATGTTATAAAAACAAATGATATTATTACTTTCACATTTTAACAGATCTGATTTTCAGACTATTGTGATACAATTTTATGTCCTTCCTCAATGATTTATTTGAAATAAATTTCTTTCAAGTTTTGTATGTGGAGTTTAGAAAAACAATATGCTGTTGTTGCTGGCTTAGCAGGTAAACAGTTAATAGACAGCTGACATTTGCACTAAGTTTAAGTGAGATGCATTTCACATTGCACTGCTGTGAGATGGATGTGGGTTCCCACTGACATATCGATTTGCAGTCTCACATCTTGTTAAATTTAGTGGTCATGAAGGTTTTAATTCTCTGGTCTAGCTTACAGCTCTGTAAGTTATTAAATGTGTTAATTGAAATGGTAAAATTGAAGTAACAACACTTACTATTAACATTGTCTCATGCTGACCTGCTATATGAGATTTGTTCTATAAAATATTGAATCACTCATAGTCAAGAACATATGCATGTCTTCATCTAGCTTCGGAAAATGAAAACTTAACTATGGTTTAATTACTTTCTTTTTTATGCAAGTGGCAACCTCATGATTCAAATAATATGAGTGTAAAGTAAACATAAAATGAATACTAATTTTTGCCCAAAATCCACACAATATAAAACTATCAACAACTGTAAGGAAATTGGAATAATATATACATATATTACATGTATCACAATATTTAGAATTTATTTAAAACCTTAGTTTTTATTTTATTTATTACAATGTTCCTCTCCAATAGTAAAAATGTCTAAATTAACTTATTTATTTTGTCATAGATATCATTATTCAGTTTACAATTAGCCACATTGCTATAAAGGAAACAGTGCCAGCATGTGAAATTAGGGGTGGTCTTCAGTATGCCGGCTGTCGGGATCCCGGCGCACAGTATACCGGCGCTGGTATCCCGACAGCCGGCATACCGACACTTATTCTCCCTCGTGGGGCTCCACGACCCCCCTGGAGGGAGAATAAAATAGCGTGGCGCGCGTAGCGTGCCACAGTGCCTGCAGCGTGGCGAGCGCAGTGAGCCCGCAAGGGGCTCATTTGCGCTCACCACACTGTCGGTAAGCCGGCGGTCAGGCTCCCGGCGCCGGTATGCTGGTCGCCGGGAGCCCGACCGCCGGCATACCATACCACACCCTGAAATTTGTGTACCTGCTGAAGGCGAGTGCAGCCATTTGAATCATGTACTGTGCTTAGTAATGTAGACAAGTAATGGTATACTCTTTATGAAGGAGCCTGCATTTATTCATCTAGTTTATGCTTATACTGTATCTTAATTTCTAATTAGACATAATATTTGCATTTACTTTTGAGCCAATAGTGTAGGTGGTCACCAAATTAATTCTTGTGTTAGAATCCAATTTTCTCATAGAGGACAATCAATTGATTCTAACATGTGTTGCAATATTTAATCTTGCACATAGTCTATGAAATACTGTGAAAATGCCCATTCACGGAGTAAATTAAACTGTTCTTTGCCAGAACACATACACAAAATAATGTATGTATTTTGTTGATTTTAACATAAATGCTACTTTATATGCTTGCAAATTAAAAACAACAACAAAAAGAACAACATGCTGTGTAGTCCTTGATAAATTCATATAATGTGTTAGTATTTGGGATGTTAAGGACCCATCTGATGGCGTTCACCATGACCTGGGGAATTGACATGTATTTTTGGCAAAATGTTCTAATTTCCTTATTTATACAGATGTGTCCTCATACATCTTTGATGAAAAGGGCTGCATGGCGTGTCTTTGCTGCAATCGCGGCAACACCATGCAATTGCAGTCCTTTGTTCTGCTAAAATTTGGCACAGGGGAAACCACACTAAACCGTGGGTAGCGGGAGCATATCTGCTACCCATGCCCATAGACTGTGGCAAAGTCCCATCCATATGTGGGACAGCGGGAGCATCTTACTCCCGCCGCATGCATATGCACACCAGTTCTATTTATTTGTTCACATGTGCATGCATATGCACACACCAGCGAACTGCATGTTATGCCGGGAATCTTTGCCTGTGATGAGAAAGCAACCCAGGCAAAGAGTTATATTGACACATCTGTATTTCATGTTAATTGCAGTTTATCATAATTGTTTTAACGATCAGTATTATTCTTAGTGCTTAATGTGTGCACCTGCATTTTCTTTTTCCTGAATGACACAAAATGGTAGCGCCTCTTATAGTGTTTACAATTAGGATGTGCAGTCCAAGTCCTGCCCACTTTTCATCTTCACAAAACATAATCCTAAATGACAGTCCGGTATCTTGTATTGATTTAGAAACACTATTACTTTTATGTGATATTCTTTAGTTTAATTGTGCAATAGACTGTAAGATGCAGGCACAAGTGTGATATTTAAAGTGGCAATATTTACAATATGAAAACCAGGTTAATAAATATTATAGGAACAATATAACTAAAGGCCCATACACATTAGACGATGTCGCTCTGTGAGCGACATCGTCTAACGTTTCCCCCTCCCAGGCAGGCCGGTCGGCGGCCGCCTGTACGCACTGAGCGATATGACCACTCATATCGCTCAGTGACGTCACGCCCCCGCCAGCCCTGCATGAAGGTCATGGACGACAGTCCACATCCTTCATGCATGCCCTACCGACAGCGACGATCGTTGCCGACCCGCGGGGCCGCGCATCGGTCGTCGCTGGCGGCATACACACTTAACGATAAAATGAGCGACGTCGCTCAAGGAGGGGGAAAATGAGCGACGTCGCTCATTTTATCGTTAAGTGTGTATGGACCTTAAGTGTTCTTTATGGACAAACTACAAGTCCCATTTAACACAGATATGCTGAATTTAATTGTTGTCTGGGTATAATGGTACTTAGAGAGCTACAAGAGCTAGCATGCCATGGAATACAGATGTGTCCATTTACATTGTTGCTTGCAGCATGCGAATTTCAGTGCACGTGCCTGACATGGTACACCATACTGTGGCACCATATGCCTGAGATCGTGAGCGCAAATGCCACGCATGCACATGTGGGCCCCTTTGTGCTGCAGCATGCTACAGCATTAGCAAGGAAGCATCTGTACATGGCTGATTATTACCCGCAAGGGGTCCAGTCAAAATCCCGATGCCAGAATTCCGACACCCATCAGAATACTGATGCAGGAATCCCACTAAGGTCAGGACACCAACACTGGAATCCTAAAAGCTGCAACTGCAACCGGGATTACAGTGGGAGGGTAAGGTTTAGGGCTGGGGGAGTTAAGTTTAGGAGACTTCCCGGGAGGTTAAGGTTAGGCTATGGGAGGGGAGAGGTTAGTGTTAGGCTGTGGAGAGGGGAGGGGGGGGGGTAGGTTTAGGCACAGGGGGGAGATTAGGTTTAGGAACCAAGTGTGGAGGGTTAGGTTTAGGATACATGAAAGGGAGGGCATTAGGTTTAGGCAACAATGGGGGAGGTTAGGTATAGGCTCCAAAGGGGAGGCTAGGATTAGCCTGCGGGAAGGGAGGGTTAGGGGGTAGGGGAGGGATTTAAATTGTCAGGATGCATCATTCCTGACCGCCAGTCATTCATATATAACCCTACCCACACTGCAATGCACTTGTATTATGGCACTTAGTAAAACCTCTGCATCTCCAAGCATATGTAAATAATAGTGATGAGCGGGTTCGGTTTCTCGGAAACCGAACCCCCCCGAACTTCACCCATTTTACACGGGTCCGAGGCAGGTTCGAACCTTCCCGCCTTGCTCGGCTAACCCGAGCGCACCCGAACGTCATCATCCCGCTGTCGGATTCTCGTGAGATTCGGATTCTATATAAGCAGCCGCGCGTCGCCGCCATTTTCACTCGTGCATTGGAGATGATAGGGAGAGGACGTGGCTGGCGTCCTCTCCGTTTATTGTTGAACTTGATTGCTTTATTGCTTAATTGTGGGGAGGACTGGGGAGCAGCTGTTAGGAGGAGTACAGTGCAGAGTTTTGCTGATCAGTGACCACCAGTTTTATCCGTTCTCTGCCTGAAAAAAACGCTCCATATCTGTGCTCAGTGTGCTGCATAATATATCTGTGCTCACACTGCTTAATTGTGGGGACTGGGGAGCAGCTGTATTATATAGCATGAGTACAGTGCAGAGTTTTGCTGACAGTGACCACCAGTATACGTTGTCTGCCTGAAAAACACTCCATATCTGTGCTCAGTGTGCTGCTTTATTGTGGGGACTGGGGACCACCAGTATAATTAATATTATATAGGAGGAGTACAGTGCAGAGTTTTGCTGACACAGTGACCACCAGTATGCTATATATTGCAGTACGATACGGAAGGCCACTGCTGTGCCTACCTCTGTGTCGTCATTAAGTATACTATCCATCTACATTCTATACCTGTGGTGCATTTTAGTTTTGCAGTTAGCTGACACAGTGACCACCAGTATACTATATATAGCAGTACGATACGGAAGGCCACTGCTGTGCCTACCTCTGTGTCGTCATTAAGTATACTATCCATCCACATTCTATACCTGTGGTGCATTTTAGTTTTGCAGTTTGCTGACACAGTGACCACCAGTATACTATATATAGCAGTACGATACGGAAGGCCACTGCTGTGCCTACCTCTGTGTCGTCATTAAGTATACTATCCATCTACATTCTATACCTGTGGTGCATTTTAGTTGTGCGCAGTATATATAGTAGTAGGCCATTGCTATTGATACTGGCATATAATTCCACACATTAAAAAATGGAGAACAAAAATGTGGAGGGTAATATAGGGAAAGATCAAGATCCACTTCCACCTCGTGCTGAAGCTGCTGCCACTAGCAATGGCCGAGACGATGAAATGCCATCAACGTCGTCTGCCAAAGCCGATGCCCAATGTCATAGTAGAGAGCATGTAAAATCCAAACAACAAAAGTTCAGTAAAATGACCCAAAAATCTAAATTGAAAGCGTCTGAGGAGAAGCGTAAACTTGCCAATATGCCATTTACGACACGGAGTGGCAAGGAACGGCTGAGGCCCTGGCCTATGTTCATGGCTAGTGGTTCAGCTTCACATGAGGATGGAAGCACTCATCCTCCCGCTAGAAAAATGAAAAGACTTAAGCTGGCAAAAGCACAGCAAAGAACTGTGCGTTCTTCTAAATCACAAATCCCCAAGGAGAGTCCAATTGTGTCAGTTGCGATGCCTGACCTTCCCAACACTGGACGGGAAGAGCTTGCACCTTCCACCATTTGCACGCCCCCTGCAAGTGCTGGAAGGAGCACCCGCAGTCCAGTTCCTGACAGTCAAATTGAAGATGTCAGTGTTGAAGTACACCATGATGAGGATATGGGTGTTGCTGGCACTGGGGAGGAAATTGACAAGGAGGATTCTGATGGTGAGGTGGTTTGTTTAAGTCAGGCACCCGGGGAGACACCTGTTGTCTGTGGGACGAATATGGCCATTGACATGCCTGGTCAAAATACAAAAAAAATCACTCTTCGGTGTGGAATTATTTCAACACAAATGCGGACAACAGGTGTCAAGCCGTGTGTTGCCTTTGTCAAGCTGTAATAAGTAGGGGTAAGGACGTTAACCACCTCGGAACATCCTCCCTTACACGTCACCTGCAGCGCATTCATCATAAGTCAGTGACAAGTTCAAAAACTTTGGATGACAGCGGAAGCAGTCCACTGACCACTAAATCCCTTCCTCTTGTAACCAAGCTCCTGCAAACCACACCACCAACTCCCTCAGTGTCAATTTCCTCCTTACCCAGGAAAGCCAATAGTCCTGCAGGCCATGTCACAGTCAAGTCTGACGAGTCCTCTCCTGCCTGGGATTCCTTCAATGCATCCTTGAGTGTAACGCCTACTGCTGCTGGCGCTGCTGTTGTTGCTGCTGGGAGTCGATCGTCATCCCAGAGGGGAAGTCGGAAGACCACTTGTACTACTTCCAGTAAGCAATTGACTGTCCAACAGTCCTTTGCGAGGAAGATGAAATATCACAGCAGTCATCCTGCTGCAAAGCAGATAACTCAGGCCTTGGCAGCCTGGGCGGTGAGAAACGTGGTTCCGGTATCCATCGTTAATTCAGAGGCAACTATAGAATTGATTGAGGTACTGTGTCCCCGGTACCAAATACCATCTAGGTTCCATTTCTCTAGGCAGGCGATACCGAAAATGTACACAGACCTCAGAAAAAGAGTCACCAGTGTCCTAAAAAATGCAGTTGTACCCAATGTCCACTTAACCACGGACATGTGGTCAAGTGGAGCAGGGCAGACTCAGGACTATATGACTGTGAAAGCCCACTGGGTAGATGTATTGCCTCCCGCAGCAAGAACAGCAGCGGCGGCACCAGTAGCAGCATCTCGCAAACGCCAACTCGTTCCTAGGCAGGCTACACTTTGTATCACCGCTTTCCATAAGAGGCACACAGCTGACAACCTCTTACGGGAACTGAGGAAGATCATCGCAGAATGGCTTACCCCAATTGGACTCTCCTGGGGATTTGTGACATCGGAAAACACCAGCAATATTGTGCGTGCATTACATCTGGGCAAATTCCAGCACGTCCCATGTTTTGCACATACATTGAATTTGGTGGTGCAGAATTATTTAAAAAATGACAGGGGCGTGCAAGAGATGCTGTCGGTGGCCCGAAGAATTGCGGGCCACTTTCGGCATTCAGGCACCGCGTACAGAAGACTGGAGCACCACCAAACATTCCTGAACCTGCCCTGCCATCATCTGAAGCAAGAGGTGGTAACGAGGTGGAATTCAACCCTCTATATGCTTCAGAGGATGGAGGAGCAGCAAAAGGCCATTCAAGCCTATACATCTGCCCACGATATAGGCAAAGGAGGGGGAATGCACCTGACTCAAGCGCAGTGGAGAATGATTTCAACGTTGTGCAAGGTTCTGCAACCCTTTGAACTTGCCACACGTGATGTCAGTTCAGACACTGCCAGCCTGAGTCAGGTCATTCCCCTCATCAGGCTTTTGCAGAAGAAGCTGGAGACATTGAAGGAGGAGCTAAAACAGAACGATTCCGCTGGGCATGTGGGACTTGTGGATGAAGCCCTTAATTCGCTTAACCAGGATTCACGGGTGGTCAATCTGTTGAAATCAGAGCACTACATTTTGGCCACCGTGCTCGATCCTAGATTTAAAACCTACATTGTATCTCTCTTTCCGGCAGACACAAGTCTGCAGAGGTTCAAAGACCTGCTGGTGAGAAAATTGTTAAGTCAAGCGGAACGTGACCCGTCAACATCTCCTCCTTCACATTCTCCCGCAACTGGGGGTGCGAGGAAAAGGCTAAGAATTCCGAGCCCACCCGCTGGCGGTGATGCAGGGCAGTCTGGAGCGAGTGCTGACATCTGGTCCGGACTGAGGACCTGCCAACGATTACTGACATGTCGTCTACTGTCACTGCATATGATTCTGTCACTATTGAAAGAATGGTGGAGGATTATATGAGTGACCGCATCCAAGTAGGCACGTCAGACAGTCCGTACGTATACTGGCAGGAAAAAGAGGCAATTTGGAAGCCCTTGCACAAACTGGCTTTATTCTACCTAAGTTACCCTCCCTCCAGTGTGTACTCCGAAAGAGTGTTTAGTGCAGCCGCTCACCTTGTCAGCAATCGGCGTACAAGGTTACTTCCAGAAAATGTGGAGATGATGATGTTCATCAAAATGAATTATAATCAGTTCCTCCGTGGAGACATTCACCAGCAGCAATTGCCTCCAGAAAGTACACGGGGACCTGAGATGGTGGATTCCAGTGGGGACGAATTAATAATCTGTGAGGAGGGGGATGTACACAGTGAAAGGGGTGAGGAATCGGAGGATGATGATGAGGTGGACATCTTGCCTCTGTAGAGCCAGTTTGTGCAAGGAGAGATTGATTGCTTCTTTTTTGGTGGGGCCCAAACCAACCAGTCATTTCAGTCACAGTCGTGTGGCAGACCCTGTCACTGAAATGATGGGTTCGTTAAAGTGTGCATGTCCTGTTTATACAACATAAGGGTGGGTGGGAGGGCCCAAGGACAATTCCATCTTGCACCTCTTTTTTCTTTCATTTTTCTTTGCAAAATTGGGGACAATTTTTTTGAAGGGCCATCCTGCCTGACACTGCAGTGCCACTCCTAGATGGGCCAGGTGTTTGTGTCGGCCACTTGTGTCGCTTAGCTTAGCCATCCAGCGACCTTGGTGCGCCTCTTTTTTTCTTTGCATCATGTGCTGTTTGGGGACTATTTTCTTGAAGTGCCATCCTGCCTGACACTGCAGTGCCACTCCTAGATGGGCCAGGTGTTTGTGTCGGCCACTTGCGTCGCTTAGCTTAGTCACACAGCGACCTTGGTGCGCCTCTTTTTTTCTTTGCATCATGTGCTGTTTGGGGACAATTTTTTTGAAGTGCCATCCTGCCTGACACTGCAATGCCACTCCTAGATGGGCCAGGTGTTTGTGTCGGCCACTTGTGTCGCTTAGCTTAGCCATCCAGCGACCTCGGTGCAGATTGTAGGACTAAAAATAATATTGTGAGGTGTTCAGAATAGACTGGAAATGAGTGGAAATTATGGTAATTGAGGTTAATAATACTATGGGATCAAAATGACCCCCAAATTCTGATTTAAGCTGTTTTTTAGGGTTTTATGAAAAAAACACCCGAATCCAAAACACACCCGAATCCGACAAAAAAATTTCGGTGAGGTTTTGCCAAAACGCGTCCGAATCCAAAACACGGCCGCGGAACCGAATCCAAAACCAAAACACAAAACCCGAAAAATGTCCGGTGCACATAAATAATAAATAATGGACTCCAATCATAAAGCAGAGGGATAATAATACAATAGTGTGGTGTTCCAAGGTTTATTTTAACCTGCTTATTTTGATCTCTATTTGCTAAGTGATTTGTCAAATAAAAAAATATTGCAAAAAATTGTGCGAACGTAGATTAACTGGAACTGGTTAATTCATTACTGTTTTTTATATACTGTAAATACTGTGCACATATAATTTGCAGAACAGCTTAATTTATCTGTTTTTATCTTTTCATTTAGAAGAAAACTAACCACGTATATTAAAAACCAACATATAAACCAAATAATACAAAATAAAAGCTAACACTGTACCGGCAATTGACCCAGGAATATGCACATACAGTACTTTTATGAAATCTAGATGATAATTATTTGTCAAGCTTATATCAAAGCTTCACACTGTACTAAAACAGAAGGATATTAATCAGCATCAAGAATTTCAGTTTCAACAGGTCATAGGTATGGTCACATTATGTTAGTAAGATGAGTAGCAATCTATAGCATCCATAGGTTACTTAGTAATCTATTCAACGTCATCAATATTCTAAATGGAGCATGAAGATGTTGTATAGTGTGCCATGTTTTAGAAGACCAATTTTGAAGATAAAACATCTCTAAAATAGATCCTCTCAGCTGTTTTAGGCATCTAATTATACAGCTGTTAGGAGGATCTGTTTAACATAATGTCCATTACTTTTTCTTGCAACACAAAGTCTGCAATGTATAAAGGTGCAAAGTTCAGAACAACTTGTATTATGCGGTTCTATAAAACATAATATTCCTATGTCCTTGACATGTTTCTCATTCTCTGCATGTTTGGTGGAGAAGTCATTAATTTGTAAAGTAATTAAAAGCATTGATATAAATGTTTTGACTAAAATCATTTATGCGGTTTTCTGATGTAGATCTAACCTGCAAACCATATACTGTAAGTTATGTTCTAGAGATCTACATGGTGATTCATAAGTTGCAGTACGCCCTTTTGTTTCAAAAACTGTGCAGGAAATGGGAAAACTGAATACTCCAGTAAGGTTTGGGTGAGGTGGGCTATCTTTTAGGGTATGTACCGAACATGGGCGCCATCTTGAAATTGTCCATCTTGAATCTAAGTCACTTTTCCCATTTTCTGCACAGTTTTTGAAACAAAAGGGTGTACTGCAAATTTTGAATCACCCTATATTTATCAAGTGTTGATAAGCCTACACAGGTTACCCTGGATGGATAAACAATGCCTAGAAGTGATAACAAAATGAAGGAGTTGCAGTGTACTAAAGTTAGAAGCAGAACCCTTATATAACTGTCTGTTCCAAATATGTTTCATCCAATCCAATGGTGTACCAGGTGATGCAGCCATCTTGGGTTCACTGCAAAGGTTACAAATAATCTTTGAGAAAAATCCATAAAAGAAACAAAGACATACTGTATATGGGTGACTAAAACACGTGTAGTATAATCAGCACTGAATGTATAGATCCAATTGGTTTGTACCCTGCCCAAGAAAGAACTACCTGAGGCAGCCATATGGGGTGCACTGCATAGGTTACATTTGACAAGGTGTGCAATTAACAGGAGAATAACATTCTTGTGGTCGGGGAAGAAGAAGAAAAAATAGAAAGGCAGGAAACAGCAGTATTAAAACAATGGTGACAGCACTACATAAACTATGGTTAACAAAAAAACTAAAAATAGTAACAAGCTTAATGTCTCCCTTCCTCAAGAGTGCAGTCATGTCACATCTAGCCATTATTGAGTGCGACTGGGCCTCTGTACAAGACTGTCTCTGAACCCATGATGTACATCGTAACATAACAACCAATGTGACAAAAATAGACATGAGTGAGGACACAGTTGGGGGGGAGGGGGAGTAATACCTTATATAGATCCTAGTGTTCCCCCTAGGAATTTTGCAGGGCACAGGTATGCTGGGGTAGTATGCACATGTGCACAAAAAGGATGAGGAGGCACGGTCTGGCCCTCTCGACATCACTAATGGGTTTGTGCCCCAGCCATCGGTATCATTGATGGGGGCATGCCCAGCACCTACAGAGGTGCTGGGCTTCCCCCAAGATCTACCTTCAATGTGAATAGATTCTGTGCACATTGGCGCATAATCTACTTATGTGGTAGTGGCAGGCATCCTTACATCTCAGCTGTATTGTGTACTGAGAATTAATTGTTACCTGTGCTCGGTATTAGTTTTTCAATTATTGTAATGTTAACTTTTGTGTACCCTATATTGTTCTAATGTGTGCCGTATGTACAGCGCTGCAAAACACTTTTGGCGCCTTATAAATAAAACAAAATAATAATTATATATATATATATATATATATATATATATATATATATATAAACATGAAGATGGTTTTTATCTGTGAAGAAAGGAGAGATGGGATTTCAATTCCGGTTCTAACTCTGCATCCTTGGAATGACATCCTTAGAATGCAGCCTTCACAAATGCAGACCAAGGAAAACTTGATATAATACTTTCCAATTGACTGTAAACATTACTAATTCTGAATTAGAAATAATTAGGCTAGAGAAGATATTGCACAATAAAGATCAATGAAGAAATAAAATAAAAAAATAAAAAAATTAAGAGCATTTTCAATGGTAATGGATACAAACTTGAAATCCATTTACTACAATAAACTAATTTGTGTATAAAAGATAAATGTAGTATTCACTGAATCATTACAATGCATTAACAATTATCAAACAGCTTCTTATCAATGAGCCTTGGAAAGGATATACAGGTTGAGCATCCCTTATCCAAACTGCTTGGGACCAGAGGAATTTTGGATATCGGATGTTTCCGTATTTTGGAATAATTGCATACCATAATGAGATATTATGGTGATGGGACCTAAATCTAAGCACAGAATGCATTTATGTTACATATACACCTTATGCACACAGCCTGAAGGTCATTTAAAAAAAAAGTTTTGTGAGAAAAGGAGTATCTTTGTTCCAGATATATAGGAGTCAGTCTTTATCTGAAGGGATTTCCTTTCCCCTCAGTGTGAGTCTAAACAGTGTGCCCAGAGGCGGTTCTTTTGTCAATAATTGATCGTAGGTGGAGGTCGTGTTCTGGGAGGCCGGCGTCCCGGCCTGCCAGGTGCAACTTACCCTCACAATGTGATGTTTAGTTCTCTTTGTTCACTCTGTGGTGAGTGATGATGTGGCCACTTGCGCTGTTTCTGCTGTATCCATCCCCGGTGGTGCTCCTCAGCAGACAGGGCTGGAAGCCTTCCTGGCTCTGCTGCTAGGCTGCCGGGTCCCGCCGGAAGCCGCACTGAACAACCGGAAGTTGCGTTGCCGAAATGCTCCGCTTCTTCCTATGTCCTGTTCGGTCTCAACGGCCGCTCCACTCGCCGGCCGGCGAGGAGTCTTGTGGATGTAGTTTGCGGTGATGTGCTGGCAAGCTTGAGGTGTCTGCATGGATCTGTTTCCAACGCGTTTCGGCCGCAACTGGCCTTCTTCAAGGATTCAGAGTGCTGTCCCATGGGGTTCTTTTATTGGTATTTCTGACCAATCGGATGCGGTGGGTGTGGTTCCAAATGGGTGATTGATGTTGTGGTGGGTGTGGTTCCAAATGGGTGATTGATGTTTCCATGGAAATGCTTCATTTAGTGCATCTGTTCATTTCAAACACTAGTGTGCCAGACTTTTTTACTTTTATGGTATGGTGTTTGACGACAACGTGTATGTCCCATATATAGATAGTGGTTTCTTGGTCATATGTATCAACATACATGAATAGTAGTTCTACGGTTAAGTAGAGATATCATTTTCTACAAACATATCACATTTGCATATGTATTCATGTCTATGTATCAGTGGATATGGGTGTCTGGTTTTCCAGTTTCCGATAGTGTGCTCCAACCTGTAATAATTATTTGACTAGTATGCTGTTGTTAAAGTCAGTGTTGAGACCTTTCGGTGCCATGGTTTTGAGATTAAAGATCCATTTTAATTCGTTCCTATCCAATATTTTATTGAAATCCCCACCTTTCCAATTTCTGAGTGGTTTCTCTATTGCTATGAAGAACAAAGTGGTGTGATTTGCCCCATGTACTTCTTTGTAATGTTTTGATATGCTGTGGTTCGCATATCCAATTTTGATGTTTCTTAGATGTTCATATATCCTATTTTTTAATGGTCTGATGGTTCTGCCTATATATTCTAGCCCACACGGGCATCTCAGTAGGTATATCACCCCCTTACTTTCACATGAGACTTCATGTTTGATTTTGAATGACTCATTTATCGTGGAGGAGTGGAATTCCTCTATTCTCTTTGTGGTGGTCTTGTGTGTGATCTTGCAGCCTGAGCATTTGCCACAATAGTGAAAGCCCGTATGGTGTTCTGTGTATGGTAACGTAGTTTGTCCCTTTGCTGATAATTTGAGATGGTTCCTTACCAATTTCTGCTTAATGTCAGGGGCTTTCCTGTAGACTATGTGTGGTCTGTCATCCAAGATTTTATTAAGGTCCTCATCTTTCCTTAGTATACTCCAATGTGTTTGCAATGTCTTCTCTATTTGTTTGGCTGCTCTGTTATATTGGGTTTTGAAGTAGGTCCTCTCTCCTGGGGAATTCCGTGGTTTAGTTTTGTCCTGTAGCAGTGTTTGTCTGTCTAAGTGTAATGTTTCTGCAAATGCTTTGTCTACCAGTTCGGAGGCGTATTTATTTTCCAAGAATTGGTCTCCCAGCTGTTTCCCCTGTGTCTTGAAATCACCCACATCTGAGCAATTTCTCCTAATTCTCATGAATTGCCCCTTAGGTATATTTTGAAGCCATGTGTTGTGGTGTCCACTGGTTGCTAGGATGTAACGGTTGACATCCACATCCTTCCTGAATGTTTTTGTCTGTAATGAATTGTCTTTAATGAAGATCTCCAAATCCAGAAATGGAAACATACCTAAGGGGCAATTCATGAGAATTAGGAGAAATTGCTCAGATGTGGGTGATTTTAAGACACAAGGGAAACAGCTGGGGGACCAATTCTTGGAAAAGAAATACGCCCCCGAACTGGTAGACAAAGCATTTACAGAAACATTACACTTAGACAGACAGACACTATTACAGGACAAAACTAAACCACGGAATTCCCCAGGAGAGAGGACCTACTTCATAACCCAATATAACAGAGCAGCCAAACAAATAGAGAAGACATTGCAAACACATTGGAGTATACTAAGGAAAGATGAGGACCTTAATAAAATCTTGGATGACAGACCACACATAGTCTACAGGAAAGCCCCTGACATTAAGCAGAAATTGGTAAGGAACCATCTCAAATTATCAGCAAAGGGACAAACTACGTTACCATACACAGAACACCATACGGGCTTTCACTATTGTGGCAAATGCTCAGGCTGCAAGATCACACACAAGACCACCACAAAGAGAATAGAGGAATTCCACTCCTCCACGATAAATGAGTCATTCAAAATCAAACATGAAGTCTCATGTGAAAGTAAGGGGGTGATATACCTACTGAGATGCCCGTGTGGGCTAGAATATATAGGCAGAACCATCAGACCATTAAAAAATAGGATATATGAACATATAAGAAACATCAAAATTGGATATGAGAACCACAGCGTATCAAAACATTACAAAGAAGTACATGGGGCAAATCCCACCACTTTGTTCTTCATAGCAATAGAGAAACCACTCAGAAATTGGAGAGGTGGGGATTTCAATAAAATATTGGATAGGAACGAATTAAAATGGATCTTTAATCTCAAAACCATGGCACCGAAAGGTCTCAACATTGACTTTAACAACAGCATACTAGTCAAATAATTATTACAGGTTGGAGCACACTATCGGACACTGAAAAACCAGACACCCATATCCACTGATACATAGACATGAATACATATGCAAATGTGATATGTTTGTAGAAAATGATATCTCTACTTAACCGTAGAACTACTATTCATGTATGTTGATACATATGACCAAGAACCCACTATCTATATATGGGACATACACGTTGTCGTCAAACACCATACCATAAAAGTAAAAAAGTCTGGCACACTACTGTTTGAAATGAACAGATGCACTAAGTGAAGCATTTCCATGGAAACATCAATCACCCATTTGGAACCACACCCACCACAACATCAATCACCCATTTGGAACCACACCCACTGCATCCGATTGGTCAGAAACACCAATAAAAGAACCCCATGGGACAGCACTCTGAATCCTTGAAGAAGGCCAGTTGCGGCCGAAACTCGTTGGAAACAGATCCATGCAGACACCTCAAGCTTGCCAGCACATCACCGCAAACTACATCCACAAGACTCCTCGCCGGCCGGCGAGTGGAGCGGCCGTTGAGACCGCACAGGACATAGGAAGAAGCAGAGCGTTGTGGCAACGCAACTTCCGGTTGTTCAGTGCGGCTTCCGGCGGGACCCGGCAGCCTAGCAGCAGAGCCAGGAAGGCTTCCAGCCCTGTCTGCTGAGGAGCACCACCGGGGATGGATACAGCGGAAACAGCGCAAGTGGCCACATCATCACTCACCACAGAGTGAACAAAGAGAACTAAACATCACATCATGAGGGTAAGTTGCACCTGGCAGGCCGGGACGCCGGCCTCCCAGAACACGACCTCCACCTACGATCAATTATTGACAAAAGAACCGCCTCTGGGCACACTGTTTAGACTCACACTGAGGGGAAAGGAAATCCCTTCAGATAAAGACTGACTCCTATATATCTGGAACAAAGATACTCCTTTTCTCACAAAACTTTTTTTTTTTTAGGATATTCATCAAGCGGCAATACCATAATTTATTTCATCTTGTGTTTAATTTCCCTATACATCGGATGTTCACACAATATGCATGTTACTATTTGCAAATAAGGGCATTTATGTGTAATCACAATATCATCAATTATATATGAATTATTGTACCTTCTGTTATACTAAGCATTGTGACTTATAAAAGGTATTTACAGATCATAGAGATACATCATTTCTCACATACAAACACCAAATAGAGGGTGAGCGCAGGTATCGAAAACCTGTACGATAACACTAGCCTTAGAGTCTGGACAACTCTCCAGATACCAGCAGCCCCCTTGAACAAGATACACATACTGTGCGCTCCACGCAAACCCCTTGATTCCATGAAGGTCATTTAATGCAATATTTTTAATAACTTTGATTATTAAACAAAGTTTGTGCACATTGAGCCATCAAAGAACAAAGGTTTCACTATCTCACACTCACTCAAAAAAGTCTGTATAACGGAATATTTGGATTTGGGTACTCAACCTGTAACAACATGCAAATAAACCACCCAACCTAAAAACATGCAAACTAAGTATACAGGATAATTGCACAGAGAGAACATATTACTAATATAATGCAGATCATTTTTTTCTTAGTATGTACAATGTTTAATCAGAATTTTTTTATCAGGGTTTGCATACCTTGCACAGTGCAAGAACAAAACACATTTACATGCTTAATAAAAGTGCAGCTCAATTAGAAAGGGTGACACCCCCACCAGTGTATCAAATATGTGAAAATTAAGGTTACTATTCAAGCAGTCAGTCTGTATCCCAGCGCCGAATTAAGGTCCACATGGGCCTAGGGCTGAAAATGATCAAGGTCCTGTTATGAGATATTTAGGAGGTGTGGCTAATGCGGTGTAGGTGGGACCAAAGACATATGGGCATGTACACTCTACACTATAAGCCCTAATGTCTCCCAAAATATGTAAAAGTAGAATAACAGCATCACTTTGTGAGTAACTTAGAAATATGATTTTAATTCTCATTATATATGGCATTCATGTGGCCAGCTGGACAGTTCATCATCATCATCATGCTGCCATGGTGATGGGCCTATTTTGATCTGGGGCCTGGAGCTGTAGCTCCATCTGCCCCATTGTTAGTCTGGCCCTGCTGTATCATTTAACCTTTGAGCAATGGTGCTCCACTCTTGACAGGGACACTGAACACCTATATACAAGTACCTGTACTTTTAGTGGATTTTATGTATACAGCTATACAAATTTAAATCTTTGTAATAAAATTAATACAATATGAGAAGTATTTCATTTAATTGAGATTCATTGTATTCTGAATCAAGGATTTGACTTATACAGCACTGTACTGAACTTTATTTATAATGTTATACCCTTTTTCCACTGAGACCCGGGAAATTCCCAGGTCTATCAACCCAGCAATTTCCCGGGTCTCAGCTCCGTGACCCTGGTCAGGAGTACGTCGGCAACCTGAGACTTAGGCTCATATTTATCAAGTCTCAGAGAGAGATAAATTGCATGGTGATAAAGTACCAACCAAGCAGCTCCTGTCATGTTACAGCCTGTGTCTGAAAAAGGACAGTTAGGAGCAGACTGGTTGGTACTTTATCACCATGCAATTTATCACTCTCCAAGGCTTAATAAATCTGTGGCCATGTTTGAAAAATGACAGGAGTTGGTTGGTTGGTAATCTATCTCCATCTACTTTATCTCTCCTCAAGGCTTTAGTACTGTACATAGACCCCTGAGAATCAAGCATCAGAAATACCCAGGATTACATACAAGAGCCTCTGGACTAATCTTCCAGACTTAAAAAGTTAAATGGGAAATACAAAATCTACTGGTATCATTAATTTAGGTATATAACATCTCAAATCTCCCACATAATCCCAGTGGAAGAGGACCTCCAACAGACATTCATTAGGAATCAGAGGGAGTTCCTAACGTCCAAATGTCTAAACCACAGAAAAATGCAAGTATTCAACAAGTTACATCAAACAATCTTCCCAAAATATGGACTACACAGTCTAGGGTTGCTATGATATCCCTTCAATCAGGAAATCCGCAACTGCAAATGACTTTGTCAGACTAAAAATCATGTATGTCCAATCTGACAATGTGACAAATGACACTGCGGGAGCTCACATAGTGCATATGCATTGGTGAGATCCACGGGAGGAGAACCATTGAGGTGGCTGCATGAGGACTTTGGCATCAGGGAGAGGAACTTATCACAGACTGCAGGAAAGGTCTGTAAAAGTAAGCAGGAACTTTGTTCATGCACCCTCTACACACACTGTAGCTGGAGCCCTAATAAAGAGTAGAGACTGCCATTTTTGTAGCTCCGTGAAACCCAGTGCCAGTAGCATAGAGTGCATTCTACTACATTATAGCGCTCATTATGATCAAAAGAGCAGCCTAGCTACCAGGTAACCCGTGAGTGTCTGGCACTACTCACAGGCAAGATACACTTTGTAGGTATAGAGTAGTTGGACAGAATAAAGCAAGCTACAGCACAGAGGAGCCCAGAAAGGAACTCCATAAAGCCAGTGGACTTGGCCATTCATTCTCTGCATAGCAGCTGAAACTTAGTATCTGCACACTCAGGATATATTAATTTCATATTAATATAAAAAAAGATTCCCTGTGGTGGGCACACTCGGACTGATATAATTTCTTAAAGTCAAATATCTGTTATGATAGATGACCACAGATTCTAAAATATAACCTTTATTATAATCTTTAAAACATTAGCGAAATATAGTGCATGTGAATTAAATTGTGAAATTGTGAAAAATTGAATAAAGTGAATTAAAAAGCTCAGCCACTGTAGTTATGTATTACTTCACTATCTCTAGTATCTTAACAGTGTTTCAATATTTGTAACAATATTAGTTGCCAGATGTCTTGTAATGATACATTTGTATCTGGGAGTAAACAGCTCCCAGGTGTAATTAAATTATACCACCACTATTATAGTTTAACTCCGTTTTTCCCGTATGCGCATCACTGACTATAATACACTCTGTTATCAATGCTTAAGTGGTGGGCCATATCATTTATCAAAGTGCCTTATATAAATATATAAATATATTGATTACTGCTAAGGGGATTAATGTCCCTGTGCTACTGTCCCAAGTAGATATCTATATGATGACTTGTGTGTGTATTGATTCTATCCTTATCTTAAACTCCCCTTAGTCCTGTCTAACAAGGGATAATCCACGGACAATTGGGGCTTATTCTCTCTACATTTTATGTGTGTGTATCACTAATATTGAAGGTGCTCTATTCTGTATGGCAATGAACCATATTCATTCATGTATCCACATCAATTGCACATACATATGATATATTATAAGATTTTTATAGTGCATGACCATACAGCTTTTGTTTATTGTGAATAATAGAAAAGTTATTTCTTTTATAATGTAATAAAGGTGCTCAGTTCTACATAGCAGTCACCCATATTTCTAATTCACATCTTCAGCACCAATTGTACACGTATATGTAGTGTATTGTAGGTTTATTTATATCACATTTGTCATACAGCTTTTGTTTATAATGGGACAGTGTTTAATATTGTATTTAGCACATACATTTTCCTTTGTTCCTGTATGTGGTAACGCAGTGCACTTATGCTGCCCACACAATACACTAAATATACCCACAATATGACTGGGACCGTAATTTATCCCCTCAATGTAATGCCGCTTGCACTCTATGTGACAGTTATTTGCGGGGCCACCACACTTGAATCTAACAATATGAAGCCCTAAATCGGCAATGCCCTCAGCTCTCTCACGCCGCGTGTATCAGCGGGAAGCCGCTGACCGCTGATCTCCTGTATGAGACCATCCGCGTGGCTTAGTATTCTCAGTAGGGGCCGTCTTTAGTGTGGTGTGCATGCAGTTGCACCCACGGTGGCAACAGCTCCTATTATAAGGCACAAACACTTAACTATAAGAGCACCCTTACTAGACAGGCAACATGAATTTGAACAGTGGCTAGGCTAAATATTAAAAGGACACATAGTAAGTGCGTCCGATCTCCTAACGATCGTTTCGCATTTGCTTAGTCATAGGAGATGACCAGTATGCAGTGTCTACACTGAGTAAAATAGTACATCATACTGAAGAGGAGGAACTGAAGGGGTGGATCTTAGGCTGCACATTATACAGCACACCAAATGGATTTCGACGTCTGTGCTAGGCTCTGATAATTGCAGGCTGACAGTGAGTTGTCGGCCTGAATTCTACAATGAGTCACTCAGACTCCTTATTAGTACTGCTAACGGCACTGGCTGTGGGTCCTTTCATTGCAGTGGGCACTAGTGCAATGCACTGGCTACACCACTGGTAATTATGCCCCTGATATAAGCTGCTTTGCAATAACTAGTTTACCTTCACCACTAGTTGTTTTAAGATTGCAAAGTAATTATGTATTACAGAACTAGCAGAGCCTTAATAAAGTCTGTAGCAGCCCCATAGGTCTGGTTGGGGTTAAGAAGAGAGGGGGGGGGGGGGGAGGGATGGGTTTTAGATATGCTAAACAATTTTTAATTTATCTTATTGCATTTTAAGATTGATATTTACCACAGCATGTCCAAATAAAATCTTGCTCAGAATACCATAGGAAAATGAATAAAAAATGATGCGTCACCTACCAGAATGGGTGTTCTGTTTAAAAACACACTTTAGGAGATCTGCTGCACTGGAAAAATCCAAAAAGCGATGTGCCTTTAAGTCTTCAAACCATTCACCAGTTTGCAGTTTCAAGCATTTTTTATCCAGACACCTTTTTCTTATCTTCCTATAAAACACAAACCATTCATTATAGAAGTACAGTGTTTCTGTGAAAAGATGAATGTATTAACAAAATGAGCAGAGACAATTTGTTTGTGTCCACCACAACCTACCTAATAAAGTGAAAGAAATTATACATAATCAGCAGTCCCAAATGTATGTCACTAAAATACATAAAATCATCAACTTTTGTCTTGATTATTGCAGCCTTTTACCTTCTTTTCTAGATAAAGGGGGTTATTCAATTACCCACAGTCAATGACCGCAGGTTATTGTATTGCTGGGAGCTATCCAATTAGCTTCCTCACCCCTGTGTCGGCATTTAACAGGGATTATGCTTTGGGTACCTCAGGCACCTGAAGCATATTCCACTATAAATTGTCTGCCTAAACCAGGATAACACATGGGATTGGGAATTTATCCACGATCCCATTTGTTTTTGCACGATCACGGGTCCGATTGGATATCACGATAATGACTATCGGTCATTAATCATGATATTCAGACATTTTGATTGTCCGAAATGGCATCAGGGCTAATTGGATACCCCCCATAGTCCTCCACACATGCACTGCTACCCAGCAGTAGATACAGTAATTTTAATGTCCCATATTAAGATGTCACATTTTCACCTCCATTTCCCAATTTTTTCTCACTGTATACTTCCAAAACAATTCTTTCATTTATCTTTTCAAACCTTTAAAACAGTCCTTGAGAACAAACTTCTTTGTTGAAACTGACCACATTCTTTAGTTATTCATCCTGTTCTAACATCAGTACTTGTATCTCGCTTATCCTTGAAAACTATTCAATACTGTCCATAAAAGCATTTCATTTCAGTATCTATTCAATGCAAAATGTTTCTCAGATAATTCAACTATGGTCCCTTACATATAATAAAAGCAATTATTTTCTAGTAAGCCCTTTGCTAAAGGAGGCTCATTATTCTGTGGCTGACATCACGCTTGAGTTTCCCAATACTGAATGATCAAGTAGAGTATATAGTATTATAGAAACCTGTTTACCTAAAATTAAAAATGGAGGCAATTCCCAGAATGTTCACTAGAAAGGCTATATATTGGCTTTTTAAATGAGAAACAACTCAGTGATCATCAGTAAATGGAGAAGAATCACACAGTTCTTCTAAATTTTGCCTCTATACGGCAAAGTCAATTATGGCTTAACTAATAATTAAGCAGCCACTGTGTTCTTGATTACTAAATATCAATTAATATATATATATATATATATATATATATATATATATATATATATATACACACACACACACACACACACACACACATGACTATATATTAGAGATGAGCGCCTGAAATTTTTCGGGTTTTGTGTTTTGGTTTTGGGTTCGGTTCCGCGGCCGTGTTTTGGGTTCGACCGCGTTTTGGCAAAACCTCACCGAATTTTTTTTGTCGGATTCGGGTGTGTTTTGGATTCGGGTGTTTTTTTCAAAAAACACTAAAAAACAGCTTAAATCATAGAATTTGGGGGTCATTTTGATCCCAAAGTATTATTAACCTCAAAAACCATAATTTACACTCATTTTCAGTCTATTCTGAATACCTCACACCTCACAATATTATTTTTAGTCCTAAAATTTGCACCAAGGTCGCTGTGTGAGTAAGATAAGCGACCCTAGTGGCCGACACAAACACCGGGCCCATCTAGGAGTGGCACTGCAGTGTCACGCAGGATGGCCCTTCCAAAAAACCCTCCCCAAACAGCACATGACGCAAAGAAAAAAAGAGGCGCAATGAGGTAGCTGTGTGAGTAAGATTAGCGACCCTAGTGGCCGACACAAACACCGGGCCCATCTAGGAGTGGCACTGCAGTGTCACGCAGGATGGCCCTTCCAAAAAACCCTCCCCAAACAGCACATGACGCAAAGAAAAAAAGAGGCGCAATGAGGTAGCTGTGTGAGTAAGATTAGCGACCCTAGTGGCCGACACAAACACCGGGCCCATCTAGGAGTGGCACTGCAGTGTCACGCAGGATGGCCCTTCCAAAAAACCCTCCCCAAACAGCACATGACGCAAAGAAAAAAAGAGGCGCAATGAGGTAGCTGTGTGAGTAAGATTAGCGACCCTAGTGGCCGACACAAACACCGGGCCCATCTAGGAGTGGCACTGCAGTGTCACGCAGGATGTCCCTTCCAAAAAACCCTCCCCAAACAGCACATGACGCAAAGAAAAAAAGAGGCGCAATGAGGTAGCTGACTGTGTGAGTAAGATTAGCGACCCTAGTGGCCGACACAAACACCGGGCCCATCTAGGAGTGGCACTGCAGTGTCACGCAGGATGTCCCTTCCAAAAAACCCTCCCCAAACAGCACATGACGCAAAGAAAAAAAGAGGCGCAATGAGGTAGCTGACTGTGTGAGTAAGATTAGCGACCCTAGTGGCCGACACAAACACCGGGCCCATCTAGGAGTGGCACTGCAGTGTCACGCAGGATGTCCCTTCCAAAAAACCCTCCCCAATCAGCACATGATGCAAAGAAAAAGAAAAGAAAAAAGAGGTGCAAGATGGAATTGTCCTTGGGCCCTCCCACCCACCCTTATGTTGTGTAAACAAAACAGGACATGCACACTTTAACCAACCCATCATTTCAGTGACAGGGTCTGCCACACGACTGTGACTGATATGACGGGTTGGTTTGGACCCCCCCCAAAAAAGAAGCAATTAATCTCTCCTTGCACAAACTGGCTCTACAGAGGCAAGATGTCCACCTCATCTTCACCCTCCGATATATCACCGTGTACATCCCCCTCCTCACAGATTATCAATTCGTCCCCACTGGAATCCACCACCTCAGCTCCCTGTGTACTTTGTGGAGGCAATTGCTGCTGGTCAATGTCTCCGCGGAGGAATTGATTATAATTCATTTTAATGAACATCATCTTCTCCACATTTTCTGGATGTAACCTCGTACGCCGATTGCTGACAAGGTGAGCGGCGGCACTAAACACTCTTTCGGAGTACACACTTGTGGGAGGGCAACTTAGGTAGAATAAAGCCAGTTTGTGCAAGGGCCTCCAAATTGCCTCTTTTTCCTGCCAGTATAAGTACGGACTGTGTGACGTGCCTACTTGGATGCGGTCACTCATATAATCCTCCACCATTCTATCAATGTTGAGAGAATCATATGCAGTGACAGTAGACGACATGTCCGTAATCGTTGTCAGGTCCTTCAGTCCGGACCAGATGTCAGCATCAGCAGTCGCTCCAGACTGCCCTGCATCACCGCCAGCGGGTGGGCTCGGAATTCTGAGCCTTTTCCTCGCACCCCCAGTTGCGGGAGAATGTGAAGGAGGAGATGTTGACAGGTCGCGTTCCGCTTGACTTGACAATTTTGTCACCAGCAGGTCTTTCAACCCCAGCAGACCTGTGTCTGCCGGAAAGAGAGATCCAAAGTAGGCTTTAAATCTAGGATCGAGCACGGTGGCCAAAATGTAGTGCTCTGATTTCAACAGATTGACCACCCGTGAATCCTTGTTAAGCGAATTAAGGGCTGCATCCACAAGTCCCACATGCCTAGCGGAATCGCTCCCTTTTAGCTCCTTCTTCAATGCCTCCAGCTTCTTCTGCAAAAGCCTGATGAGGGGAATGACCTGACTCAGGCTGGCAGTGTCTGAACTGACTTCACGTGTGGCAAGTTCAAAGGGCATCAGAACCTTGCACAACGTTGAAATCATTCTCCACTGCACTTGAGACAGGTGCATTCCACCTACTATATCGTGCTCAATTGTATAGGCTTGAATGGCCTTTTGCTGCTCCTTTAACCTCTGAAGCATATAGAGGGTTGAATTCCACCTCGTTACCACTTCTTGCTTCAGATGATGGCAGGGCAGGTTCAGTAGTTTTTGGTGGTGCTCCAGTCTTCTGTACGTGGTGCCTGTACGCCGAAAGTGTCCCGCAATTTTTCTGGCCACCGACAGCATCTCTTGCACGCCCCTGTCGTTTTTTAAAAAATTCTGCACCACCAAATTCAAGGTATGTGCAAAACATGGGACGTGCTGGAATTTGCCCATATTTAATGCACACACAATATTGCTGGCGTTGTCCGATGCCACAAATCCACAGGAGAGTCCAATTGGGGTAAGCCATTCCGCAATGATCTTCCTCAGTTGCCGTAAGAGGTTTTCAGCTGTGTGCGTATTCTGGAAAGCGGTGATACAAAGCGTAGCCTGCCTAGGAAAGAGTTGGCGTTTGCGAGATGCTGCTACTGGTGCCGCCGCTGCTGTTCTTGCGGCGGGAGTCCATACATCTACCCAGTGGGCTGTCACAGTCATATAGTCCTGACCCTGCCCTGCTCCACTTGTCCACATGTCCGTGGTTAAGTGGACATTGGGTACAACTGCATTTTTTAGGACACTGGTGAGTCTTTTTCTGACGTCCGTGTACATTCTCGGTATCGCCTGCCTAGAGAAGTGGAACCTAGATGGTATTTGGTAACGGGGGCACACTGCCTCAATAAATTGTCTAGTTCCCTGTGAACTAACGGCGGATACCGGACGCACGTCTAACACCAACATAGTTGTCAAGGACTCAGTTATCCGCTTTGCAGTAGGATGACTGCTGTGATATTTCATCTTCCTCGCAAAGGACTGTTGAACAGTCAATTGCTTACTGGAAGTAGTACAAGTGGGCTTACGACTTCCCCTCTGGGATGACCATCGACTCCCAGCGGCAACAACAGCAGCGCCAGCAGCAGTAGGCGTTACACGCAAGGATGCATCGGAGGAATCCCAGGCAGGAGAGGACTCGTCAGAATTGCCAGTGACATGGCCTGCAGGACTATTGGCATTCCTGGGGAAGGAGGAAATTGACACTGAGGGAGTTGGTGGGGTGGTTTGCGTGAGCTTGGTTACAAGAGGAAGGGATTTACTGGTCAGTGGACTGCTTCCGCTGTCACCCAAAGTTTTTGAACTTGTCACTGACTTATTATGAATGCGCTGCAGGTGACGTATAAGGGAGGATGTTCCGAGGTGGTTAACGTCCTTACCCCTACTTATTACAGCTTGACAAAGGGAACACACGGCTTGACACCTGTTGTCCGCATTTCTGGTGAAATACCTCCACACCGAAGAGCTGATTTTTTTGGTATTTTCACCTGGCATGTCAACGGCCATATTCCTCCCACGGACAACAGGTGTCTCCCCGGGTGCCTGACTTAAACAAACCACCTCACCATCAGAATTCTCCTGGTCAATTTCCTCCCCAGCGCCAGCAACACCCATATCCTCCTCATCCTGGTGTACTTCAACACTGACATCTTCAATCTGACTATCAGGAACTGGACTGCGGGTGCTCCTTCCAGCACTTGCAGGGGGCGTGCAAATGGTGGAAGGCGCATGCTCTTCACGTCCAGTGTTGGGAAGGTCAGGCATCGCAACCGACACAATTGGACTCTCCTTGTGGATTTGGGATTTCAAAGAACGCACAGTTCTTTGCGGTGCTTTTGCCAGCTTGAGTCTTTTCAGTTTTCTAGCGAGAGGCTGAGTGCTTCCATCCTCATGTGAAGCTGAACCACTAGCCATGAACATAGGCCAGGGCCTCAGCCGTTCCTTGCCACTCCGTGTGGTAAATGGCATATTGGCAAGTTTACGCTTCTCCTCCGACAATTTTATTTTAGGTTTTGGAGTCCTTTTTTTACTGATATTTGGTGTTTTGGTTTTGACATGCTCTGTACTATGCCATTGGGCATCGGCCTTGGCAGACGACGTTGCTGGCATTTCATCGTCTCGGCCATGACTAGTGGCAGCAGCTTCAGCACGAGGTGGAAGTGGATCTTGATCTTTCCCTAATTTTGGAACCTCAACATTTTTGTTCTCCATATTTTAATAGGCACAACTAAAAGGCACCTCAGGTAAACAATGGAGATGGATGGATTGGATACTAGTATACAATTATGGACGGGCTGCCGAGTGCCGACACAGAGGTAGCCACAGCCGTGAACTACCGCACTGTACTGTGTCTGCTGCTAATATATAGACTGGTTGATAAAGAGATAGTATACTCGTAACTAGTATGTATGTATAAAGAAAGAAAAAAAAACCACGGTTAGGTGGTATATACAATTATGGACGGGCTGCCGAGTGCCGACACAGAGGTAGCCACAGCCGTGAACTACCGCACTGTACTGTGTCTGCTGCTAATATATAGACTGGTTGATAAAGAGATAGTATACTCGTAACTAGTATGTATGTATAAAGAAAGAAAAAAAAACCACGGTTAGGTGGTATATACAATTATGGACGGGCTGCCGAGTGCCGACACAGAGGTAGCCACAGCCGTGAACTACCGCACTGTACTGTGTCTGCTGCTAATATATAGACTGGTTGATAAAGAGATAGTATACTCGTAACTAGTATGTATGTATAAAGAAAGAAAAAAAAACCACGGTTAGGTGGTATATACAATTATGGACGGGCTGCCGAGTGCCGACACAGAGGTAGCCACAGCCGTGAACTACCGCACTGTACTGTGTCTGCTGCTAATATATAGACTGGTTGATAAAGAGATAGTATACTCGTAACTAGTATGTATGTATAAAGAAAGAAAAAAAAACCACGGTTAGGTGGTATATACAATTATGGACGGGCTGCCGAGTGCCGACACAGAGGTAGCCACAGCCGTGAACTACCGCACTGTACTGTGTCTGCTGCTAATATATAGACTGGTTGATAAAGAGATAGTATACTCGTAACTAGTATGTATGTATAAAGAAAGAAAAAAAAACCACGGTTAGGTGGTATATACAATTATGGACGGGCTGCCGAGTGCCGACACAGAGGTAGCCACAGCCGTGAACTACCGCACTGTCCTGTGTCTGCTGCTAATATAGACTGGTTGATAAAGAGATAGTATACTACTAATATTATATATACTGGTGGTCAGGTCACTGGTCACTAGTCACACTGGCAGTGGCACTCCTGCAGCAAAAGTGTGCACTGTTTAATTTTAATATAATATTATGTACTCCTGGCTCCTGCTATAACCTATAACTGGCACTGCAGTAGTGCTCCCCAGTCTCCCCCACAATTATAAGCTGTGTGAGCTGAGCAGTCAGACAGATATATAATATATATAGATGATGCAGCACACTGGCCTGAGCCTGAGCAGTGCACACAGATATGGTATGTGACTGACTGAGTCACTGTGTGTATCGCTTTTTTCAGGCAGAGAACGGATATATTAAATAAACTGCACTGTGTGTCTGGTGGTCACTCACTATATAATATATTATGTACTCCTGGCTCCTGCTATAACCTATAACTGGCACTGCAGTAGTGCTCCCCAGTCTCCCCCACAATTATAAGCTGTGTGAGCTGAGCAGTCAGACAGATATATATAATATTATATATAGATAATAGATGATGCAGCACACTGGCCTGAGCCTGAGCAGTGCACACAGATATGGTATGTGACTGAGTCACTGTGTGCTGTGTATCGCTTTTTTCAGGCAGAGAACGGATTATAAATAAAACTGGTGGTCACTGGTCACTATCAGCAAAACTCTGCACTGTACACTACTGAGTACTCCTAATGCTCCCCAAAATTAGTAAATCAAGTGTCTCTCTAATCTATTCTAAACGGAGAGGACGCCAGCCACGTCCTCTCCCTATCAATCTCAATGCACGTGTGAAAATGGCGGCGACGCGCGGCTCCTTATATAGAATCCGAGTCTCGCGATAGAATCCGAGCCTCGCGAGAATCCGACAGCGTCATGATGACGTTCGGGCGCGCTCGGGTTAACCGAGCAAGGCGGGAAGATCCGAGTCGCTCGGACCCGTGAAAAAAAACATGAAGTTCTGGCGGGTTCGGATTCAGAGAAACCGAACCCGCTCATCTCTACTATATATAATTATATAATGTTTACAAATTCTGAAGAAAAAGTGAAAAACACTTTTTCTAGCTTTTCCAAGACAAATGTTCTATTTATACAGAGTCTAGTTCAAATACTAATTTGCCAACTACAGGGTGAGCGGGTACGGAACAGTGCCGGAATAAGGGAAGGTGGTGTTGTTGTTGTTGTTGTTGGTGGTGGTGGTGGGGGGGGATAGAGTGTCAGTACCCCTGGGTGCCCCCGTCTCAGGGGACCCACCTGGCCAGAGTTGCCTGCATGAGACATACAGTAAAGTAATTACTGTATTGAGTGAATGCTTTCCACAGATGCTGTATGCCAACAAGACTCCACCCTCTTATGTCACTAAGTCGCCTTTTAATATTAGACAGTGACAATGGAGTTACTGAAAGCATGTGCAGCACCAGGAATCCAGCCAGGCAGGCAGAAGCACTGCCCCCTTCTTTGCCAGCCAGTCAGTCGGTAAAGCTCCAGCCCCTCACCACCGCCTTACACAACGGACATGGACTAAAGCTGTTGATAGTTTGAAAATGCATTGATGGAGGTGTATGACTGGCTAGCACTGTACATAGATCACCTCCCTAAACTATAATAAAAGTAAGCATCCATTCACTAAGTGTCACACTACTGGGAAAGTGTGTGTGTGTGTGTGTGTGTGTGTGTGTGTGTGTGTGTGTGTGTGTGTGTGTGTGTGTGTGTGTGTGTGTGTGTAGGGTAAATTATTTGTATAGAGTGATGTTTTAGATTAATTTTTTTTAAACAGTTGATGGATGTGTATACGCATTTCTGTGGTTAATAAGTGTAATAATATTTAAAAGTTGAGTCTGTATGTCAGGTAAAAGAGTATTAAGGGGAGCAGAAGCAATAGGTTAAAGCTTTGACTAGGGTGCCTAGAAATCTTGCAGCGTTGCCCAAGAGTAGTCTCTGGAGTCTGCCCCAATGTCGAGGTATAGCTATGACCTGTGCTTCTGATGCTTTACGGAGGTGAAGGGGGAGGTGAGAAAGGTGTAGGGGGAGGTTTAGGGGGATGTAGAGGGATGCTTTACGGAGGTGTAGGGGGGAGGTGAGAGACACATAGTGGATACTGCCAGGAGTCAGTGTTGGTAAGAGAGGCCCCCCCCCCCCCCCCCGGCTTAAGTTTCTCACCCCTCCCCCGTCCACACGAAGGCACTGGTATAGGATCTGGGATTGCAAAGGAGAAAAGGACTAATGTAGCATTTCTAAAAGACTAATGTTGAAGAGTCATGTTATTACTATTTTAACATGCTTTGTGAGTTTGCTTGATTAATATAATTTATGTGACTGATCATAGCGAGTTTGACAATGCAGAGGTTACAGTGCACACAGTTATACATTTAAATGACATTAATGTGCAATGACCTGTTTCAGAAAAATCTCTAATTACAGCCCTGAATAAAGGCACAGATACAGGTCTTTTAGGAAGCGAAATGGGGCATATCCTTTAATTTTTCTTTTTTTTTTTTTACATTTAATTATTTAAGAAGACCATGAAGAATATTTTGTTAAGAATAAGGGTAATATTGAGCTTTATTGCATATTTTTATATG
Organism: Pseudophryne corroboree; assembly: GCF_028390025.1. Lineage (NCBI taxonomy): Eukaryota > Metazoa > Chordata > Amphibia > Anura > Myobatrachidae > Pseudophryne > Pseudophryne corroboree. Next base: position 516,888,910 of record NC_086447.1, on the reverse strand, counting down.
CACATAGAAAAATAGAATATGGCAGCTGATAAGAACCACTTGGTCCATATAGTCTGACCCTTTTTAACCATTTTGTTACCATAACCCCTACAGTATTTGATCAATATTTCTTTCCCTATTTTTCCATAAGCATGTTTAAGTTACTCTACTGTATTAGTCTCTACAATCTCAGATGGAAGGCTATTCCCCTTGCCCACTATCTTTTCTCTGACGTGATATTTTGACAAGTTTCCACTAAACCTACCTCCCTCCAGTTTCAGTGTATGTCCTTGTGTTCAAATACTTCTCTTCCTTTGAAGAATATTTCCCTTCTATACCTTGTTAAAACTCTTGATATATTTTAAAGTGTCTATCAAGTACCCTCTTTCCCTTCTCTGCTCCAAACTATACATATTAAGATCTTTTAGTTTTTTGGGGTAAGTTTTGTGATGTTAGCCAATGCATCATTTTAGTTGCCCTTCTTTGTACAGTCTCTAATGTATTAGACATGGGTGTTTACGATTACCTGGAATCCAAACTGATCTGAACTTATGGGATCATTGTCTATCCAAACTGCGGCTCAGGGTTTCTTCCAGGTTCGGATTCCACATAGACGCAAAACATCATCCTCCCAGTGTCGGACCTATACATTGGCATTATTATTATTTAATTCTGCTGATGATTCCTCTCCCTATGCAATCAAGCATCTGACTTCGCTTCCTAATTGCATTGTCACATTGTTTATGTGCCTTTAAGTCATCTGAAATAGTGACTCCTACTGTAGCTCTCTTTCTTCCTCATAGTTTTGTAATACGCATGTGAAAGCATATTAAATCAATGAAAAGCATCAACATCAATTTTGGTAAATCAATAAAAAGTAGTTTGGTAATGCTTACATGTTGGAGAGATAAATATTTTCAAATACTAGAAAGCCAATCAGAATTAATAGATCACATGGTTTTATATTTGAATAACGACTTCTTATTTAGCAACACTGACTACGAAGTAACAGGAACGCATCATGATGATGCTACTTTTCTATGAAAAAGTGCAACATGCATTGACCAATAACAACTATAATTGCTAACTATACTGGAGAGTCAAAAATTCATTGGATAGCAGTATGTAAAGGTAATGGTGGGTGCCGCTACTATACTGTGATGTCTTGGAAATGCCCAGATCTGCACAAATTGCAATCTGACATTTCAGGAGTCAGATTGAACACCAGCTAGTCTGCTAATGGCAAGGCGATGTGAATTATCAGAGTTTGAACCGGGCTTGACAGTGGGTGTCTGACAGATGGGAAATTCAATTTCTGAACTTGTACAGACATTCAACATTCTTCATTCTATGGTGTCACATTTGTACTAGGAATACAGTGGCCAACCATGGGTGATAAATGAACATGCTGACCAGAATAGGTTCAAGGAGCATTAGAGAGAGTTCAAATGAATCTTATGGTCACCATGTTCATCCAACCTGAACCAAATCAAGGATTTATGGAACATGGAGAGGTTTATTTGCACCAAGATCCTGCACCTACAAATATCAGAAAGCTGTGAGAAGCCATTCAGAAGACATGGGTCAACATTTCTCTAGAGGTCTTCCAGTCAACTATGGAATAGATGCCATATCGAGCTGTACTTCACCATGCTTGAGGGGGTCCTATATGATACTATGAAGCTGAATATGTTTGCAATGCTTTTAGACAAAGTTGAGGATGTCAGCAATACTTGTAACCAAAGCGGAGGACATCAGCAATACTTGTAAACGAAGCTGAGGATGTCGGCAATACTTGTAAAACAAAGCCGAGAACGTCTGCAATGCTTGTAGATGCAGCTAAGTATGTCAGCAACACTGGTTTTCAGATGCTGGGCAGCTGAGGTAGCGCAATGGGGATTCCATATGCTGTGCAGTGCAGTGTTGGCACTTCTGGTTTCCCAGTAGCTGTGATGCGGTGGTTCTGCACAATGGATACTGCAATGTTGTACACAGCAGTGGCAGGTTTTCCGGATACTATGGTGTGCTACCTTGCGCAGCGGTGAACTGGAAGCTGGCAACAACCAGCAGATTCTCTAATGCTGCTAGGGATATAGGATAGTCCCTCTAGATCACTGGAGGACTTCCAGTGAATCTGGAAATGCCAGGATGTAGTGGTAGCGATTGCCCTTTAAATAATCCAGGGAGTCAGGCAGTGCAGGGGATGGTAACTTGCACTGAGTGTATTACCAGCAGGAGATTCTGGAGCTCACTCCAGGCTGAGAGACACCAAAGCACTGACAGCTTGCTAGTGTTTGAGACCTGGAACTTATACCTAGAGATGAGCGGGTTCGGTTTCTCTGAATCCGAACCCGCCAGAACTTCATGTTTTTTTTCACGGGTCCGAGCGACTCGGATCTTCCCGCCTTGCTCGGTTAACCCGAGCGCGCCCGAACGTCATCATGACGCTGTCGGATTCTCGCGAGGCTCGGATTCTATCGCGAGACTCGGATTCTATATAAGGAGCCGCGCGTCGCCGCCATTTTCACACGTGCATTGAGATTGATAGGGAGAGGACGTGGCTGGCGTCCTCTCCATTTAGATTATAAGAGACTGAGAGAGATTTACTGGAGCTGACTAGGAGGAGTACTGTTACTGTAGAAGTGTAGAGACTGAGTGGAGAGAGTTTACTAGTGAGGACAGTGCAGTTTACTTTATAATCCGTTCTCTGCCTGAAAAAAGCGATACACAGCACACAGTGACTCAGTCACATACCATATCTGTGTGCACTGCTCAGGCTCAGGCCAGTGTGCTGCATCATCTATTATCTATATATAATATTATATATATCTGTCTGACTGCTCAGCTCACACAGCTTATAATTGTGGGGGAGACTGGGGAGCACTACTGCAGTGCCAGTTATAGGTTATAGCAGGAGCCAGGAGTACATAATATATTATATAGTGAGTGACCACCAGACACACAGTGCAGTTTATTTAATATATCCGTTCTCTGCCTGAAAAAAGCGATACACACAGTGACTCAGTCAGTCACATACCATATCTGTGTGCACTGCTCAGGCTCAGGCCAGTGTGCTGCATCATCTATTATCTATATATAATATTATATATATCTGTCTGACTGCTCAGCTCACACAGCTTATAATTGTGGGGGAGACTGGGGAGCACTACTGCAGTGCCAGTTATAGGTTATAGCAGGAGCCAGGAGTACATAATATATTATATAGTGAGTGACCACCAGACACACAGTGCAGTTTATTTAATATATCCGTTCTCTGCCTGAAAAAAGCGATACACACAGTGACTCAGTCAGTCACATACCATATCTGTGTGCACTGCTCAGGCTCAGGCCAGTGTGCTGCATCATCTATTATCTATATATAATATTATATATATCTGTCTGACTGCTCAGCTCACACAGCTTATAATTGTGGGGGAGACTGGGGAGCACTACTGCAGTGCCAGTTATAGGTTATAGCAGGAGCCAGGAGTACATAATATATTATATAGTGAGTGACCACCAGACACACAGTGCAGTTTATTTAATATATCCGTTCTCTGCCTGAAAAAAGCGATACACACAGTGACTCAGTCAGTCACATACCATATCTGTGTGCACTGCTCAGGCTCAGGCCAGTGTGCTGCATCATCTATTATCTATATATAATATTATATATATCTGTCTGACTGCTCAGCTCACACAGCTTATAATTGTGGGGGAGACTGGGGAGCACTACTGCAGTGCCAGTTATAGGTTATAGCAGGAGCCAGGAGTACATAATATATTATATAGTGAGTGACCACCAGACACACAGTGCAGTTTATTTAATATATCCGTTCTCTGCCTGAAAAAAGCGATACACACAGTGACTCAGTCAGTCACATACCATATCTGTGTGCACTGCTCAGGCTCAGGCCAGTGTGCTGCATCATCTATTATCTTTATATAATATTATATATATCTGTCTGACTGCTCAGCTCACACAGCTTATAATTGTGGGGGAGACTGGGGAGCACTACTGCAGTGCCAGTTATAGGTTATAGCAGGAGCCAGGAGTACATAATATATTATATAGTGAGTGACCACCAGACACACAGTGCAGTTTATTTAATATATCCGTTCTCTGCCTGAAAAAAGCGATACACACAGTGACTCAGTCAGTCACATACCATATCTGTGTGCACTGCTCAGGCTCAGGCCAGTGTGCTGCATCATCTATTATCTATATATAATATTATATATATCTGTCTGACTGCTCAGCTCACACAGCTTATAATTGTGGGGGAGACTGGGGAGCACTACTGCAGTGCCAGTTATAGGTTATAGCAGGAGCCAGGAGTACATAATATATTATATAGTGAGTGACCACCAGACACACAGTGCAGTTTATTTAATATATCCGTTCTCTGCCTGAAAAAAGCGATACACACAGTGACTCAGTCAGTCACATACCATATCTGTGTGCACTGCTCAGGCTCAGGCCAGTGTGCTGCATCATCTATTATCTATATATAATATTATATATATCTGTCTGACTGCTCAGCTCACACAGCTTATAATTGTGGGGGAGACTGGGGAGCACTACTGCAGTGCCAGTTATAGGTTATAGCAGGAGCCAGGAGTACATAATATATTATATAGTGAGTGACCACCAGACACACAGTGCAGTTTATTTAATATATCCGTTCTCTGCCTGAAAAAAGCGATACACACAGTGACTCAGTCAGTCACATACCATATCTGTGTGCACTGCTCAGGCTCAGGCCAGTGTGCTGCATCATCTATTATCTATATATAATATTATATATATCTGTCTGACTGCTCAGCTCACACAGCTTATAATTGTGGGGGAGACTGGGGAGCACTACTGCAGTGCCAGTTATAGGTTATAGCAGGAGCCAGGAGTACATAATATATTATATAGTGAGTGACCACCAGACACACAGTGCAGTTTATTTAATATATCCGTTCTCTGCCTGAAAAAAGCGATACACACAGTGACTCAGTCAGTCACATACCATATCTGTGTGCACTGCTCAGGCTCAGGCCAGTGTGCTGCATCATCTATTATCTATATATAATATTATATATATCTGTCTGACTGCTCAGCTCACACAGCTTATAATTGTGGGGGAGACTGGGGAGCACTACTGCAGTGCCAGTTATAGGTTATAGCAGGAGCCAGGAGTACATATTATATTAAAATTAAACAGTGCACACTTTTGCTGCAGGAGTGCCACTGCCAGTGTGACTGACCAGTGACCTGACCACACTGACCACCAGTATAGTTAGTAGTATACTTATATTGTGATTGCCTGAAAAAGTTAAACACTCGTCGTGTGACTTCACTTGTGTGTTTTTTTTTTTTTTATTCTATAAAAATAAAACTCATTCTGCTGACAGACAGTGTCCAGCAGGTCCGTCATTATATAATATATAATATATACCTGTCCGGCTGCAGTAGTGATATATATATATTTTTTATATCATTTATCATCCAGTCGCAGCAGACACAGTACGGTAGTTCACGGCTGTGGCTACCTCTGTGTCTCTGCACTCGGCAGGCAGTCCGTCCATAATTGTAATACCACCTAACCGTGGATTTTTTTCATTCTTCTTTATACATACATAGTTACATAGACATCTTCTCTTTATCAACCAGTCTATATTAGCTGCAGACACAGTACAGTACGGTAGTTCACGGCTGTGGCTACCTCTGTGTCTGCACTCGGCAGGCAGTCCGTCCATAATTGTATACCACCTAACCGTGGTTTTTTTTCATTCTTCTTTATACATACATAGTTACATAGACATCTTCTCTTTATCAACCAGTCTATATTAGCTGCAGACACAGTACAGTACGGTAGTTCACGGCTGTGGCTACCTCTGTGTCTGCAGTCGGCAGGCAGTCCATAATTGTATACTAGTATCCATCTCCATTGTTTACCTGAGGTGCCTTTTAGTTGTGCCTAATAAAATATGGAGAACAAAAATGTTGAGGTTCCAAAATTAGGGAAAGATCAAGATCCACTTCCACCTCGTGCTGAAGCTGCTGCCACTAGTCATGGCCGAGACGATGAAATGCCAGCAACGTCGTCTGCCAAGGCCGATGCCCAATGTCATAGTACAGAGCATGTCAAATCCAAAACACCAAATATCAGAAAAAAAAGGACTCCAAAACCTAAAATAAAATTGTCGGAGGAGAAGCGTAAACTTGCCAATATGCCATTTACCACACGGAGTGGCAAGGAACGGCTGAGGCCCTGGCCTATGTTCATGGCTAGTGGTTCAGCTTCACATGAGGATGGAAGCACTCAGCCTCTCGCTAGAAAAATGAAAAGACTCAAGCTGGCAAAAGCAGCACAGCAAAGAACTGTGCATTCTTCGAAATCCCAAATCCACAAGGAGAGTCCAATTGTGTCGGTTGCGATGCCTGACCTTCCCAACACTGGACGTGAAGAGCATGCGCCTTCCACCATTTGCACGCCCCCTGCAAGTGCTGGAAGGAGCACCCGCAGTCCAGTTCCTGATAGTCAGATTGAAGATGTCAGTGTTGAAGTACACCAGGATGAGGAGGATATGGGTGTTGCTGGCGCTGGGGAGGAAATTGACCAGGAGGATTCTGATGGTGAGATGGTTTGTTTAAGTCAGGCACCCGGGGAGACACCTGTTGTCCGTGGGAGGAATATGGCCGTTGACATGCCAGGTGAAAATACCAAAAAAATCAGCTCTTCGGTGTGGAGGTATTTCACCAGAAATGCGGACAACAGGTGTCAAGCCGTGTGTTCCCTTTGTCAAGCTGTAATAAGTAGGGGTAAGGACGTTAACCACCTCGGAACATCCTCCCTTATACGTCACCTGCAGCGCATTCATAAGTTCAAAAACTTTGGGTGACAGCGGAAGCAGTCCACTGACCAGTAAATCCCTTCCTCTTGTAACCAAGCTCACGCAAACCACCCCACCAACTCCCTCAGTGTCAATTTCCTCCTTCCCCAGGAATGCCAATAGTCCTGCAGGCCATGTCACTGGCAATTCTGACGAGTCCTCTCCTGCCTGGGATTCCTCCGATGCATCCTTGCGTGTAACGCCTACTGCTGCTGGCGCTGCTGTTGTTGCCGCTGGGAGTCGATGGTCATCCCAGAGGGGAAGTCGTAAGCCCACTTGTACTACTTCCAGTAAGCAATTGACTGTTCAACAGTCCTTTGCGAGGAAGATGAAATATCACAGCAGTCATCCTACTGCAAAGCGGATAACTGAGGCCTTGACAACTATGTTGGTGTTAGACGTGCGTCCGGTATCCGCCGTTAGTTCACAGGGAACTAGACAATTTATTGAGGCAGTGTGCCCCCGTTACCAAATACCATCTAGGTTCCACTTCTCTAGGCAGGCGATACCGAGAATGTACACGGACGTCAGAAAAAGACTCACCAGTGTCCTAAAAAATGCAGTTGTACCCAATGTCCACTTAACCACGGACATGTGGACAAGTGGAGCAGGGCAGGGTCAGGACTATATGACTGTGACAGCCCACTGGGTAGATGTATGGACTCCCGCCGCAAGAACAGCAGCGGCGGCACCAGTAGCAGCATCTCGCAAACGCCAACTCTTTCCTAGGCAGGCTACGCTTTGTATCACCGCTTTCCAGAATACGCACACAGCTGAAAACCTCTTACGGCAACTGAGGAAGATCATCGCGGAATGGCTTACCCCAATTGGACTCTCCTGTGGATTTGTGGCATCGGACAACGCCAGCAATATTGTGTGTGCATTAAATATGGGCAAATTCCAGCACGTCCCATGTTTTGCACATACCTTGAATTTGGTGGTGCAGAATTTTAAAAAAAAACGACAGGGGCGTGCAAGAGATGCTGTCGGTGGCCAGAAAAATTGCGGGACACTTTCGGCGTACAGGCACCACGTACAGAAGACTGGAGCACCACCAAAAACTACTGAACCTGCCCTGCCATCATCTGAAGCAAGAAGTGGTAACGAGGTGGAATTCAACCCTCTATATGCTTCAGAGGTTGGAGGAGCAGCAAAAGGCCATTCAAGCCTATACAATTGAGCACGATATAGGAGGTGGAATGCACCTGTCTCAAGTGCAGTGGAGAATGATTTCAACGTTGTGCAAGGTTCTGATGCCCTTTGAACTTGCCACACGTGAAGTCAGTTCAGACACTGCCAGCCTGAGTCAGGTCATTCCCCTCATCAGGCTTTTACAGAAGAAGCTGGAGGCATTGAAGAAGGAGCTAAAAGGGAGCGATTCCGCTAGGCATGTGGGACTTGTGGATGCAGCCCTTAATTCGCTTAACAAGGATTCACGGGTGGTCAATCTGTTGAAATCAGAGCACTACATTTTGGCCACCGTGCTCGATCCTAGATTTAAAGCCTACCTTGGATCTCTCTTTCCGGCAGACACAAGTCTGCTGGGGTGCAAAGACCTGCTGGTGACAAAATTGTCAAGTCAAGCGGAACGCGACCTGTCAACATCTCCTCCTTCACATTCTCCCGCAACTGGGGGTGCGAGGAAAAGGCTCAGAATTCCGAGCCCACCCGCTGGCGGTGATGCAGGGCAGTCTGGAGCGACTGCTGATGCTGACATCTGGTCCGGACTGAAGGACCCGACAACGATTACGGACATGTCGTCTACTGTCACTGCATATGATTCTCTCAACATTGATAGAATGGTGGAGGATTATATGAGTGACCGCATCCAAGTAGGCACGTCACACAGTCCGTACTTATACTGGCAGGAAAAAGAGGCAATTTGGAGGCCCTTGCACAAACTGGCTTTATTCTACCTAAGTTGCCCTCCCACAAGTGTGTACTCCGAAAGAGTGTTTAGTGCCGCCGCTCACCTTGTCAGCAATCGGCGTACGAGGTTACATCCAGAAAATGTGGAGAAGATGATGTTCATTAAAATGAATTATAATCAATTCCTCCGCGGAGACATTGACCAGCAGCAATTGCCTCCACAAAGTACACAGGGAGCTGAGATGGTGGATTCCAGTGGGGACGAATTGATAATCTGTGAGGAGGGGGATGTACACGGTGATATATCGGAGGGTGAAGATGAGGTGGACATCTTGCCTCTGTAGAGCCAGTTTGTGCAAGGAGAGATTAATTGCTTCTTTTTTGGGGGGGGTCCAAACCAACCCGTCATATCAGTCACAGTCGTGTGGCAGACCCTGTCACTGAAATGATGGGTTGGTTAAAGTGTGCATGTCCTGTTTTGTTTATACAACATAAGGGTGGGTGGGAGGGCCCAAGGACAATTCCATCTTGCACCTCTTTTTTCTTTTCTTTTTCTTTGCATCATGTGCTGATTGGGGAGGGTTTTTTGGAAGGGACATCCTGCGTGACACTGCAGTGCCACTCCTAGATGGGCCCGGTGTTTGTGTCGGCCACTAGGGTCGCTAATCTTACTCACACAGTCAGCTACCTCATTGCGCCTCTTTTTTTCTTTGCGTCATGTGCTGTTTGGGGAGGGTTTTTTGGAAGGGACATCCTGCGTGACACTGCAGTGCCACTCCTAGATGGGCCCGGTGTTTGTGTCGGCCACTAGGGTCGCTAATCTTACTCACACAGCTACCTCATTGCGCCTCTTTTTTTCTTTGCGTCATGTGCTGTTTGGGGAGGGTTTTTTGGAAGGGCCATCCTGCGTGACACTGCAGTGCCACTCCTAGATGGGCCCGGTGTTTGTGTCGGCCACTAGGGTCGCTAATCTTACTCACACAGCTACCTCATTGCGCCTCTTTTTTTCTTTGCGTCATGTGCTGTTTGGGGAGGGTTTTTTGGAAGGGACATCCTGCGTGACACTGCAGTGCCACTCCTAGATGGGCCCGGTGTTTGTGTCGGCCACTAGGGTCGCTTATCTTACTCACACAGCGACCTCGGTGCAAATTTTAGGACTAAAAATAATATTGTGAGGTGTGAGGTATTCAGAATAGACTGAAAATGAGTGTAAATTATGGTTTTTGAGGTTAATAATACTTTGGGATCAAAATGACCCCCAAATTCTATGATTTAAGCTGTTTTTTAGTGTTTTTTGAAAAAAACACCCGAATCCAAAACACACCCGAATCCGACAAAAAAAATTCGGTGAGGTTTTGCCAAAATGCGTTCGAACCCAAAACACGGCCGCGGAACCGAGCCCAAAACCAAAACACAAAACCCGAAAAATTTCAGGCGCTCATCTCTACTTATACCCAGTGCTTACAGATGATGGGATGAGTGGCTCACATGATGTGGAAGTGAATCCAGATAGGACCCTGGAAGGTCAGCTGACCAGAAACTGTCATGGCGACATCCATAGCTGGTTTTGGAGGGAACTCTGGTGTGGCGTGTGCGCATAGACAGGCAATAATGGCCGAAGGTCATGAAAGCACAGGGAGGCATATCTGGTAACCATTGGACTTGTGGATGCTAGCACGGAAGTATAGGACAGGATGAGAATCCTCAATGATTGCTATGCAGGCAGACTTGCTGAGTTTTGAATTCACACAGAAGGTTAATCAATACAGATGCAACTTGTTAGCAGAGAGTGAGCTCAGCACACAGAGAACTCATGATACCGGTGAGCTGTTTGTCCGAGTCAGCAGAAAACATGCAGGTTACAGGAAAGATGGCAGAGGTAAGTCACCAAATGATATGATTTTAGTCAGGATTGTGACAATCACTTCGTTATGCTGTCTCCAGGCTTAATACATCTACCCCAATTATCCAGTAGGCCTAAGGCTATAAGCAGCAGTTTTCTGCATGGCATGCAAACTACCACACATCACATGAGCCAAACTACTGCTAACCTGAAGTTCCATGCACTTGAACAAACTATGTACCAATACCCAGAATTATGATATATACCCAGAGCACTTAAAGCTTCAGCTCCTGCCAACTATGGTTAGAGAAAGAGAGAATGAAAAATATTAGTGACAAAGAGAAGCTGACGTAAGGACCAGTTGAAAACAAGTGCAAAGAGAGGATGAAAGCAAAGTTTGGAGGAACATTTATATGGATGTATGCATCTGTTGGATTCAAAAAGTGCAGAGATCAAGGGTGGCTCACGCCATGAGAATCAGATTAATTATACAGGTAAAATTCACCACAAGCAGTGCATGGGAAGAAGTGCCACAAGTAAAATACAAATAACCTCCATGATCCATTTAAATGGGCAACCAACAGGTAAAATATATAATTAGAAAAAGGCTTCAATAGGAAAAAAAAGGGAGCCTACATCAAACAACAGAAGCAAGCTACATGCGCACTACAGCTATGTTTCAAATCCAAATGAATAATGCAACTAACCTATATAAAGTGGAGTACAGACTTAAAGATTTTATGTCTAATCTGGCTGGTGGGATTGATAATCTGGTAATGCATGGTAGCAAATGAGAATCGGCCATTTTCTCCAAACAAATGGAAAACAGATGAATGTCATTAAGGCAAATTTGATAAATTCATTTGATTGAATTAATTTAGGTAATCATTTTCATCTGTTTCTGGTGTTTGGAAGCAAATTGGAAATTCTCATCTGCTCCCATACATTACCAGATTTTTGTTCCAGCCAGACAGATTAGACAGGTACATCTTCAGGTTTGTACCCAGTTTTATGACATACAGTTATTGCAGCCCTTTGTGTAGTACTACCAAGACTAGAAATGGCCATACGCAATGACTGTAAGACACAGCGACAACATGCTCTGGCAGGTCATGTTCCTCTTTCAACAGAGATTTTAATCAAGTATACAGGGCCACACAATTTTTGTGCCATGAGCTGAATACTAAAAATCAAAGTTAGTGCCTGAAGGAGAAAAATAAGCAGCATTCATAATCTTAATTTGTTTGGTGAAGATAGAATTCCTTTTAGGACAGTTGAGAGATTCATTTTTGAGTAATTCCAGAGGTTTCATTGGGAGCAATTCAAGTGTTTTTTTAGACAGAAATAATTTATGGGTAGTTGATGGAGCAATTAAATTAGTCATGAGTGTCACCGGCATCCACATTTCTGCTTACAGCCACCTGAGGTGGGGAGAAGAAATGTGTGAAAAGTCTGGCTTTTGGGCACACAAACATCACTTTTCAAATTGCACCCTTTTGTTTAGACAGGTTTACCACCTTGCACAGCTAAATCTAGCAATTTTGGATGCAACAAGTGAGATAATTAATGGGTGCCTAAAACAACTGAATAGCTGAATCAGTGACCAATTAATTATCGTAGTCCAAAATAACAACTGAATTGCTTCCATTGTGACAACTGAACAAGTAACACAATGTTCTTTATTATATCATAAACTATACACACACATTATATATATTTATATATATATATATATATATATATATATATATATATATATACACACATACACACACATATATATATATATATATATATATATATATATATATATATACATACACATACACACACACACACATGTACAGTACCAGTCAAAAGTTTGAACACACCTTCTCGGTCAACGGTTTTTAATTTATTTGAATTACTTTCTACATTGTAGATTAATACTGGAGACATCAAAACTATGAAAGAACATATATGGAATTATGTTGTAAACATGAAAGTGTTAATTCAAAACATGTTTTATATTTTAGATTCCTCAAAGTAGCCCCCTTTTGCTTTGATGACAGCTTTGCACACTCTTGGCATTCTCTCAATCAGCTTCATGAGGTAGTCTCTTGGAATGGTTTTCCAACAGTCTTGAAGGAGTTCCCAGAGGTGCTGAGCACTTGTTTGCTGCTTTTCCTTCACTCTGCGGTCCAACTCATCCCAGACCATCTCAATTAGGTTTAGGTCGGGTGATTGTGGAGGCCAGGTCAGCTGACGCAGCACTCCATCACTTTCCTTCATGGTCAAGTAGCCCTTACATAGCCTGGAGGTGTGTTTGTGGTCATTGTCTTGTTGAAAAACAAATAATGGTCCCAGTAAGCGCAAACCAGATGGCATGGCAAGGCGCTGCAGAATGCTGTGGTAGGCATGCTGGTTAAGTGTGCCTTAAATTTTGAATAAATCACCAACAGTGTCACCAGCAAAGCACTCCCACACCATCACACCTGCTCCTCCATGCTTCACAGTGGGAACCACACATGCAGAAACCATCCACTCACCTTCTCTGTATCTCACAAAGACATGGCGGTTGGAACCAAAAATCTCAAATTTGGACTCATCAGACCAAAGTAATGTCCATTCCTTGTGTTTTTTGGCCCAAACAATCCTCTTCATCTTGTTGGTCATCCTCAGTAGTGGCTTCTATGCAGCAATTCAACCATGAAGGCCTGATTCATGCAGTCTCCTCTGAACAGCTGATGTTGAGATTTGTCTGCTACTTGAACTCTGTGAAGAATTTATGTGGGCTTTAATCTGAGGTGCTGTTAAGTAACGGTTTCTGAGGCTGGTAACTCTAATGAACTTATCCTCTACAGCAGAGGTTATTCTTGGTCTTCCTTTCCTGGGGTGGTCCTTATGAGAGACAGTTCCATCATAGCATTTGATGGTTTTCGCAACTGCACTTGAGGATACATTCAAAGTTCTTGAAATTTTCAGTATCGACTGACCTTCATGTCTTAAAGTAATGATGGACTGTCGTTTCACTTTGTTGAGTTGAGTGGTTCGTGCCATAATATTGATTACAACACTAGTCAAATAGGGGTGTCAATTGTGTACTAACCTTACCTCTGCACAACACAACTGATGGTCTCAAACACATTAAGAAGGCAAGTAATTCCACAGATTGACTCTTGACAATGCACACCTGTTAATTCAAAACCATTCATGAAGCTGATTGAGAGAATGCAAAGAGTGTGCAAAGCTGTCATCAAAGCAAAAGGGGGCTACTTTGAGGAATCTAAAACATAAATCATATTTTGATTTAACAGTTTTTTGTTTACAACATAATTCCATATGTGTTCTTTCATAGTTTTGATGTCTTCAGTATTAATCTACAATATAGAAAATAATTAAAATAAATAAAAACCATTGAATGAGAAGGTGTGTCCAAACTTTTGACTGGTACTGTATATATTATAAATAACGTGTCCATACATTTTATATATCAGAATCAATAAATTTTCATGTATTTAATAGTTTTGCCCTTCTTGCATTTGTATGTTCTCAGTGACCCTGAATAATCCTTTGTATATTTCAATACTTTCTCTGAAAGTACATTTCTTTGTGTTTATCAAGGATTTGCACTGTGCAGGTGGTCACTGTGGCACGCAAAATTCATCAGTCAATGTCAGACTTAATGATCAGCCAAATTGAGTTCACATTGCTAGCAGTCCTTCATCCATCTGTGAATCCTTAGACACAGTAAAATATCCTTCCAATTGAGCATTGTCCTCCTTTCAAAAAACAAGTCTTGGGTTAAATATAACAACATACACCGCCTGACTTTCACTTATAGCCTATTTCTGTTGTCTACAACTAATGTACATTAAGGAATAATAATAATAAAAAATGAAGGAAAAAATTAATTTGTCATACTGTATGTTCTTTGTTAGATCCAAAAGTTAACATAAACATTCATGTATTTTACATACATATACATGCACATAAAGCTTAAACAACTGTACAGCAACAGCTATTACTATTTTTTTTTTTTTTTATTAATTACAGATTGAGCCGCTACATCGCAGGCGGGGGGATGATAGGATCCTCTTACCTTGAGTAAATGTACCTTCAGAATGTATCTATATTATTTTAATGCAAAAATAATTTATAATGAGGTAGGGCATGCAGTGAACACAAACACACTGGTCCTGGGAGGCCCACACAGCATATACTGCACTCATTGAATATACAGTAATCTTGCCTTAAGGCAGCTGCTGCAGAAAACACGTTGAAAATAGAGCAGTCAGAATATTCCCAGATATGCATAATAGAGAAATCACTGGAAAAATGGTGCCAACATCATTTTACTTGAGATACAGTACGTGCATGCTAAGTAGAGATGTGCAGGTTCAGAGTTATTCAGATCTCAAAAATGGCAAGTTATTGGCTATGGGTGTGGAATGGAAGGTAGATAGTAACTAGGTCGACAGTGTCTAGGTTGACCACTATTGGTCAACAGTAACTAGGTCGACAGGCTCTCTAGGTTGACAGGGTCTTTAGGTCGACAGGTCAAAAGGTCGACATGAGTTGTTTAGTTTTTTTGGTGTCGTTTTCTTCGTAGAGTAACCTGGAACCCAAATTAGTGCACCGTGTCCCCTCGCATGGCTCGCTTTGGGCATATTACCATTCCAATCATAGTCCACGTGGATCGTTAAGTATGAAAAAGTTCAAAAAGAAAAAAAAAAATCTTGAAAAACTCATGTCGACCTTTTGACCTGTCGACCTAGACCATGTCGACCTAAAGACCCTGTCAACCTAGAAACCCTGTCAACCTAGTTACTGTTGACCAATAGTGGTCGACCTAGATACTGTCGACCTAGTTACTGTCAACATAGAGATCAGATCCCGGCTCTCACATGTTCTGGATAGCCAATAAGATAAATCTGAATTTCTGCTAGTTTAGTGAATCAAGTAAATCTGAACCCACACATCTGAAATGCATAGTAGGCTGTGGCACAGTACCAGAGTCTACACTGTGTTATGATGGAATGGTGTTCTTCCTTCAGGATTCAGAGTTGATTGCAGGTCTTCAGTCAGTGACCCCTGTACACCCAAGGATGGGACTCATAGAACACACACAGCAGGTTTACTCGCCTACAAGAGCCACTTTTCCAATACTATATGCATCTACAGGTACTGGGATGCCCACCAGGACTTACTCCACTGGCGGTAAGTATGAGTTCAACCAGTGGCAAACACAGGATTTAGAGAGAGTTTCCAAATATAATCCACAATCTCCTGCTCTGCATAACATTGGTGCAAGTGCAGGAGTTTGGGCAAGCGGTAGAAGAACCAAGTACCAACCCTGGACATTAATGTACACATTGGTCTTTTTTTTTTGTTTTTTTGAGAAAACATTTTTTATTCGTTTTTAGCGTTTAACAATATATATGTGAAGCGGTAGATACATACAACAAACATTGGCACACATCGTGCTCCATTACAATGTAACAGTAACATGGGCAACTCCACCAAATGTGCAGCAGGGTTCCACGTGACCATATAGCCACCAACACCTATCCGTGCAGGAGGGGTAGATTGAATGAAGACGGGTAGGTACCAAGTACCAGCGGTAGTATAATTTGTAAGAGTTTTCTTTAATTCGAACTGAAATGGAGCTCGTCGAGATTTCCTTCTTGATAACAGACCAGTCCTCCGTTGTCAGAGTCTCACCCACCTCCCTTTCCCAAGCCATCTCATGCTGTTCCTTTTGGAGAAGATTATGAGCAAGCAAAATTTGGTATATGGCTGAAAGCAATCCCTTAGTTGATTGGCAGGTGTAACATAAAGATTCAAAACTCGATTTATCTCCCATTAAGAATGGTCTGGGGATAGAGGTATAAAAGTGGTGTATCTGTAAGAATTGATAAAAAGCTGAGTGTGGGAGGGAGAAGCAGGATTGTAGATCAGCAAATGTTGGGAACGAATGAAGGGGAGCAACGTCCAATAGGAACAATATGTTGTTGTTGGTCCAAGAGTCGAACGCTGAATGGTTCTCACCCGGTGGGAAGCCAGGGTTGTTCCACAGAGGGGTGAGAAGAGGATGGAAGGAACGTAACTGGTATAGTCACGATCAAAGGTCCCAGATAGATAGAGTAAAACGTACCGTGGGCAGTAGAGAGGAAGCAGGAGGGCGGTGTTTCAGTTGACACCATAGAAAGCTATAAGAAGAGTACTTTCGAAGTGAAGCTGCCTCTAGATGTGTCCAGACATTATGGCCAGGAATAGCGTGCCAAAGGACACACGCAGTTAGAGGAGTAGCTCTATAATATTTAAGGAGATCAGGAACTCCCAGGCCTCCCGCTGCTTTTGCAGAATTCGCATCTTCACCCTGGGTTTTCTCCCTGCCCAGATAAATTTAGTGATATCAGCTTGAAGATCTTTAAGAACTTTAATAGGGATCTGGACAGGAAAAGTTTGCAACAGGTAAAGCAGACGCGGTAGTAAAGTCATCTTAACAGCCGTCATTTGTTGGCAGCATAAAGACCAGAGTAGGATTTAGTTAAATAGATACCCAGGTATTTGAGCTTGTCAGCTTGCCAGGTACATGGGAAGGAGGCCTGTAGAAGTCGAAGGTCCGGGTCCGCGACGTGCAGGGCCAAGATTTCAGTTTTGTCCGAATTAATGTTATAATTCAAAAACTGGCTATATGCAGTTATTTCCTCCAACAAATTTGGAAGGGAGACATGCAGATCCGTAAGGGTAAGAATAACGTCATCGGCATACAGTGCAATTTTATGATTCTGAGTTCCCACTTGAACACCAGAAATATTACGATTCAGTCTAATTCTAGCTGCCAGCGGTTCCACAATGAGGGCAAATAGCAGGGGGGAAAGGGGACAGCCCTGCCGGGTGCCGTTTGTTATAGGAAGGGGGTCAGAAGATAAGCCGTTGACTAAAATAGAGGCTGAGGGATTATGATAAAGCAAAGTGACGCCCTCATAAAAGGCCCCATGTAAATCCATATTGATGTCTGTTGTAAAAATGGCCAAGCCACCCTATCGAAGGCCTTTTCTGCGTCAAGGGCCACCACCAGGGTCGAAAGAGACTTGTCTTGCGCCACGTGAATAAGATCAATGAGGCGCCTGGTGTTATCTGCAGCTTGTCTACATGGGACAAAGCCGACTTGGTCGGGATGAATGAGGGAAGGTAGGAAGGGAGCAAGTCTGTTAGCCAGGATTTTAGCGAAGAGCTTTAGGTCGACATTTAGAAGTGAGATGGGCCTATAGTTCCTCATCTCTAAAGGATCCCTATCTGTCTTGGGAATAAGAATAAGATTGGCCCTGGTGGTGGCCTCATCAAATGAACCCCCTTCTAGAACTGAGTTAAATAGAGATTGAATCATGGGGAGCAAAGGGGTTGTACATTTTTTATAATACAAGGTGGTAAAGCCATCAGGGCCAGGGGCTGCGGAGCGGCGTAACTGTTTACTGGCCACTGAGATTTCCTCTATAGATATGGGGGCATTAAGCTTCGACACGTCTGATTCAGAAAGCTTAGGGAGATTACAAGAGGATAGATAATCCTGAAGTCCGATGGCATGGTGGGAGTCAGGGTCAGCAGTAGGTGGAAGATTATACAAGGATGTATAATAGTCCCGAAATTGAGAGGCCATACGCATCAGGTCAAATGTCGTAGATCGGTCAGCGCATCGTAGAGAGACAATGCGGTTTTGAGTACGCTTCGCTCGCAGTTTTTGGTCAGAATTTGAGACAAACGGCCCTTAACTGCTAGAAGTTTGGAGTATGTTTTCTTCCTGGGGCGGCGTTGATGCAGGTGGGTCAGGGTGACAAGTTCCAACTCCAAGTCCCGGATACGCTGCGCCTCGGTCCTCTTCTGGGCAGATGAAAGGCTTATAAGGTAGCCGCGTATGGTGGCCTTATGTGCCTCCCATAACACGGAGGGAGTGATGTCTGGAGATGCATTATCAGCGTAATAGTTTGTCAGTGCGGTAGTAATATCGGCAACAGTGCATTTCTTGAGGAGGAGGGATTTGTTCAAGTGCCAGGAACGTATAGGGGGGGTGAATAGAGAGTCGAAATCTCAAATAGCACAGCATAGTGGTCCGACCAGGAGATGGGGAGCGTCTGAGCACTGAGGAGTTTTCGGGTCGTATCGCGGTTGACAAATACATAGTCAATACGAGTATAGAGATCATGAGGTGGGGAGTAGTGAGTAAATCCTTTCGCTGAGGGATACAGAGTTCTCCAACCGTCGTACAGATTATAAAGTGACAAGTGAGATTGTAGACGTTTAGCTAATTTGGTGGAAGTAACAGGAGTAGCACCGGGATGGGACCTATCTATAAGGGGATCCATAGTAACATTACAGTCTCCACCAATGATGGTCATACCTGTAGGGAGCCGGGAGAGGCTGTAAAAAAAGGCAGTGAAAAGGGAACCCTGCTGCACATTGGGAGCATAAATGGAAGCAAGAATAAGAGGGACCTGGTTATAGGAACATGAGAGAATAATGTAGCGGCCCTGGGCATCCGAAACAGTATCATGAACAACTATGGGAAGGCCACGATGTATCATGATAGCAGTGCCTCTACGCTTAGCAGGCATATTAGGGTAGTAAACGTGCGGAAATTCTTTACAGGACATAGAGGGATGGGGGGGGGGGTTAAAATGAGTCTCCTGAATAAAAACAACATCGGATTTCCGTCTACAAAATAATTGGATAGCCATGGCCCGTTTGGTGGGAGAATTAAGGCCGTTAGCGTTAACCGATAAAACGTTCAAAGTCATGGCGGGAAAGGGTGCGGGTGATGAAGAGTGGAAGGCAGGAGGGGACCGGGGCGGCTATGAAGATGAAAATGAGGAGGAGAAAAGAAAGGAAAGAGAGAATGAAGAGAAGAATCTGTCTAAGTATACAGAAGGGAGAAACCCTTTCCTATAGAAGGGCCAGGTTCAATAAGGAAAGGATAAGCTCCGTCCGGGCGCATCCTTCGGAGGGGGTGTGGGCTTGTAGCAAAAGAGCAAGTAAAAAGAGGAGAAACATATACAGGGAGGTATAGGGAAAGCGACTAAGCTACGGGGGATATTGGAGGTTGACAAAATAGCATTATGAAGGCAAGTGCGGATATTGTGAGTAACCTAAGCATAAGAAAAGAATGGGATAAAACATTCAATGACATCAGAGATTAATCAGATATAAATATTACCAGAACAATATGAACAGAAATAGGTAAACACAGAGCCAATCTGCTAACATCTATGTAATAATCTAATAAAATTGTAAGGCGGGGACAGCCCAGTAACGGGGAGCTCCCAGTAATAGAATAGGGTGCATAAGCCGCAATAAACCAACCATACAGCCTAAACAGAGTCAGCCCACTAGCGGGAAACCCCCAGTCACATAATAAGAGAGAGATAACAATAATAAGTCGGACCTGGTGGAGTAGCAGCCACCTAGGGCCGGGTGATGAAGCGGTTGGCATGCACTAGGGGCAAGAAACAAAAACAGTACTAAAGGTCCGAGCAATCGTCCACAGTCGGCGGACACAGTGCAGCCAAATAAATGACCACAGCATGTCGCCGAGTGAGGAGGTCCGCCCGGTGCATCACAACCACCAGTGACATGGGAGACAAATGTTTCAGTTTGTCTCGTGAAACATGAGAGAAATCAAAACAGTAGAAATCACATTAACGAAGACTGTGTCACGAAATACCAGAGAATGTTCAAGTGGAGGACCATTCCGGAGCTGGAGCCCTAGGGCCCGAGATAGAGGTCGACAGTTGGTTCCGGATCGACTCGGGTAGATCTTCAAAGATGCCAAGAGTCTTGAGCAAATCAACTCCTTGCGTCGGGGTCTTGACTGCAAACATAGTCCCATTCTGTGTTACTTGTAGTTGAAAAGGGAAGCCCCACTTATATTTGATGGAATGGGCACGAAGTGCCTTGGTTATATTGACGAGGTCTCTGCGCTTTTTGAGGGTAGAGGGAGCAAGATCCTGGAAAAGCTGCAACTGGGAGCCGGCATAAGAAACCAACCTACTAAATGGGGTAAAATTAGGGGATTCTGTACTGGAAAAGGACTTAGGTGTCCTCATAGATAGCAAGCTAAGCAGTAGTACCCAAAGTAGGACTGCAGCAAAGAAGGCTAATAAGATATTAGCATGCATAAAACGGGGTATTGATGCTAGGGACGAGAGTATTATACTCCCGTTATATAAATCACTAGTGAGGCCACACCTTGAATACTGTGTACAATTCTGGGCACCGTACTACAAAAAGGATATCCTGGAGCTTGAAAAGTTACAGAGGAGGGTGACCAAACTTATTAAGGGCGTGGAGACGATGGAATACAAGGAAAGGCTTGAAAGACTAGGCATGTTTACATTGGAAAAGCGGAGACTAAGAGGGGATATGATCAACATCTACAAGTATATAAGGGGACAATACACAGAGCTTGCGCGGGACCTGTTTTTGGTTAGATCAACACAGAGGACTCGTGGACACTCGGTCAGGTTAGAGGAGAGGAGATTCCGCACAATACGTCGTAAAGGCTTTTTCATGGTAAGGACAATATGTGTTTGGAATTCCCTGCCCGAGGGAGTTGTAATGGCGGAATCTGTCAACACCTTTAAGAATGGGTTAGATAAATTCCTAATGGATAAGGATATCCTGGGGTATGGTGCATAGTCATGCATTATAGTTACTATAAATAGGGATAAAATGCAATGGCTGACAGCAGCATCAGTCAGAAATTTTAGTCAAATCATCATGCATAGGAGACCACAAATAGGTTAAACTCGATGGACAATTGTCTTTTTTCAACCTCAGATACTATGTTACGGTGTCCCTCTAGCCGCCAGCATGATTCGCTCTTTGGTAGCGTAGTAATGAAAACGTATAATAACATCACGTGGTGGCTGGTTCGGGGGTGGTTTAGGTCGGAGGGCCCTATGGGCATGGTCCAGGTGAAGAAGGGCCTCAGGGACATCTGGAACTAGTTGCAGAAAAAGGTTCTCTAGGTACTCGGGGAGAGAGTCAGAGGACACACTTTCAGGGATGTTGCGAACTCGGATATTGTGCCGGCGATTGCGATTGTCAATATCCTCTAGGTGGTCCCTGTACGCTTCCATATCAGCCCGAATGTCCGAGAGTTCTTGTTCAACTACCGTTTGAAAGTGGCAAATGTCATCGACCTTGCGTTCCAAGGAGTCCGTGCGGGAGCCCAGGTCAGCCAGCTCAGATCTGAACTCAGTTAAGACTGCCCTCATCTCAGAATGAATCGTTTTCGTAACAATAGCCACAATATCCTGAGTAGTAAGTGGGGCAACAGAGGTGGCAGCGTCAGCAGAATCAGAGGACTGTTCAATTGACGGCGAACTCCAGGCGGAAGAGCCGGCTTTCTCCCAAGCACGCAGAATACTAGGTTTAGGCGTCTGGGAATTCTTGCGATTTTTTTGAGACATTGAACACAGAGTCCCGGATCAATATAGTAGGGTAATGCAATATATGCGACAGAACCCCCCGTCACTAAGTGGTCACTATGATTAGGGAGACATGAGCCCCATGTGGCTCACTGAGCATTTAGAAAAGTTTAGAAACAGCGTGTGGATCACCACGGCAGGAGCAGTAGGAGACTGTAGCAGCCCATACGCCAGCTACGTAGCCCACAGTTATCCCGGTAATTGTCCACCAATCCTGGGCCAGCCAAGGAGCGAGTGTTAATTCCCGAGAAGCGGGTGCTACAACAGGTTGAGAGGGCAGCTAGGGGCATGTAAGGGAAGACGGGCGCTCACCTTGTCTCAGGAGCCCGCGGGAGTCCAGGCAGGAGATCCAAAGTGATAGAGGATTTCTGAGGATGACAGGCAGACACCTCCACACCAGGCCAGGCTGGGACAGAGAGAGGAAAGATGGTCACCGTGGCCCAACAGAAACGGCCCCCCTCCGCTGGCTCTGCTCAGAGTAATGCTGGGGTCAACCTTCGTCTGTGTGTGGAGTAGTGGAGCCTCTGTGGGAGCAGGAGGCTGGCAGGGTAAGTCAGAAGGAGGCCCGTGGCCCCGAGCCGTGAGAGCGCAGGTTCCCCCCGTCGCGGAGCCCAGGAGGAGGGATCACACCAAACTCGGGGCCCTGGACCGCCGGCTCCACTAGGCCGCAGTTCGCGAGGCAGGGTATGCAGTCTGCGGGTCCCGATGCAGGCAGCGGGACGGTCCGGGTCTCACCCGCAAGGTGGGAGGGAGTCCAGTGCTTGGTTCAGCAGACGGGAGGCGGAAGGGCTAGAGAGAACCCGCAGGAGGCTCCGCTAAAATGGCCACCGCGCGTCTCACCCAGCAGGCAGGCCGCGCCGCAGTCTGTCACCCTCCAGGAAGGGAATCAGGCCGGGGAGATTGAAGGGGCCCTCAGGCAGTGTTCAGCGGCGGTAGGTGTTCCAGCAGGGGGAACGAGCAGCCGACGGACGGGTCCATGTCCCCGGAAGTCAGCGGCGTGTCGGGATGAAAATTGAGGCCCCGGACTGGAGAGCTCAGGTAGGCCGCAGTCCGCAGGAGCTCGGATTCTGCTCCCCGACTCCGCAGCACACACCCGGCCAACTCAGGGGGGGATAGGGAAACACCAAGTAGCAGCCAGAGTATGCGGAATACAGCAAAAAGCCACTTTAAAAGCCCAAGCTGCAGGAGCTCTCCTCAGGCATGTCTGTACTCCTCAGCAGCTAGGCCACGCCCCACATTGGTCTTTTTGTACACTGGATACTGCATTGAATACAGTATTAATATTTAACACTATAGATGGTCTATTTTATAGGCTGTATCAAATATATTTAACTAATTTAAATAAAATAAGTGGTCATGTAAAGGTTAAATATCCCATAATAAATAAATACACAAACATTAGAGAACCAGTAGGAGACAGAACTGTACTTTCTAAGTACACATTCTTTCACCTCATTGTAAGATGCCTTTCTCTTTTACCTGGCAGCTACTCTCTGGTCCAGTGCACTGATTGAGGGTTCAAATACACATACAGAGCAAACTTGGTAAAAGAAGCTGCTACCACTGTGCACGTGCAGCAGCTCAGCTCTGTCTCTTAAACAGCATGTTGTGGCGGCAGCATTGGTAATCGTATTATATTCTATTGCTATTGTTGTCATAATCTGTGTCGCTTGGTTTCCAGGCGGAAACCCTCCCTGTATTTGCCTATGAGCTCAACCTCTGGGTGATCTGAATCAAAGCCAGCAGGAACTGAACCCTAAGACAACTAGTGGGCAGCAGAGATGAACGGGGAGAAGTGAAGGCAAACAATGGCTAAGTAGCTAGAACTAAAGTACTAAGGGGATAAGGGACTGCCGGGTCAGAAATAGGTTAATACTAAGGAGAGTAAACAGAAATGATACCCCTATCTGGGGATAACCTCTGGGTTCTGAGGAACAGTACTATAACTATCAGCTACAGTAGTACTTCACTAATATTAAAGAAAAGACTAAGGGTATATAATTCAGCAAGGTTATTATATGGAAGGTTGGTACGGAGCTGAGGCAGGACACCAGAGCTGACACTGTAGATAATTGCAGAGAGGCTGGTGAGAATTCTGCAGATGGAGATTGGAACACAGAGTAAGATTATGCGCCGACACTGGGCTGGACACAGGAATACAGAGCAGGGCCGGCTCCAGGCACGTTCGACTAGAGCGGCCGCGCGGGGCGCCACCCTTTATGGGCGCCGCGCGCTGGCGCCGCCATCTTTGTGCCTGGAGCCAGCCTGCAGTGCTGCCGGAATAAACTTAAGTTGTTGTGTGTGCGGCGCCGGCGTCTGACGTTAGACGCCGGCGCCGGGCAGCCGCACACACAGGAGTTTAGAAGAGCCGCCCGCGTCCTCAGTGGCACTCCCCCTCCCGCCACAACCACAGGTATCGTGGATCGGGCTCTGTGTGGGGGCACTGTTGGGGCATATATTTCACTGTGGGGCAATCATGTATCTGGAAATGTGGGGGCATGTATGTCTGCATTGTGGGGGTATATCTTTCACTGTGGGGGCGTTTATGTATCTGGCACTGTGGGGGTATATCTGCACTGTGGGGGCATTTTATGTATCTGGCACTGTGGGGGCATTTTATGTATCTGGCACTGTGGGGGCATTTATGTATCTGGCACTGTGGGGGCATTTATGTATCTGGCACTGTGGGGGCATTTATGTATCTGGCACTGTGGGGGCATTTATGTATCTGGCACTGTGGGGGCATTTATGTATCTGGCACTGTGGGGGCATTTATGTATCTGGCATTGTGGGGGCATTTATGTATCTGGCACTGTGGGGGCATATCTGCATTGTGGGGGCATTTATGTATCTGGCACTCTAGGGGCATATCTGCACTGTGCGGGCATTTTATGTAGCTGGCGCTGTGGGGGCATTTATCTGGCACTGTGGGGGCATTTATCTGGCACTGTGGGGACATTTATCTGGCACTGGGGGCATTTATCTGGCACTGGGGGGACATTTATCTGGCACTGTGGGCATTTATCTGGCACTGTGGGGTCATTTATCTGGCACTGTGGGGTCATTTATCTTGCACTGTGGGGGCATTTATCTGGCACTGTGGGGGCATTTCTGTATCTGGCACTGTAGGGGCATTTATGTATCTGGCATTGCTGGGGGGCATGTCATGTGTTGCTGGCACTGCTGGGGGCATATCTGGCACTGTGGGGGCATTTATCTGGCACTGTGGGGTCATATCTGGCACTGTGGGGGCATTTATGTAGCACAGTGGGGTCATATCTGGCACTGTGGGGGCATTTATCTGGCACTGTGGGGGCATTTATCTGGCACTGTGGGGGCTTTTCTGTATCTGGCACTGTGGGGGCATTTCTGTATCTGGCACTGTAGGAGCATTTATGTAGGGACATATCTGGCACTGTGTGGCCATTTATGTATCTGGCATTGCTGGGGGGTATGTCATGTGTAGCTGGCACGGCTGGGGAGCATATCATGTAGTGTTCCCGCTAGGTGTCTGTGGCTAGGCAATGTATCTAACGTGCTCTGCCTGGCGCAAAGTGTCTAACGTGCTCTGCCTGGCGCAAAGTGTCTAACGTGCTCTGCCTGGCGCAAAGTGTCTAGGAGGTTCTACCTGGTGCAGTGTGTATTAACTGCACTACTGTGTGGTGTAATGCGAATTGCCACTATTATGTGGCCACGCACCTTCCCCACGAAGCAACGCCCCTAAATTTTTGCTGCGCGCCTTCGCCGCGCACTGTCAATGCTTTACCATGTAGGTAAATGAGCACCAAGCATTACAGTATGTACATCATTTTGCCCTCCTAACTTAAAAATGTGCCCTCCCTGCCCTAAAAAGTGAACACTATCGTGTAGCTGGCACTGCTGGGGGGCATATTGTGTGTAGCTGGCACTGCTGGGGGGCATATCATGTCTATCTGGCACTGCACATTGTGTATCTGGCACTATACTGGAGACATTATGTGTATCTGACACTATACTGGAGACATTGGGCCAGATGTACTAAGCTTTAAAAGTGATAAATATCACTGTGATAAAGCACCAGCCAATCGGCTCCTAACTGTCATTTTTCAAACACAGCCTGTGACATGGCAGTTAGGAGCCGATTGGCTGGTGCTTTATCACAGTGATATTTATCACTTTTCAAGCTTAGTACATCTGGCCCATTGTGTGTAAGGAACACTACTGTGGCTGTTATGTGTAAGGCTGCTAATTGTGTGCGTAGAGGGGGTGTGAAAACATATTTATTTATAGTCTAATAATATGAAGTCCAGAGGCCACGCCCACTTTCCAAGAGGCCACGCCCACTTTCCCTGGAGCGCACGCGCCTTCGGCGCGCGCATAGGGGAGGGGGGGGGGGCGCTTTTACATGTTTTCGCTCAGGGTGCTAGTAGGCCTGGAGCCGGCCCTGATACAGAGTATGATGCTTGTAACTAAATAACTGACACAGAGCTAGACACAGGTATAACTGAGTAGGATGAAGATAATTACATAACTGACACAGATCTGAACACAGGTATAACGGAGTTGGAAGCTAATGATTATATAACTGACACAGAACTGAACAGAGGTATATTGCAGGCGACAGAAACAGAACACCAGAAAAAGATTTCCACGACCGGAACTAGAACCTAGAGACAAAGTCTCCCTTGGCAACCAGGTTCTACAACCAGCAAAGCAGTGCAAGGCAGCTTCAGGAGATATAGGGCCAATCATCAGCCTCTTGCAGCCTAGCAAAAGATTACTAATTCTATGCAGCTGCTACAGCAATTAAGCAGACAGAGCTGCAAGCAGTACATGTAACACGCTGCACATGTACAGATGCGAGTTGGTGTCGGTTTTGAGACTGTACACGGGCTCCTTCCTCTCATAAGACTAGTGATGAGCGGGTTCGGTTCCTCGGAATCCGAACCCGCCCGAACTTCACCTTTTTTTTTACACGGGTCCGAGCGACTCGGATCCTCCCGCCTTGCTCGGTTAACCCGAGCGCGCCCGAACGTCATCATCCCGCTGTCAGATTCTCGCGAGACTCGGATTCTATATAAGGAGCCGCGTGTCGACGCCATTTTTCACACGTGCATTGAGATTGATAGGGAGAGGACGTGGCTGGCGTCCTCTCCGTTGTATTAGAAAAAAAAAAAAACTGAGTGACTTAGTTTTAA
Organism: Pseudophryne corroboree; assembly: GCF_028390025.1. Lineage (NCBI taxonomy): Eukaryota > Metazoa > Chordata > Amphibia > Anura > Myobatrachidae > Pseudophryne > Pseudophryne corroboree. The sequence continues at coordinate 516,861,686 of NC_086447.1, read as the reverse complement.
TTGTGGGGAGGATTGGGGACGGGGAGCAGCTGTTAGGGAGTACAGTGCAGGGTTTTGAGTTTAATCCGTTGTTTCTCTGCCTGAAAAAAAAACGCTCCACCATATCTGTGCTCACTCAGTGTGCTGCACTGCTGCATGATATATCTGTGCTGAGTGCACTGCTCACACTGCCTAATTGTGGGGACTGGGGAGCAGTTATAGCAGGAGTACAGTGCACAGTTTTGCTGACAGTGACCACAAGTCCAATATACGTTTGTCTGCCTGAAAAACACTGTGGTGTTTTTTTTTTCTTTCTTCATGCTAGTTTGTTTAGCAGTCTGCTGACAGTGTCCACCAGGTCCGTTATACAGTATATTATATATATAATTAAGCACTAAGCAGCAGTACGGTAGGCCACGGCTGTACCTACCTCTGTGTCGTCAGTGCACTCGTCGTCCATAAGTATAAGTAATACTATACTATCCATCCATCTACATTGTATACCAGTGGTGTTTTTTTTTTCTTTCTTCATAGTCATACTAGTTTGTTTAGCAGTCTGCTGACAGTGTCCACCTGGTCCGTTATACAGTATATCATATATATAAGCACTAAGCAGCAGTACGGTAGGCCACGGCTGTACCTACCTCTGTGTCGTCACTCGTCGTCCATAAGTATAAGTAATACTATACTATCCATCCATCTACATTGTATACCTGTGGTGTTTTTTTTTTCTTTCTTCATACTAGTTTAGCAGTCTGCTGACACTGTCCACCAGGTCCGTTATACAGTATAATATCATATATATAAGCACTAAGCAGCAGTACGGTAGGCCACGGCTGTACCTACCTCTGTGTCGTCACTCGTCGTCCATAAGTATAAGTAATACTATACTATCCATCCATCTACATTGTATACCTGTGGTGTTTTTTTTTTTTCTTCATACTAGTTTGTTTAGCAGTCTGCTGACAGTGTCCACCAGGTCCGTTATACAGTATATCATATATATAAGCACTAAGCAGCAGTACGGTAGGCCACGGCTGTACGTACCTCTGTGTCGTCACTCGTCGTCCATAAGTATAAGTAATACTATACTATCCATCCATCTACATTGTATACCTGTGGTGGCTTTTAGTTGTGCACAAAATATGGAGAACAAAAATGTGGAGGTTAAAAAAATAGGGAAAGATCAAGATCCACTTCCACCTCGTGCTGAAGCTGCTGCCACTAGTCATGGCCGAGATGATGAAATGCCATCAACGTCGTCTGCCAAGGCCAATGCCCAATGTCATAGTACAGAGCATGTAAAATCCAAAACACAAAAGATCAGTAAAAAAATTACCCAAAAATCAAAATTAAAAGCGTCTGAGGAGAAGCGTAAACTTACCAATATGCCATTTACGACACGGAGTGGCAAGGAACGGCTGAGGCCCTGGCCTATGTTCATTGCTAGTGGTTCAGCTTCACATGAGGATGGAAGCACTCATCCTCTCACTAGAAAAAAAAAAAAAGACTTGCGGCAAAAGCACAGCAAAGAACTGTGCGTTCTTCGAAATCACAAATCCCAAAGGAGAGTCCAATTGTGTCAGTTGCGATGCCTGACCTTCCCAACACTGGACGGGAAGAGCTTGCGCCTTCCACCATTTGCACGCCCCCTGCAAGTGTTGAAAGGAGCACCCGCAGTCCAGTTCCTGATAGTGAAATTGAAGATGTCAGTGTTGAAGTACACCAGGATGAGGATATGGTGTTGCTTGGGCTGGGGAGGAAATTTACAAGGAGGATTCTGATGGAGAGGTGGTTTGTTTAGGTCAGGCACCCGGGGAGACACCTGTTGTCCGTGGGAGGAATATGGCCATTGACATGCCTGGTGAAAATACCAAAAAAAATCAGCTCTTCAGTGTGGAAGTATTTCAACAGAAATGCGGACAACAGGTGTCAAGCCGTGTGTTGCCTTTGTCAAGCTGTAATAAGTAGGGGTAAGGACGTTAACCACCTCGGAACATCCTCCCTTATACGTCACCTGCAGCGCATTCATAATAAGTCAGTGACAAGTTCAAAAACTTTGGGCGACAGCGGAAGCAGTCCACTGACCAGTAAATACCTTCCTCTTGTAACCAAGCTCGCGCAAACCACACCGCCAACTCCCTCAGTGTCAATTTCCTCCTTACCCAGGAAAGCCAATAGTCCTGCAGGCCATGACACTGGCAAGTCTGACGAGTCCTCTCCTGCCTGGGATTCCTCCGATGCATCCTTGAGTGTAATGCCTACTGCTGCTGGCGCTGCCGTTGTTGCTGCTGGGAGTCGATCGTCATCCCAGAGGGGAAGTCGGAAGACCACTTGTACTACTTCCAGTAAGCAATTGACTGTCCAACAGTCCTTTGCGAGGAAGATGAAATATCACAGCAGTCATCCTGCTGCAAAGCGGATAACTGAGGCCTTGACAACTATGTTGGTGTTAGACGTGCGTCCGGTATCTGCCGTTAGTTCACAGGGAACTAGACAATTTATTGAGGCAGTGTGCCCCCGTTACCAAATACCATCTAGGTTCCACTTCTCTAGGCAGGCGATACCGAGAATGTACACGGACGTCAGAAAAAGACTCACCAGTGTCCTAAAAAATGCAGTTGTACCCAATGTCCACTTAACCACGGACATGTGGACAAGTGGAGCAGGGCAGACTCAGGACTACATGACTGTGACAGCCCACTGGGTAGATGTATTGCCTCCCGCTGCAAGAACAGCAGCGGCGGCACCAGCAGCAGGATCTCGCAAACGCCAACTCGTTCCTAGGCAGGCTACGCTTTGTATCACCGCTTTCCAGAATACGCACACAGCTGAAAACCTCTTACGGCAACTGAGGAAGATCATCGCAGAATGGCTTACCCCAATTGGACTCTCCTGGGGATTTGTGACATCAGACAACGCCAGCAATATTGTGCGCGCATTACATCTGGGCAAATTCCAGCACGTCTTATGTTTTGCACATACCTTGAATTTGGTGGTGCAGAATTATTTAAAAAACGACAGGGGCGTGCAAGAGATGCTGTCGGTGGCCAGAAGAATTGCGGGCCACTTTCGGCATGCAGGCACCGCGTACAGAAGACTGGAGCACCACCAAAAAAACCTGAACCTGCCCTGCCATCATCTGAAGCAAGAGGTGGTAACGAGGTGGAATTCAACCCTCTATATGCTTCAGAGGATGGAGGAGCAGCAAAAGGCCATTCAAGCCTATACATCTGGCCACGATATAGGCAAAGGAGGTGGAATGCACCTGTCTCAAGCGCAGTGGAGAATGATTTCAACATTGTGCAAGGTTCTGCAACCTTTTGAACTTGCCACACGTGAAGTCAGTTCAGACACTGCCAGCCTGAGTCAGGTCATTCCCCTCATCAGGCTTTTGCAGAAGAAGCTGGAGGCATTTAAGGAGGAGCTAAAACAGAGCGATTCCGCTAGGCATGTGGGAATTGTGGATGGAGCCCTTCATTCGCTTAACCTGGATTAACGTGTGGTCAATCTGTTGAAATCAGAGCACTACATTTTGGCCACCGTGCTCGATCCTAGATTTAAAACCTACATTGGATCTCTCTTTCCGGCAGACACAAGTCTGCAGGGGTTCAAAGAACTGCTGGTGAGAAAATTGTCAAGTCAAGCGGAACGCAACCTGTCAACATCTCCTCCTTCACATTCTCCCGCAACTGGGGGTGCGAGGAAAAGGCTACGAATTCCGAGCCCACCCGCTGGCGGTGATGCAGGGCAGTCTGGAGCGACTGCTGATGCTGACATCTGGTCCGGACTGAAGGACCTGCCAACGATTACTGACATGTCGTCTACGGTCACTGCATATGATTCTCTCACCATTGAAAGAATGGTGGAGGATTATATGAGTGACCGCATCCAAGTAGGCACGTCAGACAGTCCGTACGTATACTGGCAGGGAAAAGAGGCAATTTGGAGGCCCTTGCACAAACTGGCTTTATTCTACCTAAGTTGCCCTCCCTCCAGTGTGTACTCCGAAAGAGTGTTTAGTGCCACCGCTCACCTTGTCAGCAATCGGCGTACGAGGTTACTTCCAGAAAATGTGGAGAAGATGATGTTCATTAAAATGAAGTATAATCAATTACTCCATGGAGACATTCACCAGCAGCAATTGCCTCTCCAGAAAGTACACGGGGATCTGAGATGGTGGATTCCAGTGGGGACGAATTAATAATCTGTGAGGAGGGGGATGTACACAGTGAAAGGGTTGATGAATCGGACGATGATGATGAGGTGGACATCTTGCCTCTGTAGAGCCAGTTTGTGCAAGGAGAGATTGATTGCTTCTTTTTTGGTGGGGGCCCAAACCAACCAGTCATTTCAGTCACAGTCGTGTGGCAGACCCTGTCGCTGAAATGATGGGTTGGTTAAAGTGTGCATGTCCTGTTTATACAACATAAGGGTGGGTGGGAGGGCCCAAGGACAATTCCATCTTGCACCTCTTTTTTCTTTCATTTTTCTTTGCGTCTTGTGCTGTTTGGGGAGTATTTTTTAGAAGGGCCATCCTGCCTGACACTGCAGTGCCACTCCTAGATGGGCCAGGTGTTTGTGTCGGCCACTTGGGTCGCTTATCTTACTCACACAGCTACCTCATTGCGCCTCTTTTTTTTCTTCTTTGCGTCATGTGCTGTTTGGGGAGTAGTTTTTGGAAGGGCCATCCTGCCTGACACTGCAGTGCCACTCCTAGATGGGCCAGGTGTTTGTGTCGGCCACTTGTGTCGCTTAGCTTAGCCATCCAGCGACCTCGGTGCACATTTTAGGACTAAAAATAATATTGTGAGGTGTGAGGTGTTCAGAATAGACTGAAAATGAGTGTAAATTATGGTTATTGAGGTTAATAATACTATGGGATCAAAATGACCCCCAAATTCTATGATTTAAGCTGTTTTTAGGGTTTTTTGTAAAAAACACCCGAATCCAAAACACACCCGAATCCGACAAAAAAAATTCGGTGAGGTTTTGCCAAAACGCGTTCGAACCCAAAACACGGCCACGGAACCGAACCCAAAACCAAAACCCGAAAAATTTCAGGTGCACATCCCTACATAAGACACCGTTGTTTGTATGAATCCCTATTTTTCTAAAAGTCTAATGAATTGCAGTATTCATACCTTCATGGAGAGCATTAGTGCAGTGGTTAACAAACATCCATAAAGATCTTTCAGTAACAGCAGTAATACAGATGGGTTTATACCTGTTTACATTTAAACTAATTAATAAACTCATTCTGAACCAGTTACTTTATTAAAAGACTAATAGTGAAGACACTGTAGTGATGCCATAGCTATTACCTTCCTTCTGAGTTCGGTCCTGGCCTATCCACTGCACATTTGTGGTACGACACCTGCTGTCTCCATCTAAATGCTCCAATTCCTGTGGACAGCCTGCAACTTCAACAGTGGCATGCGGTGAGGTCAGTGGCTAGTGATGCACTGCAGCCATAATGTCTATCGAGTCCTACCGCTGTCGAGCCAATACCCACTACTGCAGCTGCCCCCGTCAATGGCCTACAAAATCGCCAACATCAACCACCCAGTCTCCATCTACTAATTCACATCTCAGTCTGATTCCGCTGCCAATGTCCGCAGCCTGCCTGCTCATCAAACTTGTAAAGAGCAGGTGGCTAATATATTGTCAATTTTTCAAAAAAATTTATGGGAAAGAGAGAGGAGGAATGGGAGATGGGAGAGATGAGAAATATGGGGAGATGGAAGACAGAGCAGGGGGTGAGAGAGCAGGATGATGGGAGAGAGAGCAGGATGGGAGTAGTCATGGTGGAGAGCAGGGGGCAGGTTGAGAAGAGTAGTAGTAGTGAGGAGCAGGGGGGCAGACTCGGAGTAGTAGTGGTGGAGTGCTGGGAGCTTGCTGGGAATGGTAGTGGGGAGCAGGCAGTGAGTGATAGTAGTGCAAATGAGTTTAGAATGATTTACCGACTGATGGGATGCCATCGGTCAGAATACTGTCAGCAGCATCCAGACCATTAGAATACCAACAGCCCCCCGTAAAGTACCCTAACACTTCCCTGCCCCCTAACCTAACCATCCCTTGTGGGTGCCTAAACCTAACCCTCCCTGTTGGTGCTTAACCCTAACCTTCCCTTCCCCGCTGCCTAAACCAAACCCTCCCCACTTGGTGCCTAACCCTAACCTTCCCTTCTATGTGCCTAAACCTAATGCTCCAATCCCCGGTACCTAACCCTAACCTTCCTGGCACTGCACCCTAAGCCTAACCCCCCTTCTCATGCCCAAACCTGACCCCCCCCCTGCGGCAGGAGACTGTGGGTCCCAATGAAAGGACATTTGGAAATCCGGCTGTCGGTATTTTGATGCCGGTATCCTGGGTTACATCAGTATTTTAGATGCCGGGCTTGTGGCGTTCTAGCATCAGTATATTGACCGCTGGGATCCCAACCGTCGGGTACTTAACTGCATCCCGTGCAGAGAAGGGGCCGGTAAACAGTGAGTAATAGAAAGGGTGGTAGAATGGGAGTAGTGGTGGGAGAAGTGTGCATGATGGGTGTAGAAGGGACTTGGTGAGTATAAGTTACAATTAGAGGAACAAGGTTCTCACCTTTTTACAGCTCACACAGGTCATACACTCAGACAGCTAGAGTAGAAGTGATGGGTCCTGCTCCTCCGGCAGCTCATACCCGTCTCTCCCCTGCACAGTCCAGTGGGGCTAGGATACAGGGGTGGATGCAGCCTGCGATCAGGTTGCAGGAGGGGGCTCCGCTTCTCCGCACCAGCTGTACATGGGGGGTAATTCCAAGTTGATCGCAGCAGGATTTTTGATAGCAATTGGGCAAAACCATGTGCACTGCAGGGGAGGCAGATATAACATGTGCAGAAAGAGTTAGATTTGGGTGGGTTATTTTATTTCTGTGCAGGGTAAATACTGGCTGCTTTATTTTTACACTGCAAATTAGATTGCAGATTGAACGCCCACCACCCAAATCTAACTCTCTCTGCACATGTTATCTCTGCCTCCCCTGCAGTGCACATGGTTTTGCCCAATTGCTAACAAAAATCCTGCTGCGATCAACTTGGAATTACCCCCATGATTGGATCTTAAATGCTTCCAGCAGTGTCCACCTCACCATTGGTGTCGGCCAATGTTTGTAGTACAGGCTGCACTAGCTGCAGCCTACAGACATGCCCCTGAGCGAGGTTGTCACTGTGTGACAGTCGGCGGTGGTTGGCCCTAGGGGGGAGGACCTCCGCTTCAGCCCTACATATGATGCGGCCACAGAACAGGTAATGCTGTAGCTGTGTACTCCAGTGCGGGAGGAGCATTTGTGTAAGCTTGGTGGGATGGAGGTGGCCAACACTCGCGTCAGAAGAGGAAATGTCGCCGGCTATAAACTCCAGCAGGGGGGTGCAGGGGCACTATTGCCTGTCATTGGTGTAAGCTTGGCAGGGTGGGGGGCGCTCGCTGTAGGCAGCCCAGGGAACGGAGGTGGTTTGGGGATGGGTAGCCACTCCGGCCCTGCCCACTGTACAATCACATTAACTTCAATCACAAATGCATGCTTTCATATGGGCTGAAAGCACGCCCCTGTCAAAGAGGCACTTTCAGTAGGTTCTGCTCACAAGGCTTTTTTTAATGGGATTTTGCTGCCCGATGCTTAGCCCCGCCCCCCGCTTCCAGTCCTTTCACACTGAAAACAGGAGGCACCAAGACCGGTGCCTCCGAAACACATTTAAAACTTTTTTTTAAATGTTATAGAAGATACTTATAAGTATCTTCTTTGTATTATTTTAATCATAAATGACAGGGGAGGCACTGCCTCCCCTGACTGCACGTCCCTGGACTCTAATGTAGCATAATGCTAATAAATTTAAAGTAAACTAAATAAAAACACATAAATTGGTTGGAAAAGGTCAGCTTTATTTAAACTTAAAGCTGAATACACATTATTAAGATTATCTGTCCAATCTTTCTGGTTGGAATGAAAATCTGGTAATGTATGGGAGCAAATGACCATTTGTTCCCAAACACTGGAAAACAGATATAAGTGGATGTTCAGACAAATTAGTTAAATCCATTTGATTTAACCAATTTATCCAAACAATCATTTTTGCTTTTTATCCGGCTTTTGGAAGCAAATGGTTGATTGTCATTTGCACCCATAAACTACCAGTATAGGCAGTATGGATGGTGTAATGGTTAGCCTTACTGCCTCGCAGTGCTGAGGTCATGGGTTTGATTCCCACCATGGCCTTAACTGTGTATGGTCTGTATAATCTCCCTGTACTTGTGTGAGTTTCTACCTACCCACAATCCAGAAATATACTGGTAGGTTAATTAGCTCCCAACAAAAATTAACCCTAATGTGAATGCAGGGCCATAACTAAGTGTGTGTGGAGTGTGCTCTGCACATAGCACTGCAGGGTAGGAGGTGCTGTTGGCAGAATTTTTTTGATTATTTAATTACTTTCACTTACAGCTTCCCTCCTTTTTGAAGCCCTTCGTCTCCTGACCGCACCTGTCACTCAACTCCAACCCCTTTTGTCACTAATACCTATACAGCATTCATGGACTTGGCTCTTTGTTGTTCAGACGCAGTCTTTTATTACATTTCGGCTGATGTGCCTGGGATTCGAACCCAGTGCCTATGACATTACAGTCGGACACTCTATTAATTGAGCTATCTGCCCTTGAATAGAAAGCTAGAGAATTCCAATCTGGAGAGTTTTAACTATTCTAAGCTTACCTTGTACTTTGTTAAGGGGTGATCAGCATTATGGCTGAGCAAATCTATGTATGGTGGGGCAATAAGGGATTGGATGTGTGGCTGCACACTGCATGGATCTTCTCAATAATGGTGCTGGCTATTTTTTATGGGGTTTAAAGTTAGGGAGAAACCCAAAAAGTGTAAGGGGTCAGACTAATTTAGGTGGTCAAGCACTCTTTGAGTAGGTAGCAGAAAATAAAATAAAGAAAAAACTTTCTTTAAAACATAACTAATAATAATTAATTATTATTATTATTATTATTATTATTATTAGTCCTTGAGAACAGGTGTGTATTGACAGACAAACATGACATATATATCGTGAACAGATGTTTTCGTTATCAAGGTGAAATATGGAAAAAGGCATTGTAAATACACAAAAAAATACATTTAATGGTTAAAAAGCAATCCGGTCCTTTTCAATATTTCTTTGAGCACTAGTACCGCCGATATATTAATTGCCAAACAGATATAAGATGATAGTATAGACTGGACTATGTAGGCACTGTCTGAGTTCTGTCTGAGAAGTTGTATATCTGGTGAAGACAGGTAAGTATCAATTCCTAGATTATCAGTCACTCATACATGATATTGTCGTTCAGTGTCAATACATTTCTAGCTATATTGCTCCATGAGGACACATGCATGGTGTTACGGTATTATTTCTGAATAATCTATTGGAGAAGGAAGCTATAGTACCTTAAACCCAGTGTATTAAGTGGTAGGTGCAATTGTGATTCACTATGTCTCCAATAGGGAGTGTTAGCTTAAATCCTCTGTGCTCAGTTAAATATACGTTGTTATATATATTGGTAGATGCTCAATTAGCTTAGTGATATCATTCAGGTGCTCGAAAGGGATGGGTATTTCTAGGCAAGAAAAAAAGGCATTTATTTCCTCCAGCACCCTTATTGATAACCGTAACCAGATATAAATTCCACATGATAATAGAATTCAGAGATCTTCGTTACACATATTTGCGCAAATGTGTGAATAAGCCCCAAAGCCGCATCAAGGCGTCTCTGTATATTTGGGGTCCCTAGCGCTATATCTAGGTGCAGGGTGTGGCACCCCAAAACACCAGCATAAGCCAGAAAGCCCAGCGTAGCATACCGGTGAAAAACTATAGTGTTAATAAATTAGTATTTAGGAAGCCGAAGCTATAGAGAAAGTGATACAAAAATGAAATGCAATTAAAATAGAGAAATAGTGTTAAAAAATTAATAAGTGAAAAGTGTTAATAGAATGTAAAGGTATGCCATACTAAGGCCATCCAGCTCAGCCAGTCCAGAGGCACCACACCTCACACCTCCATTACCCCAATCTGAGTCTAAGATTAACCAGCAAGGAGCCACATGATAATGGCTCCTTACTACAATATGTCTAAGCTAAGAGCTACCTACCTTGGAGCAACCCCATAATGCTCCATGTGGCATGTCAGGGCCTGCACCTCCTCCTAATGCAGGAACCTCTCTGCCTCTCACAACAAACATATATATATATTGGTAGATGCTCAATTAGCTTAGTGATATACGTTGTTGTTATTATTGTTGTTATTATTATTATTGTTATTATTATATTCAACAATATTAATATTACGTTTAGAGTATGTCCTTTATTGCCTAGGACAAGCAATATTTTCCTATGCATAGCTTAAAATGTCTGTATTTGAAAAAATAAAAGTACAGAAAAATAGGAATGACTTTAGTAAGAGGAGCTGTGTAAACTATCAAATTATCATATAAGACGACAACATGTTATACAATACAGTATATTCCTGGACGAACACATGATGACTGTTTTTCTTTTTCTTATATGAATGTGATGAAAATAAAACAAAAATTCAAATATGTAGTATATTCTGTAGTATAAATTTCACCCTGTGGATATGATGGAATAATAGTGAAGACAGGAAGAAAACCAATCTTCTATTATCCAAACATGCACATGAGAAGTATAAATAGATGGACATACCCCACTCACTCTCACACTAGAGTGGGACAAATGGTGTATATAAAGTGGAGATAATTTTAGCTGGATTTGGATTTGGCTCTGACTTGTTGACCTGATTTGTATTTGCTAAACTTCTGTGACTGGGCTTGGATTTGGATTGAATTCCAAAATTGACAAAAAAAAAGATAAAATCACATAATTGTGGTCTTTGTTTTGTTCCTAGAGTAATAGTAGCCTCAATATCATTAAATTCCAGCCATTTACAGTCAATTTTTACTACCTCACAATATTGTTTTCACCATTATTGGCCAAATGCTACAGTGAACTGGCTGATTACTAAGCGACAGAGAAACGGCACAAACACATGGCAGTTTATAGCACATCTGTGAAACACTGGCACCAGCAGTGACATAAATGAAAGGTGGTGCAAGATGAATTTGTCCTTGGACCATCCCATTTACCCTTATGTTGGATTTTAAAAAGGACATGCACAGTTTAACAAACCAAGCACTTCAGTGACAGGGACTTCCACTTTTGTGGCTGATGTGCCTTATTTGTTTGGGCCCCCACAAAACAAACTACCAATTTGCTTAAAGCAACAGATCTACAGTGGTTCAGTCCATAAATGTGGAGTCCCAGCTTGGCTTAACACATTTTTCCACTGTAAGGGTAAGGCGGTTTCCTCAGAAGCAATATGCTGGAATTAAAAGAGGGTTTTTTTTTATCCTCCTTGCAGCCAAACATTCCTCCATTGATTGATTGCACAATATGCTCCATATGGTACTCATACAGATAATTGTTAGAAACAGGTCCAACACACACACAACATATATATATATATATATATATATATATACACAGTGGGGATTGAAAGTTTGGGCACCCCAGGCAAAAATTCATTTTAATGTGCAAAAAGAAGCCAAGGAAAGATGGAAAAATCTCCAAAAGGCATCAAATTACAGATTAGACATTCTTATAACATGTCAAAAAAAGCTGACGTTAAAGAGAGGCTGGCTTCTACAAATGGATAATGATCCTAAACACACCTCAAAATCCACAGTGGATTACATCAAGAGGCGTAAACTTAAGGTTTTGCCATGGCCTTCACAATCTCCTGACCTCAACATAATTGAAAATCTATGGATAGACCTTAAAAGAGCAGTGCGTCTCAGACAGCCCAGGAATCTCAAAGAACTGGAAGACTTTTGTAAGGAAGAGTGGGCGAAGATACCTCAAACAAGAATTGAAAGACTCTTGGCTGGCTACAAAAAGCATTTACAAGCTGTGATACTTGCCAAAGGGGGCAGTACAAGGTATTAACTCTGCAGGGTGACCAAACTTTTGCAGACGCCATTTTTTGTTTTCTGTTCTTTTGAAAGTGTAAATGATGGAAATAAAATCAAACTTTTTTTGACATGTTATAAGAATGTCTAATCTGTAATTTGATGCCTTTTGGAGATTTTACCATCTTTCCTTGGCTTCTTTTTGCACATTAAAATGAATTTTTGCCTGGGGTGCCCAAACTTTCAAACCCCACTGTGTATATATATATATATATATATATATATATATATATATATATATATATATATATATATCTATATCTATATAAATTTCTAGCATGGACCGGCACTCCCACTATTGACAAAGCTGTATGCCCAGGTGCCCTCTGGTGTGGATAAGTAAAGCGAAGGTGATGAAGCAATCAGCGGCACTCAGGGTCTTAGGTAATAGTCAAGTGTATTAAAAATCACAGCATGAATCCCAACGTTTCGGGACACACAAGTCCCTTTGTCAAGGTGAATAACGTTATTCACCTTGACAAAGGGACTTGTGTGTCCCGAAATGTTGGGATTCATGCTGTGATTTTTAATACACTTGACTATTACCTAAGACCCTGAGTGCCGCTGATTGCTTCATCGCCTTCGCTATATATATATATATATATATATATATATATATATATATATATATATATACCAAGCGTTAGGTCCACACTCACGTTCTCAAATTTCTTGCTGGGGTGCCTTCCAAAACTGGGGATCTATTTAGAATCACCAGTGTAATACACAGACGAAGAAAATGGGAGCACTCACCAGTCTTCATTAAAGCAGAAATTTATTGTGAATTCATACCAGACAGAGCATCGACGTTTCGGTCCTCACTTGGACCTTTGTCAGGATTGTTATACAATGGAAAGGACAGACATATATACCCAGTGTATGCCCACCCACCAATTAATAAAAACCAATCATAATGAAATTTATTTTAACCATTTAAAAGTCACATTAGTGGGTGATCGAAATTCAGCAATTACCATATAACATGGTAATTGCTGAATTTCGATCACCCACTAATGTGACTTTTAAATGGTTAAAATAAATTTCATTATGATTGGTTTT